>NC_091471.1:299065829-299388391 GCF_036971445.1 Narcine bancroftii | reverse complement strand
TCCTCAGACTTGACATCGACATAGCCGCTCTCAGTGAAGTCCGCCTGGCAGATGTAGGCAGCCTCCAAGAACGCGGCGCGGGCTACACACTCTACTGGTCTGGCAAGCCTTCGGATGAACGACGCCTATCTGGTGTAGGCTTCATGGTCAAGAGCTTCATTGCCTCCAAACTCGAAAACCTTCCGACAGGCCTCTCGGACCGAATCATGTCCATGCGACTCCCACTTCAAAACAAGCGTCACATCACCCTCATCAGTGTCTATGCTCCAACCCTCCAGGCGGAACCAGCAGAAAAGAACAAGTTCTACACCGACCTGCGCAACCTCATCCAACGTACCCCTACAGCCGACAAGGTTGTCATCCTGGGCGACTTCAACGCTCGTGTCGGCAAAGACTCAGAAACCTGGCCAGGAATCCTGGGCAAGCATGGCGTCGGCAAGTGCAACGACAATGGGCGCCTCCTGTTGGAGCTCTGCGCAGAACAGCGGCTTGTCATTACAAACACCCTTTTTCAGCAGAGGGACAGCCTTAAGACCACCTGGATGCATCCCCGATCCAAACACTGGCACCTCCTGGACTACATCCTGGTGCGAGAAAGTGACAAACAAGATGTGCTCCACACCAGGGTCATGCCTAGCGCGGAATGCCACACTGACCACCGGCTGGTTCGCTGCAAGCTCAACCTTCACTTCAAGCCAAAGCCCAGGAACAATAAAGCCCCCAGAAAGAGGTTCAATGTTGGAAAACTGCAGTCAGACGAAGCGAGAGGAAACTTCCAGGCAAACCTCAAAGCAAAGCTCGACGTTGCAACCCGCCTCACGGACCCGTCCCCTGAAACCCTCTGGGATCAGTTGAAGACTACCATACTGCAATCCACTGAAGAGGTACTGGGCTTCTCCTCCAGGAAAAACAAGGACTGGTTTGATGAAAACAGCCAGGAAATCCAGGAGCTGCTGGCAAAGAAGCGAGCTGCCCACCAGGCTCACCTTACAAAGCCGTCCTGTCCAGAGAAGAAACAAGCCTTCCGTCGCGCATGCAGCCATCTTCAGCGCAAACTCCGGGAGATCCAAAATGAGTGGTGGACTAGCCTCGCCAAACGAACACAGCTCAGCGCGGACAGTGGCGACTTCAGGGGTTTCTACGAGGCTCTAAAGGCTGTGTACGGCCCCTCACCCCAAGTCCAAAGCCCGCTGCGCAGCTCAGACGGCAAAGTCCTCCTCAGCGACAAGATCTCCATCCTCAACCGATGGTCAGAACACTTCCAATCTCTTTTCAGTACCAACCGCTCAGTCCAAGATTCCGCCCTGCTCCAGCTCCCTCAACAGCCCCTAAGGCTAGAGCTGGATGAGGTTCCCACCCTGGATGAGACATATAAGGCAATCGAACAACTGAAAAGTGGCAAAGCAGCAGGTATGGATGGAATCCCCCCAGAAGTCTGGAAGGCTGGCGGCAAAACTCTGCATGCCAAACTGCATGAGTTTTTCAAGCTTTGTTGGGACCAAGGTAAACTGCCTCAGGATCTTCGTGATGCCACCATCATCACCCTGTACAAAAACAAAGGCGAGAAATCAGACTGCTCAAACTACAGGGGAATCACATTGCTCTCCATTGCAGGCAAAATCTTCGCTAGGATTCTACTAAATAGAATAATAACTAGTGTCGCTGAGAATATTCTCCCAGAATCACAGTGCGGCTTTCGCGCAAACAGAGGAACCACTGACATGGTCTTTGCCCTCAGACAGCTCCAAGAAAAGTGCAGAGAACAAAACAAAGGACTCTACATCACCTTTGTTGACCTCACCAAAGCCTTCGACACCGTGAGCAGGAAAGGGCTTTGGCAAATACTAGAGCGCATCGGATGTCCCCCAAAGTTCCTCAACATGATTATCCAACTGCACGAAAACCAACAAGGTCGGGTCAGATACAGCAATGAGCTCTCTGAACCCTTCTCCATTAACAATGGCGTGAAGCAAGGCTGTGTTCTCGCACCAACCCTCTTTTCAATCTTCTTCAGCATGATGCTGAACCAAGCCATGAAAGACCCCAACAATGAAGACGCTGTTTACATCCGGTACCGCACGGATGGCAGTCTCTTCAATCTGAGGCGCCTGCAAGCTCACACCAAGACACAAGAGAAACTTGTCCGTGAACTACTCTTTGCAGATGATGCCGCTTTAGTTGCCCATTCAGAGCCAGCTCTTCAGCGCTTGACGTCCTGCTTTGCGGAAACTGCCAAAATGTTTGGCCTGGAAGTCAGCCTGAAGAAAACTGAGGTCCTCCATCAGCCAGCTCCCCACCATGACTACCAGCCCCCCACATCTCCATCGGGCACACAAAACTCAAAACGGTCAACCAGTTTACCTATCTCGGCTGCACCATTTCATCAGATGCAAGGATCGACAATGAGATAGACAACAGACTCGCCAAGGCAAATAGCGCCTTTGGAAGACTACACAAAAGAGTCTGGAAAAACAACCAACTGAAAAACCTCACAAAGATAAGCGTATACAGAGCCGTTGTCATACCCACACTCCTGTTCGGCTCCGAATCATGGGTCCTCTACCGGCACCACCTACGGCTCCTAGAACGCTTCCACCAGCGTTGTCTCCGCTCCATCCTCAACATCCATTGGAGCGCTCACACCCCTAACGTCGAGGTACTCGAGATGGCAGAGGTCGACAGCATCGAGTCCACGCTGCTGAAGATCCAGCTGCGCTGGATGGGTCACGTCTCCAGAATGGAGGACCATCGCCTTCCCAAGATCGTATTATATGGCGAGCTCTCCACTGGCCACCGTGACAGAGGTGCACCAAAGAAAAGGTACAAGGACTGCCTAAAGAAATCTCTTGGTGCCTGCCACATTGACCACCGCCAGTGGGCTGATAACGCCTCAAACCGTGCATCTTGGCGCCTCACAGTTTGGCGGGCAGCAGCCTCCTTTGAAGAAGACCGCAGAGCCCACCTCACTGACAAAAGGCAAAGGAGGAAAAACCCAACACCCAACCCCAACCAACCAATTTTCCCTTGCAACCGCTGCAATCGTGTCTGCCTGTCCCGCATCGGACTGGTCAGCCACAAACGAGCCTGCAGCTGACGTGGACTTTTTACCCCCTCCATAAATCTTCGTCCGCGAAGCCAAGCCAAAGAAAGAAGGTGATTTATATGAAGCCATTGGGAAGCTGCTGCAAAACTATGAATTTTGTGACTTGCTCATGAAGATAAATTCTTATTGTTGATTCAGGAAGGGAAAGATAGAGGTGTACATCCAGTGATCATTGAGGATCACAGGTGGAGAGGATGAGCAACTTTAAGTTCTTGAGATCTCAGAAGATCTTTCCTGGACCCAACGCACTAATGGCATCATGAAGAAAGGACACCAGTGGCTCTATCTGATTTATACTGTTGGAACTTTTTTCATGCTGTTTGGTTATGTTTTCATATACAATCTTTTTGGAAGAAAATTCAATTGTTTTTTGAATACCTGTTTAAGATTAAAATAGTTTTAGATCCAACAGTATTTTTATTGGGTAGTTTGCAACCTTTGAAAGGTTTGAGATTAGATAAGTTTCAGCTGGCTTTTGTATATTTAGCTTTATCCTTAGTGAAAAAATGTATTGCTAGTACGTGGAAAGATACAAATATGATTGATATTAATAGATGGCATAATGAGATGAATATTGTTTAATAATGGAAAAAATTATGTATGTTTTGCATGATAATTATAATTTTTTTATTAATAAGTTGCTGTTATACTCAGAATATTTACATTTCAATTTATATTGATTAGAATTTAATATGGATATTTAACTTTTTCTTTAATATTCTCTTTTTTCTGGCTCTCCATAGGAGAGTTGGCTGAAGGGAGGGGTTCTTTTCTTTTTTTCTATATATAAAAAAAAGTTCATGTTTTAATTGCTGCATATGTCTATATATTATTTGTTTTTTGAACGAATAAATAAAGTTTAAAAAAATAACGCAAATCTCCCTCTTCTCCGGTGGTCTTTATCTACATCTCCTCCTACCTAGATAAGGCAGACAAAATACTGAAGGACTCAATCGCACTCCAGAAATACCCACTTCTCCCACTTCTCATTTGGAACCCACCAAGAATAGTTTCTCACCCACAGTCATTAGTCTCCTCAATTAAACACCATAATAGTGTTGTCATGATACCATTCTTGGTGAGAATTGATTTTTTTTTCATGGCAATTCTAAACTCTGTAAATGTGTTCTTTACATTGCTGTATGAATGTTAAGAAGAACCCTTCTTTCCATACTAAAAAAAACTTGAAATTCTGAGCACTGGTGTCAATTCAATACTCAGCATGTGCTTGTCCTGTGCAGACTGATGGGATTAGTTTAATTTGGAATCCATAGTTACCACATACATCATCGGCCAAAAGGTCTATTTCTCTATTGGGACTCTTCTGATCTAGGTTTTCCATTACATTTTGGTCATGAACAAAACTCATGATCAAATTGAAGGATCTGGGATTCTGTTGGTCCCTTTGCAATTGGATCCTTGACTGGAATCAGCAACATCACCTTCCTCCAAACGGTATCCCAAGCCCTCTACTCTGATTAATAGCCAAGTGCGGTTCCATCTCAGTCAACAAATTCGTTGAAGACACCATTATTTTTGGCTGCATTACTGGAATACAGGAGGGAGATCAGGGATTTGGTTGGGTGGCATAAGAACAATCAATGTCACCAGGACCAAGGACCTTATTAGTAATATTACAAAGGAGAAGCCAAGGGACTGTTCACCTGCTTGCACTGATGGCACGGAAGGGTAGTGGGGTTAGAATCTTCAAGTTACTGGAATCCATATTTCGGACAGCCTCAACTGAATAAGCACACTGCAGCTACCATGAAGAAGGCAAACCAATGCCTCAACTTTCTCTGAGGAGATTTGCCATGTTGTTAAATAGTCCATCAAACCTACAGGTACACAGCAAAAAGTAAACTAATAGGCTGCCCAGGAATGCAGAATGCTCCAAAAGGTAACAAATGCACTCATAGGTTCCAAAACCTCCTATCCATTGAATGCATCAATGTGAAGATCTACCTCAAGAAGGCAGCCAGTGTCACAAAAGGATACCCCATTATTCTGATCACAATTTTTTCTTACTGCAGAAGATACAAAAGCTTGAAAGTCAGTATCTCAAGATCCAAGAACAGTTTTCTTCCTATCAGGCTCTTGATCCTCCCCTTGTTGCACTAATCATGTACTCCTCCAAGACCAAAAGAGGACTGGTGTACCATTGCCAGATCACTTTTTTTGAATTAGTGTAACTGTGAATATTTATGATCTAATTTTTGTTATTTTCATTCAATTAAGTATTATGTAGTTGTTTTTTCCATTGTTCCTGTCAGGTTTTGCAGCAAGCAAGAGTTTTATCATATTTCAAGAGGTCTCACCATCTTCTCAAGAACAATTTGGAATAGGCCTCCAGTGTCCACTGGAGGAGGTAGATTGACAGAAGCTGTTTGAGGACAAAAATAAAATTACCTCTGACATGGGGAAAAACACAAAAAATGCTGGAGGAACTCAGCTGGTCATGTAGCATAATGACTCATGAAAGCAAGGTAGGCCAAAAGGCCAGACCCTGCTCTATGTTCTAAGATGACAAGGAAATAGAAATGTTAATATACTGCAAGGTCGCTAAAACCATTAGAAGGATTCACAGCTTATTTGCCCAGGCCTCATCACCTCCTCTGCATCAACAATTTGACTAAGTTTTTTTTTAAAAAGAAATACCTCCAGTAACCTACCCTCCACAATCTTCCAGGTCAGAAAATTCAAAAGATTCACCATGCTCTGTGAGAAGCTCCTAAACACCTGAATTCTAAAGTACTGTCTTTATGTTTTAAATAGGTCCATTCAAGATTCTTCTACTGATGGAAACATCTCAGTCTACTGTGTCATGCCCCTATGAATTTTACAAGTTTCAGTAAGATCACCATTTACTCAAAAGAAAATGAATCCAATTTCTTGTGCAGTTCATAGCAGAACACTCGCATCCAATAAATTTGCTAGGTAAATCTCTTTTGGATTGTCTCCAATATTAGTATCTCCTTTTATAAATAAGAGAACCAAAACTTTATTAACATTCTGCAAATGAACATGTCAGAACTTGAATTTTATATATATATATATTTTTTAAATTAGAAGGGAAGACATTACCTTGCATGACAAGATCAGTTGGTAGCCAGCAGTTTTTTGGGGTTTTTTTTTCACTAAATGGAAAAAACTTCACTAAGCATGTCACAATTTAACCAGTAATATAGAGCTCAAGTCCTACTTTCTGAAGTAGTGGTAAAGTGTCTCAACATGGCAATACCTGATACAACCCTTACATTGTGTTTTGCACATCATGACTACTTTCTTTTTCAGTCAGATGCAAGTGCAAATGTCACCAAATGAAAAGGAAGGAGGTTTAGCTGCACTATCAGGAGTACTGCATGTGGCTCTGATCTCCACATTGGTTGGTGTTTGGTCCACTACGTTTCACATTTTACATAAATGATTTAGTTAACAGAATTGATGGCTTTATGGCCTAGTTTGCAGGTGATACAAGGTGAAGGGGTGGGTAGTGATGAAGAACCAGGAAGTCTGCAGAGGGACTTGGACAGGTTGAAAGAAGGAGCAAAGGAGAGGCCGATGGAATACAGTACATGAAGCAAATGCAATATTAGCATCCAGTTCACAACTAAACTGACAAGCAAAGAGGCAATACTGAGATTTTACAAAATGTTAATCAGACCACATTTGGAATATTGAGCAGTTTTGAGCCCCATATCCAAGGAAGGATATGCTTGCATTGGAAGGTTCAGAGGAGGTTTGAGAATAGTCTGAAGGATGAGGTGGTTAACATACAAGGAGCACTTGATGGCTCTAGGCCCGTAATTGTATGTGTTTAGAAGGATGAGGGATGATGGATGCGAGATTAAAACTAGGGGAAATAGCATCAAGATTTGTGGGACGAGATTTAAGACAGGTGAAGAACTAATTCTCCCATAGAAGAGTGAATCTGTGGAATTCTCTGCCCAAGGAATGAACAAAGGCTGCCTCATTAAATACTTAAGACACAGATGTTTGTATCATTGGAGAAGTTGAAGCTTATGGGGGAAAAAAGGAAGCCAAGTCCACAGCCAAATCAGCCATGATCTTATTGAATGGCAGAATTGGCTTCTTGTATTCCCGCCCTCAAAAAAAAAATCACTCTTACCAATGTTATTGCAACACTAGCTCTTTAAAATCTATTTCCTTGAACTCATTAACTATGGTTCTAATCAAAGTGAAATATTTTTGACCTGGCTACATTTTCCAGAGTGTTTTGGTTTATTATTCTTGGTCACGTCAGACGCAAAGGTTTTGCCTCCCAGCTTTTGCTCATGTTCATTAGTTCATTTCTGAAGGAGTAGAACGTCCCAGAACACCACCAGAGACGAGGAGGATTCTCCCCCCCAAAACTGCATGCCATTATACTTGCATTTTTGAAAAATAATATTGACAAATTAAGGGCAGATATTTTTAGTTAAATGTAATTACATCTGGGGAAAGTCAATTATCCAACAATTACAGGAGATAGGGAAAACAGAAGAAGATTTTTGTGCAGACCTGAAATAACTTTCCCATCCACAAAACCTGGGACACCGCAGTCAATATTCCTGATCAATTAGTTGTTTCTATGTGCCATATATAATAATCTAAACACAAATAACAACAATTTAAAATAGGAGCAGCTGTTAAATAAGAATTAATCTCAGATTCAAACTATGGAGTTAAAAGTAAAGTAACTTTGTCTGAAACTAATTGAATGCCCTTTCCAGTCAGAATCGTGGAATATACTGTACTGTTGAGTATTCAGTCTTGGCTACATTTGGAAGACTGACACCTTGAATAACCTTTTGTTATAAGCATTTTGCCACAAGGTCAGAAGAACAGAATCTCCCCCCCCCCCCCCCCCCACACCCCCGGATATCTCCTTTCCAAAAAGCTGGTAACTGTTACAGGGAGCTAAAGATGAATTTATCATTGCACATGAAGCTTATCTGCACAAAATAATAAAGTTACTATCTAGTCAAGTGCATTCCTGAATTTGATTTAGAAATGCTTCAAGATCCAAAAAAGCAGACACTGAAAAAAAAATGAAGATAATTATCATAATGGTAAATAACTTGGAACAACACATTTACAGACAAAACTGTGTTAAGTCCCAGCTGGTGGCCGTCAGCCAGCTGTATCTGAAGGTAATGGGGAGCAGATGGAGAAATAATTTGTCTGAAAAGGCAAGTTCCAAGAGGCCTCCTAGAGAATGAAATGGAAATTGAGCAATTTTTTTTTTCAGTATTTTCACGGAGATGTGCAGTGATTTTTTTCAAATAATTTGTTCTAACATTCATTCTGCACACATCATGCAACACTTCTTGCTAAAAGACATCTTCCATTTGATCTGTGAAGCCTGTCCTGGAAAATGCATTTTAATCTTTATTCAACCTTTATGCATACATGTGTAAACGTTAATACAGAAAAATGAAATCCCTGAAACGCTATTTGTGCAAATACATTTCAATAATTCACATCAAAATAGAGATTGAACTTTAACAATAGTTAATTCATACAGTTTATCGTTCCTGTAGCTGTCATTACAGTCTAGAGCTAGAACAACATTGTTAATAGAAAAGAAAAAAAACGAATTATTAGCTCTTTAGTAACATTTCAGTCGTGATTTCACATACAGAATATAAAATATATTCGTCGACCTATTCCCAGACAGGAGTATGAAATGTTTGGCACAGGTTAAACTTGACCCAGACTACTTGGCTCTCAGCCACTTTAAGTGCTTGCCGGTTGCCTGGACGCATTTGCAGAATTAAAAACAAGATGTGACTTTAAGTGGGGGGGGGGGCTTGGTGATAGGAGGGTGGTGGTGGTGGGGGGGGGGGGTCTTTTTCTCGCAGCGGCTGCATTGAGTTTGAGAAGCGAAGGGTGGCCTGTGACGGTCTGGCGAGAAAGACAGCGGTCAGCAGCGCGGCGGGGTCGAGAGGCTGGACGCGCGGGAGGGGGCGCAGCACCTGTCTGTCGGTGGGGGGCTGGGGCGATGAAGCGTGGCACGGCTCCCTCCACAAGTGACAGCCACGCAACGACAGCGCCGAGACTGGAGCTGCAGGCGGGCCAGGTCCCCCCCCCCCCCCCACCCCACACCACCACCATACCCACCCCCCCTTCCTTCCCCCTTCCCCCTTCCCCCTTCCCCCCTCCCTCCCTCCCTCCCCTCCCTCCTCCCCAACACCATTCACACCTCGCCATGAGCACCGGTTCGGCGCAAGGACCGAGGCAAGTCCACCTCTCTGTGGCGCCGTCCTCACACGATGGGACTGACTTGGAGAGCACGACATACTCCACCTTTCTGGCGGCTCTTGGCAACTTCTCCTCGGCCTCACTCGCTGGCTGCGGCCGCTTGCTGGGGCAGCTCCATGGGGAGGTCGGCAGCTGGGACAACGGGACCGGTGTCGTCAGGAGCCAACCTCTCGCTTTCACCTCCCCGCGCCCTGAGCCACCTTCTTCAAACAGACCACATTGGGACAGCGGCACGTGCGGCGTGATGACGTCGCCGCGCCTCGCGCCGTGCCCGAGCGTGCCCGGGGAAGACTCGGGCGCTCCCCGCCGAGGGGGCGGGGCGGGGGCGGGGGAAAAGACCGCGTAAAAAAGGCGGGAAAGGCGAGGAGCTCAGGTGACAGGCCAGCGAGGGGCTCTGTGGCTGAAGGGCGCACGCGCAGGCGGCGAGCTGATGGCAACTTGTGGGGCGAGAGACCCGCGATGGCTGCGGGCGACTTGCGGTCAAAGGATTCAGACCAGGCTGTTGGAGAGTGGTTCACGAGAACCAGGCACTGGAACAGGGATGCAAGGGGATGCTGAGGGCACTGAAGGCTTCCTGATGAGGGGACTTTCTTTTGCCTCTCTTTCTCTGATTGTAAGGGGAGCCACTCAATGCTAATGGAAAACCTTTATTTGCCATTTGGCAGCCTAAGGTAATTTTATGTAATATTACATTTCTATTTTAGTATATGACATGGTATCTGATCTGATGTGATTGGATGCAGATGGGAGCCAAGTCGTCTGAGTCCAAGCAGGGTTCTGGTCAGCAAGACCAGAAAGGGGCTCTATGGCCACACACTTCATTGCCAACCCTCATTCACATGAATCCTATTTTATTTTCTCCGCCTTTCTGCCCCTTCCCACTTTGCTCATTTACCCTCTGGGGGCACTCGACAGCTGCCAATTCACCTGCAAACCCACAGGTCTTTGAAATGTGGGAGGGAGCTAGAGAACCCATGTGATGACAAAGGAATCTTGCAAATTTCACAGGCTGCACTGGAGGTCAGGATCACTGGGGCTGTGAGCCCAGGCCTATTGATGAGCACTGCCACCTAAAGATTCTGATTTGGGTAGTGAAATCATAATTCTTTTGTTGTTACTGGTAGATTTTTCAACTTTAGAACCTCAGAGAAAACACAGCAGGATAATGCTTCTGAAATAAGTCTGTGATATTGGATCAGTTAGGATAGATGTCCAAATGCTGACCAACGGTGTCTGAAGTAGGTCCTTAGACTGTGTGTGTTAATAATCTCTCGGACACAGCAGGTTTGGTCCACGTGTCATCACGTCAGTGGTCGATAATCGACCACTGAGGTGATGACACGTGGACCAAACCTGCTGTGTCTGAGAGATTATTATTGTTAAGCATAAGACTGGGTCATGGACTATCTCTGTGCAGACAAAATCCTAGTGTACATTGTACATAAGTAAGGTTTTGTCTATGGATCAATCTTCTCATTCATGATTTATTACTGCACCCTATGACTAACAAGCTTTCTGCTGGAATTATACTAACCTACTGGACAAACTAAATCTACAAGATGAATGTCAAAACTGCTCAACCTTTGTTATCTCTACCTCAGAACCATAATCAATTGAACGGGGTTGGTTTTAAAAATCAGGAGGTTTTGTTCTGATTGCGCAAAGTGGTGATCAGTACTTGCAGTTTTGGTTGTTTTACTGAATAAAAGATGCATTTTAAATTTAGACATACATAGCAGTAACAGGCCATTGCGACCTGGACCTTTGAACCCATGCTGCCGAAATGCACCAATTAGCCTAAAGCCCCCATATATTTTTGAAGGGTGGGAGGAAAGTGGAGCATCCGGAGGAAACCCACGCAGATGCAGGAAAAAATGTACAGACCCCTTCCAGACAATGGCAGATTCGAACCTCGATCACTGACACTGAAATAGTATTGTGTTGACCATGCCTCCTATAGTAGCATTGCAGATAGTACAAAGGAAAGTCAATGTCAGTCCCAATCCCTGAAAACTAACTCCCCAAGTATTTCTGGTCCAAATGGTGATCCTGTCCTTTGATTCTTAGAATACAAAGGCCTACCTACCATTCCTGGTCTTGAGTCCCCTCCTGCTTCTGTCAGAAACCATGGCTCTAATGCCACCCATCTTATGGCCACTGTACATACCCTATCTCACAATCCCAGCCATCAAAAGGCTATGAAAATAGACCACACCTTTTCACTTTCAAGGCCTAAGACCACTGATGCAAGTGGTGCTTTCTGTTAGGGCCACTGTTTTGCTGGCCTAGCTTACCCATAATGGTGTATGTAGAATCAAAGGAATGTGAATGTTTATAAAGTAAGCTTGGTGGAATGTCATCAAAGATCTTTGGTGAATGGGAATGTTATGGAGTAATTCTGTAAGAATAGAGCTATAATGAATAGAGTGGTGTTACGAGCCCAGAGGACCCCAAAACCCAGCAGCAATAGATATTTACCAAGACAAATGATTATTTAAACAAAAGTTGCTTTTAATTATCTTTAAACATGAAAACAGATTCACACTTTAACTTATCACTATTGACTTAACTAACCTAACTTAATCCCCTTCTAATTCTAAGCGCACATGTATGTAATGTGTGTGTAAGTTCAGAGAAGTTCTTTGGTTCACAGTTCAATCTCACTTCTCATTTCTCCAAGTTCACTGGTTGCAGGCAATTCTTATACTGTGCACAGAATTTAACATTTATAAAGTTCACCAGGCTTTGGTGCTTGAAAGGTAAATGGTTACTGCTCAGAAAGTTTATTGTCAGTTTTCAAAGTGAGATTTGTTGTTCCAGGACAGCCACAACTGATTTACTTTTTAATCAGCCACTTCAGTGTCTTGCTGACGAAACTTGCCCCCTCAGGGTTCTCCAGATGATAACCTCTTTCTTTCAGATCATCACAGAGTGCCTTTTTGTTTATCTTATTTCAAGTGAAACATTAGACAGCCAGTCCTCTCCTCTTGCATGAAACACAAGGACTTTGAGCTGGCTGAACTAAGCACTCACAGCCTGTCTTCCAAATGGTGTTTTCCACAAGCTTGCCAGCTTGTCCTCTTCCATTCCCAGCTGCTGTAACACCAGACTGATTTCTCCCCCTCTCTCCCCCTCTCTCCCCCTCTCTCCCCCTCTCTCCCCCTCTCTCCCCCTCTCTCCCCCTCTCTCCCCCTCTCTCCCCCTCTCTCTCCCTCTCTCTCCCTCTCTCTCCCTCTCTCACACATACGAAATGCCTGTTTGACTCTCTCTGCTTGTGAATCCACATGACCCTCCTAGAACAGCAAGATACCCTCCAGGCTGTTTGCGGCTCCGACAAGCTCTTTCATCTGTTGGCTTTTTGTAAACAACAATCTATTAGTGAAGCCTCTTGGGCACTCTCCAAAGATTTTGCAAAGACTGTTAGCCCCTGTCATGTCTAGCATTAACAGAGCTCTAGTATTTTAAGTAAGATTTGTTTTAAACCTTACTTTAGTGTATGTGACCTACACTAAAAAAGTTCAACTTTTTTTCAGTTAGCCAAGCTCTGAAGCTCTTAAAGCTATGCTTTGATTGGAGATTTATCTTTATTTCAAATTAAAGCATTCCTTGTTTTCAAAAAATATCCTGATTTTTAATTAAATATACATTAACCCAAAAGCAAGAATTATGACATTTAAAATGTTTGTAAACAATCTTAGTTTTCTCTTTTAATAAAGAACAGTTGTTCTTGCTCTGGTGATTTTCTATGTGAAATTCAATACAAAATTGGATGAGCTGATGTGTGTCCTATTCCCTACAACTCCACTACAAGCTGATACATTTTGAGGATACCACATACTCAGAATGCACAGATATGATTGAAACATCACTTAATTAATTGTGGACAAGTTTAAAACAAAATAAGCTGAGACTTAAGTTTATGAACCTTAAAATAAAGTATTTAATGTAAGATACTAAAGGACAAAAGTTCAACGATGACATTTTGCAACATCAAAAAAATATTTCGTTTCATTCTTCTTTTGGATTAATGGAAAGATAATGGCTGAAAATGTTCAGAAAACACTTTGGGCAATCTGAAGAGAAAATATAATGCAGTGTGAATAATAGACCAAGCAGATTCAAATTCAAGATTCCTTAATTCTCTTTGAAAGATGACAGATATAACATGCCCAGTGCATTGAATAATGCTGAATTTCTGTTAAAACGCCATCTCCTGGAATCAATGGGGAATAGTTTCAGGTAAAAGTAGAAAATAGTTAAGATTTTTAATAAGATTGCATCAAGAACTGTGTACACCTAGATTATTCAATGGAAAAGTGAGCAGGGACACTGAACTTTAGCAACTTATGTAGACATCATGGGCCTGAAGTGAATTGAAGTTGCATTTTTTTTGGACATACCAAGGCTATTCAAGCCTCTAATATGGCAGGCAAAAAGTGTATGCTAAATACAAGGAAGTACATTCGTTGTCAGTTTGCTTGGCACAATGGAAAGAATAGCGACTAAGAATGAAATGAATACTAACCTCATATCCTGTACAAATAAGGAATGTAATGCCTGGGATGCTAATGTTTCCAGCTATTTATATTTTTATTTCATGATTCCAACATCTGCAAGATTTTGCTTTCTATCCATTTGGTTTGGTATATTGCTAACCAATATGCACCAAAATTTTGAACTAACTATCCTGGTAGAAAAATCCAGTTATTTATTCAGTTATATATTAACGAGGTATTGATTACCAGAGAAATGTAATATCATCACAGGAAGAGTTTTAAGAGAGATGTCAACAAGCTAAGATTTCTCTACTTTATTATATGCCCTATATTTGACCAATTATCCTATCCACTGTCCGTTTATGAATGTTCTCCTCATCCTCACTGTATTTATGTCATTAGTAAATTTGTTTACATTATCACTGAATGTCTTCATCTAAGCCATTAAATAAAATAAAATAAATCAGGCTTAAATGCCATACACAGCTTCTTCTTCTACCCTCCCACCTGTATCCATCTATTTCCTCTGTGTTCCTTCTGCCTACTCTGCCCCCCCCCCCCCACCCATCTTTTTATTCAGGCATCTGATTTTCAGCACTCTGAAAAAGAGCTCAGGCCCCAAATGTCGACTGTTATTTGCTTTCAACGGATGCTGCTTGAGCTACTGAGTTTCTCCAGCACTTTCGTGCACTAGGCTTAAATACCAGGAAGTTAAAGAAAAGTAATCTTCTGCAGCAAAACTGCAGCTTATTAGTTTTCCTACAGAGACAATTTAAAACCATCCATGAGTCAATTTTTATAAAAAATAATTATGTTTGAATTTCTTTTTCAGTTTATTCTAAAACTTTGATTTTGCTTCAAATTTAAGAAAAGCTAACTAGTGTAGTGTTCATGCGATGTGAGCATGGAGAAGGACGATATGCACAACAAAGCCTTCGAAAACGAGACTGGTTTATTGCTCTGGCCATCATGCTTATATGGACCCCTGGCCGTGACATCAGGGCCCCACATTTTCAGAGCACCAGCCTGGGATTGGCTGGCTTCCCCACCAGAGTTCCCCTTATTCCCGCCATGCCGAGGTCACCTGAGACGATGGCCAGTGTCACCCCCAGGTCTACGCAGTTGCCATTTTGCAGGCTCTGCTTGCAACCACTACATGACCCCCACCCCCCCTCCCCCACCCCTCCCAACTGGGCCATAGTGACGCTATGATGGCACAACTCCCAGGAGCCATCGAACTGGCCATATGATGTCAGTGTCATGTTGAGCGCATGATTCTGACTATTAAAAGGTGGCATAGGTGATGAAGAGTAAATCCATTTGATTTCATCACATCCACTGTGATTCCAGTGGCTACAATTGGTGACCCTGACGAGTCCAAAAATATATTTTTGGACAAACACAGGGTCTGCAGCCATTGCTGGGAAGCTACCACCAGTCTGAAGCACAATTTCACCTTCACAAAGTCGAATTGGACACCACTCGTTATTACCATCTTGTCAGTGCCCTGGACCAGGCTGTCACTAAGAGGGTCGGCGACTTCCTAAGGGATCCACCACATACCAGCAAGTATGATGCTTTAAAAGCACTTTTATTACGTGTATATGGTATGTCCCATAGAGAATGGGCAGCAAAACATTTTGATGGGTTGGGAAACCACGCCCCTTCAAAACTAATGGATGAAATGCTGTTCCTGGCAGCTGGCGAAAGGAACAGCATTTTTAGAACTGCCCTTTTTAGAACAAATACCTAATATTAGGCTCTTGTTATCAAAGTGTTCATTTGGAGACCCAAGGGCTGTAGCGGCAGAGGGAGACATTCGATAACTGGCTAAAAAGAACAGCAAAGAAAGACAAATTACACAACCAACGCCTCTGATATTGACCTCAGGTCACACTCTTAGCACATCACTCCCTATAAGCAGGCAAAGCCCCAAGATAAGTCAAGAAAGGAGCCTTGAACATCTTGTCTTGGTGTTATTACCACAGGCGTTGGGGAATAAATGCCTGCAGGTGTCTTCCACCCTGCCCATTTGCAGGAAACACACAGGCCAACGTCAGTAAGGGCTGCGGCGATTGCCAAGAAACCCTCGAGCCTATTGTATATATGTGACCAGTTGTCCCAGTGAAAATTTCTGGTGGACATGGGTTCAGACGTTAGTCTATTTCCACCCACCAGTTTTGACACGCCATCCTACATGGACCAGAAACTTTGAGCAGTTAACAGTTCCAACATTCTGACTTTTGGCACCAGGAAGATGAATGTCAAGTTCGAGAATCACCTCTACACTTGGCCATTTATTATAGCAGCAGTATCCTGACCTTTGCTTGGTGCAGATTTTCTTCAGGCTCATTCATTCCTCCTCGACTTAAAAGGGTGTCAGCTAATAGATGGAACTACTTTTCAGAGTATTCCTCTGGCAGATGCCTAAACCCTTGCTCTGCCTTCAAACATTAGGTAAACCACTAAATGAATTCTTCAAGTTGTTGGAAGATTTCCCTGAGATTGCTACCCTACAATTTTCTGCCTCCACTACAAGCATGGTGTTACTCATTGCATTTGTGCTAAGGGCCTTCCTGTCCATGCTAAAGTGCGCCACTTACCTCCAGAAAAGCTGCGCTTAGCTAAGTAAGAGTTTGCCATGATGGAAGAACTAGACATAATTCATAGGTCCAACAGTCCCTAGGCATCTCCATTACATATGGTCCTGAAACACAATGGAGGTTGGCGACCTTGTAGAGATTACAGGCGTTTTCATGATGCCACCATCCCGGATCATTATCCAATTCCTCATATTCAGGATTTCTCAGCTAATTTTCATGGAACAAAGATCTTCTCCAAAATAGACGGTGCATGGTTAGAAGACATTCCAAAAACAGCAATAATTACCCCATTTGGGTTGTTCGAATTTTTACAAATGCCATTCGGATTAAAGAATGCCACTCAATCATTTCATCGGGTGATGGATGCCTTAGGATGTGGTATGACCAATGTCTTAATTTACTTTGACGACATTTTAGTGGCCAGTGGGACTAAGGAAGAACATTTGGAACATCTTCGTACACTTTTTATTCATCTTCAAAAGTTTGGACTGATCAATCTGGATAAATGCATTTTTGGACAAGAAATTATTGATTTCTTGGGCATAGGATTACTCAGGAAGGCGTGACTCCACTGAATACCCAAAGTTGAGGCAATTTCCAAGTACTCAAGACCTCCTAAGGTTAAAGGTCTGCAAGAATTCTTGGGAATGGTACATTTTTACCATTGGTTTCTTCCAAGAGTAGCTCATATCATGAAGCCTCTTTTCGATTTACTGTCCGGAAATGCCAGAACCATCCTTTTGACTGAAGAGGGAACCAATGCCTTCTTGAAGATGAAAGATTTGTTGACTCATGCCACTATGCTCGGCTACCCAGTTTTAAATGCAACCACTGCGCTTTCTACAGATGCTTCCAGCATGGACGTAGGAGGTGCACTTCATCAATATGTCAACAGGCAATGGAAACTGTTAGCATTCTTCACCCGCCATCTTCATGAAGCAGGGAATAAATACAGTGCTTTTCATGAGGAGCTTTTAGCCATTTACTTGTCTATTTAACACTTCTGGGTTTTTTTTTGAGAGGAGAGATTTTACTATGTCCACCAACCACAAGCCCTTAACATTTGCATTTTCCAAAGTCGCAGAGCCCTGGTCAGCTCGACAACGACGGCAATTATCATTTATTTCAGAATTCTCCACAAAAATACCACATATTTCTGGAAAAGACATTGTAGTAGCTGATGCACTTTCCTGCTCTGCTCCACTTGAGGTTTCGTCTGTAGATCAAGATACTGATCTACAGTACCTTGGCTGCGGCCCAAGAACATGACCATGAGATGAATGCTTATCAGACTGCAATCGCGAACCTGCAATTGAAAGATGTCCAGTTTGGAGTTAATGAAAACTACTTCTCTGTGATATATCAATGGGACACCCATGCCCAGTTTTTCCGGCATCATGGAAACGTGGAGAATTTGACTCTGTGAATGGTTTCTCACATTCATTGATTAGATCGACCATTCGTATGATTTTGGACAGGCTTGTGTGGCATGGTCTTAAAAAAGATATTACAGAAATGGCAAAGTCCTGCATTGCCTGCCAAAAGCAAAAGTTCAGCGGCATCACTGCAGTCCTTCCCGGCAGTTGCTCACCATTTTGCTCATGTCCACTTGGACATCGTTGTTCCGCTTACTGTTTCAAGAGGATACTGTTATCTTTTTACAGTAATAGACAGGTTTACATGATGACCTGAGGCCATTCTTATGATAGATGCTACAACAGGTAAGTATTGAGGCATTCCTCAGTTCCTTAGTTTACCAGTGCATGTTACTTCAGATCAAGGACCACAATTTAGTTCCTCACTGTGGACAGCCATATCTCGCTTTCTCAGTACAACAATTCATCACATGAATGCCTATCATCCCCAGGCCAATGGAATGGTGGGAAAATTTCATCGATATCTCAAGTTAGCATTGATGGTTCGGATAGATGGCCTGAACTGGGCCGATGAACAACTCCAAAGGAGGAACTCCAAAATTCACCTGCAGAGCTCATGTATGGTGCACCATTGGTGGTTCCAGGGAAGTTTGACCCCTACTATTCCAACTCCAGCGATGATCCTAAGGAACTGTTGAGCAGGCTAAGGGAGAACATAGGAAAATTGACCCCTATACCACCATCATCACATAGAGAACACTGTTGTGCCAGAAGACCTTTAAAAACTGCGAATATGTCTGTCTGAAGGGGAATGTTTGGTCAACCTTTACAGACGCCTTATGAAGGACCTTATAAGATACTCAGACAAACTAGGTCGATCTGTATTTTGGACATTGGAGGGAAGCCAGTCTTTCACCATCAGCAAGCTTAAACCAACTCATATGGACATACTCCCCGCTGCAGCAGCCAACAGTCTGTCGGAGAGGATGACAACCTAAAAAGACAGACAAACCTTTCTGCTGGTTTTGGGGAAATTTGGGGTTGGGGGGTGTGGTGGCATGTAGCAGCAGTATGGTGGAAACTCCCAGGAGGTAGTGCTTGATGATGTCAGCATGTGTCGAGCGCGTGATTCTGGTTTTTAAAAGGTTGCACGGTTGATGAAGAGTAAATCTGTTTGATTAACTCTAGAAACACCTTGTGTGGTTATTTTGTTGTGTCCACTGCGATTCCAGTGGCCACAAGGCCATTGTCCATGGCCTTAGGTGGCTTGCCCCTGTGTCGTGGGGAGGAATGGAGACTGCTTTTTTTTACAGTAATAGACCATGATGACCTGAGGCCATTCTTATGATAGATGCTACAACAGATAAGTATTGAGGCATTCCTCAGTTCCTTAGTTTACCAGTGCATGTTACTTCAGATCAAGGACCACAATTTAGTTCCTCGCTGTGGACAGCCATATTCCGCTTTCTCAGTACAACAATTCATCTGTCTAGGTATGCCAGTTTCAGGCAGTCAATGGTAAAAGTCCCCTCCTTACTGCCAAAGTCGAGGATGAAGGTGGAATCATCGTCCCTAATGACCTTGTAGGGAACCTCGTAGGGTCATTGTAAGGGCAGCCAGTGTGCGGCCATTCTCACGACTACATATTGACAAGTCTTTAGATTCTTGGGGTCATTATGTTTGTCAAGGGTGGCCGCAGTGTCTTCTGAGCATTTATTGGGGGCCATGAACACCCCGGGGATGATCAAAGGTGTACCATAGACCATCTCCACCACCGAGGTATTAAAGTCTTCTTTTGGCGTGGTACACATTCCTAACAGGATCCAAGGCAGTTTGTCCACCCTGTTAGGACCCTTGAGCCAAGCCATCAAGGCTGGCTTGAGGTGCCTGTGGAAGCGCTCCACCGACCTCTTGGCCTGAGGGTAATATGCCATGGTGTGATGGAGGTGTGTCCTCAGACAGTTTGCTAGTGCTGCCCAGAGCCCAAAGGTGAATTGTCTCCTCCTGTCTGAGGTTAAGTTCTCTGGGATCCCGAATCGGTTCACCCATCTGTGAATGAGTGCCCTGTGGCAGATTTTTGTGGTGGTATCAGCCAGTGGAACTGCCTCCGGCCACCTCGTTGAGTGGTCAACCATTGTCAAGAGGTATCTCGCCTCATGGGAAACTGGCAACAGCTCTACTACGTCAATCTGTACATAAATGAACCTGAGCTACGCCAGCTCAGAAGTCTGTGTGGGCGCTCTCGTGTGAACCTGTACTTTGGAGGACTGACAGTTAATGCAGGTCTTGACCCACTGGCTGATCTGTTTATGGAGGCCATGCCAGACAAACTTGCTGGCCACCATTTTGACCTTGGTGTGGATTGCAGGTATGCCAGGTTGTGGATGGCCTCGAAAACCTGGCACCTCCATGCAGATAGAACGATGGGGCTGGGGCTGCCCATAGAAAAGTCGCACAGCGATGTCAGGTTACCTGGGCTGACAGGGACATACTCCACCCTGAGGCCGGAGATGGCTGTCTCCTATATGAAGGCATCTCAAGGTCCTGCTCGAGGGCCACGTAGTCGACCCCTTGGGCCAGGGCGTGACAAGGTGTCGGCTACCACATTGTTTTTCCACACAATATGCTGAATGTCTGTGGTAAACCCAGATACATAGGACAAGTGTTTCTGCTGTCAGGTTGACCACAGGTCCGATATCTTATGGAAGGCGAAATTCAGCGGCTTGTGATCAGTGGACACTGTAAATTGCCGGCCTTCCAAAATTACAGAAATGTCTTACCTCCAGGTACAGCTCTAACAGCTCTCGGTCATAAACACTTATTTGAGCTCTGGGGGAGGGGGGTGGAAGTTCTTGATGAAAAGGGGGCCAGGATTTGCCACTGGCCCTCAATGAGCTGTTCCAGCATGCCCCCTACCACTGTGCTGGAGGCATCGACTGTTGGGGTCGTAGGTGCCTCTGGTCTGGGGGTGGACCAGGAGGGTGGCATTGGCCAGCGCATCTTTGGCATTCTGGAATACCCGGGAAGACTTATCATCCCAAGTCATGTCTTTTGACTTGCCTGCCATCAGCGCAAAGAGGGGGTGCATGATGCATGCTGCTGCCAGTATCAATCTGTGATAAAAGTTAGCAAATTCCTGTACTCCTTTTATCATGCATGGCTTAGCGAAATGCTGGACCGCCTTAACCTTCTCAGGGAGGGGTGTAGCCCTGTGTCTGTTAATCCTATGCCCCAGGAAATTGATGGTGTCCAACCTGAACTGGCATTTCACTGGATTGATAGTCAGCCCAAACTCACAATTGCCTCAGGTGGGCAGCGTGGTCTTTGCAGCTATGGCTGGCGATGAGGATATCATCCAAATAGATGAATGCAAATGGGAGGACCCGGCCCACTGTGTCCATCAGCCACTGTAAAGTTTGTGCCACATTCTTTAGACCAAAGGGCATGCGGAGAAATTCAAACAAGCCAAAGGGAGTTAAAATTGCAGTTTTAGGGATATCCTGGGGCTTACCTGTAATTTGATGGTACCCTTGGTCACCTTGGAGAACACATGTGCCGATGCATTTTGGCGGGCAAAGTCTTGGCTGCTGCCAAAACGAAGGGGAATGGTGCTGGTGTCGAGGCCCATGGGTGGTAGGATTCTTAACTCGGCACCAGTGTCAACCAGGAAATGCCTGCCGACAGTGAGTTCCAGACGTAGAGGAGGCTATCACATGGGCCAACCGCCACAACCATCAACGACGGTTGGCCAAGGTGTTTCCCGGAAACTTGCAGGGTGGGCAGCATCAATGGGCCTCTGCAGCCCATTGCTGGTGGTCGTAGTATAGCCGTCCTTGGGTGTTCACTTGCCTTTCCTTGATTTCATTGGGGGCTGTTCGTGGAGGTTGCTGATATGGTCTAAAATGGAGCTGGTGTCCTTTGCTCTCCAGATCACGTCTGCTCGGGCTGCAACCCTCCGAGCGTTGCTGAAGTCCTTGTCCATGAGCAAGAGTCAGATATCCTTGGGGAAGCTGCTCCAGAAAGATCTGCTCAAAGGGCAGGCAAGGCTTGTGGCCCTTGGTTAGAGTGAGCATCTTGCTCATTAGGACATGGGACCTTGTCACCAAATCCGTCCATATGCAGCAATCGGGTGGTGCGCACATGCCGGGAGAGCCTGAAAGTGCAGGTTAGTAGCTCTTTGAGGGCTGCATATTTGCTTTGCTCCAGAGGCTGCCTTAAGAAACCTACTACCCTTGCCGCTGTGTCCTGATCGAGGACGCTCACAACATAGAAGTAGCGGGTGTCGTCAGCGGTGATGTGGTAAAGCTGCAAATGAGCCTTGGCCTGTTCAAACCATATGTGTGGGTGCAACACCCAAAACGTTGGAAGACTGAGAGAGGCCACATGGATGCTTGCTGGCTCCGCTTGATCCATCACCTTCGGGTCCAACTGCTGGTTGGGCCTTTCGGGGTCACCAATGTAGCATTCGCACTACATGAGCAAAGAGAATGATAAAACGCACACCAGAGCCTTGGAAAATGAGACTGCTTTATTGATCTGACCCTTGAGCTTATATGCGTCAGGGTCCCACGTCAAGGGATTGCCAGCCTGGGATTGTCTGTTAATCCTAGCAGAGTTCCCCATCTTCCCACCGAGCAGCAGTCAGTGGGACAACAGCCGGTGTTACCCCAGGTCCTCAAGGTCGGCCATTTTGTGGGCTGGTCCATGTCTCCACACGTGGGCCGCTACACTAGCATATTTAAACATTTTTAATAATTAAATATAAGTAAGATTAAAAGCCACACTCCTGGAGAATATTTCAATATTTGGAAATTCTTTATTCTAAAGTCAAATGATAATATTAAAGATTACTGGCTGGTATGTAAACATTGTTATTCAAAAGAGAAAATTTTACTGGACTTCTCTCAGCCTAAATATGTTAATCATTTAAGATCAAGATTATAAATTAGTTTTGATTAATTGCTGGAAATAACTATTAGATATATATTCATAAACTGATGTGTATATTTTTTTACACAATTCCAATCTGTTATGACTGACAGGCTGGGTCTACAACATTATATTTAACACAAAGCAAATACTGTATCATTTAAAAAACACACCTAAATATATGTGTTTTACTTAGAATCCTGGTCCCAAAGATTCAAGAGATATCCATACATATAAAGGAAATATTTGGATCTATGTTTATCAGGCGTTGCTCCGTATTTTTAAAATATGCAAATTCAGTAGAAAGTCTGTGGTGACAAAGGAACAAAATTATTACAATTTTCTATTAATGCCTCCAATAATTACAATCTCATAATATAAAAGATAATAAAAAATAAATGAGAATCAAAAGTTAAGTTGAATAACAAAGATTAGAAAGAACATAAACAATATGGGAACATCATATGTGCCATTATTCAAATCACAAGTCCACTTACCAACTTCTTCCTCTGAGGTCAGCATTTTAGTTCTTATTTTTATCATAAATCTTTACGTATTCAAATTTTAAACCAAAGGTAGTCATTTAAAATGTAAGCATTTCAATAAAAATGCCACAATTAATTTCTGGATTAGTTTTAGCCTGCTGTGCCCTACTTAAAGTGAAAAGTATAATAAAAATGTGCTAAAATGGCAACATATCACAGAAGCATAAACCTAGCCATTGTTTATACTCCTAATTGTATGTTGCATTGTTTAATTGTATAACATTGACATTCTTGATTTGCTGTCTCTGAAATTTGTTACATTTATAATACCTTTGATCACGTAAAATGTTTGTTCTATTTCCTTTTGGTGTAGCAGCAGCTACACTACTCCTGAAAGAACACACACAGCCAGACGGGTTGAGCTCAGTGAGCAGACTGATTTATTGAAGGCTGCTGGGCTGTACTTATACTCTCAGCCCGGACCTGGCTGAGAACCGTGCTGGAGGGTGCTGATGTCATCCGGACGTCACGTGGTCCCCTAGCGCGGGCTTCTGAGCCCCGAGCTGGGAGGAAGGGAACACCTCCGATGGCGCCATTTTGGCCGGCTGCCCCACTGTGTGGCTTACAAGCGGGGCCGGTTTGCCTGCCTAGTGGTGAGCCGCCACACAGCCACCCCACCCCCCCAAAAACTGACGCTAATGTCCTTTTTACGCCGGGCTGCATCACTTCTTGGGCTCAGTGGGATCAAGGTGCACTGGCTTTAGCCTGTCCACGGTAAACAGCTCCCGCCTGCCGCCAATGTCCAGCATGAACGTGGAGCCAGAACGCTGTACAAACCCTTGTATGGTCGCTGCAGAGGTGCCGCGATCGGGCCCTGTCGAAAGAAAATGTACTCTGCGGAAAGCAGTTTGCCAGGAGCGTGAGACGGGCGGGTGCCATGTCTGGGCAGCAGTGGGGGTTTGAACAAGTCCAAGCGTGTCCTGAGGTGAGCAAGTAGTTCATGCGGCGACCGCTGGGAATTGTGAGGTGCGTTGACGAATTCACCAGGTAGTGCCAGTGGCACACTGTAGACCAGCTCAGCAGATGATGCCTGCAGATCTTCCTTGGGAGTGGAGCAGATGCCCAGGAGCACCCAAGGCAGTTTGTCCGCCCAGTCGGGACCAGTGAAGCAGGCCATGAGTGCTGACTTAAGGTGGCAGTGGAGACGTTCGACCAGTCCATTGGCCTGCAGGTGGTAGGCCGTGGTGCGGTGTAGCTGTATCCCCAACCTGTTGGCGAGCTGTGCTCAGAGCGCAGATGTGAACTGGGTGCCCCGATCACTGGTGAGGTGACCCGGGACACCGAACCAGGTGACCCAACCATGCAACAGTGCTCGGGAGCAGAAGTCGGTGGAGGTGTCTGGCATCGGGATCACCTCAGGCCAGCGAATGGTGCGGTCCACCATCATAAACAGGTAATTGTTGCCCTGATGTGAATGTGGCTGAACCGTTCCTGGACGTGCTTGAACTCCTGTATGGGCGCCCTTGTGTGCCTGTGTACCTTGGACATCTGGCAATGGGTGCATGTTCTGGCCCAGCCCATGATCAGCTTCCGCAGCCCATGCCATATGAACCGTTCTGCCACCATCTGGACCATGGACCTGATGGACGGATGTGAAAGGTCGTGGATGTGATGGAAGACCTGCCTGCGCCACTGCTGGGGAGCCACTGGTTGTGGGATGCCCATGGAGATATCGCATGGATGGTGCCTTCGCTGCTCGGAGTCGGGAGGTCTCGGAACTGCAGGCTCGTGATGGCGGTCTTGAAGGCCCTCGTCTCCTCATCAGACTTTTGGTCCCGGGTGAGCTGGTCGAAGTCTAGGCCGGGCGTCAGCGCACAGATGGCCAGTCGCGAGAGTGCATCGGCAACCACATTGTCCTTCCCCACCTTGTGCCAAATGTTGGTGGTAAACTCCAACACGAAGGAGAGGTGACGCTGCTGGCGGGCCGACCAGTGATCCTTTGCCATCGCAAGCGCCTGGATGAGGGGTTTGTGGTCAGTGAAAATAGCGGAAATGCCGCACCGCCAGGTACATGCCCAGTAACTCACGGTCGAAGGCACTATGCTTGCGTTCCGGCGAGTGGAGCAGGTGGCTGAAGAATGCCAGTGGCTTCCAATGTCCATTCACCTGCTGCTCCAGGAAGGCACCGACAGCTGTGGCAGAGGCATCAAGAGAGAGTGCCATATGCAAGTCGGTGTATGGGTGCGCGAGCATGGTGGCCTTTGTGAGGGAATCCTTGGTGGCCTCGAATGCGGTGCAGGCTTCTGGGTTCCAAGCGAGCGTTTTGTGCTTGGCTACGATGAGGGCAAATAGCGGCTGCATGATGCGTGTAGCTCCTGGGATGAAGTGGTTGTACAAGTTGATCATACCCGCGAACTCCTGCAGTCCCTTGAGGCTGTCCGGGCGTGGGAACTCCCTGATAGCAGCGACCTTTGCAGCGGCGGGGATGGCTCCTTCGGCCGTGATGGTATGGCCCAGGAACTGCATGGACTCTTTCCCGAATTGGCACTTGGCCGGGTTGATGGTAAGGCCAAAGTTAGCCAGCTGGGAGAAAAGGGCACGTAGGTGGGCCTTGTGTTACGCCTGGTCCTTGCTGGCAATGAGGATGTCATCCAAATAAATAAAGATGAAATCCAAGTCCCTGCCCACAGTGTCCATGAGGTGCTGGAAGATCTGAGCGGTGTTCTTGAGTCTGAACAGCATGCGCAGGAATTTGAACAGGCCAAAAGGGGTGATGATGCCCACCGGGATCTGGTGATATCTGCACACCAGGTCAACCTTGGAGAAAAACCCTCGCACCATGCAGGTTGGCCGTAAAGTCTTGGATCTGAGGTATGGGG
Source organism: Narcine bancroftii (assembly GCF_036971445.1). Classification (NCBI taxonomy): domain Eukaryota; kingdom Metazoa; phylum Chordata; class Chondrichthyes; order Torpediniformes; family Narcinidae; genus Narcine; species Narcine bancroftii. The sequence continues at coordinate 299,362,256 of NC_091471.1, read as the reverse complement.
TAACAGTCAGGAGCTGTTGCCTCGTTGAGCCATCAATAGTCTCCACAGGGATGCCAGCCACCGGAGGCTTTCGGGACCAGTGGAGCGGCAAGGCCCACGGGCTGTCGGACTGAAAAATGATCTCGTTCCAACAGGTGTGAAAACTCCTCTTTAGCCACCTGGAGCTTGTCAGGCAGGAGCCGGCATACCTTGGCGTGAACCGATTGGCCCTGGGTGTGGATGTGGCGGAACACTACGTGGCGCGGCGAGGCAGCGGAGAACTGTGGCTTGAGGAGTGTCGGGAACTCGTCAAGGATTCGTCTCTGGGTGTGCTGATCGTGGCCATCTGCAGTTGCTCCGAGCGGGAGGCGTCGAGGCGAACGGCCTGGAAGGTACGGGCGTCCACCAGGTGCCTACCTCAAATGTCCACCAGAAGCCCGTGTGCAAGGAGGAAGTCTGCACCCAGGATGGCAGTCGGGGGGACGAGACGGTGAACCTCCACGCAAAATTTTGTTGGCCAATCTGGTAGTGGATTGTCTTATCTCCATATATCTGGATTTCTGTTGCATTGGCCACATGGAGGGGAGGTCCACGAGGTCGGATCCTGGACTCGACGGCCGTGGCCGATATGATGCTGATCTGGGCTCCAGTGTCAATGAGGAACCGCCGACCACTGACTGAGTCCCGCAGGTAGAGGAGGCTGTGTCCTTGGCCAGCCGCTGCAGCCATTAACAGCAGCCAGCCTGGCCATTTCTCTGGAAGGAGCAGGGCTGACGACACTTCCGAGCTTTGGGTCCCCAGCACTGGTGATAGAAGCAGAGGCCTGGAGCGGATGCTGTGGCCTTGGTTCTGCTATTGTGGGGCTCTACCGCAGCACGAGGGGCAGGCTTGGTGCGGTCGTGTCTGTGCCTCGTGACCTGCTGGACTGCTGAGCCCTCCGGGAATCATTTGAGCCATAGATCTTGGGCCTTCTGGGCGACCTTCCTCAGATCGGTGAAGCTCTCCTGGACCAGCAGCGGCTGAATGTCCTTGGGCATATGGTCGAGGAAAATGCACTCGAAGAGTGAGCAGTTGGTGTGCTCGCCCATGAGCACGAGCATCTCATCCATCAGCTCCATCAGGGACCTGTCCCCCAGGGCATCGAGGTGTAGCATCCGAACGCCACTCTGGTGTCTGGATAATCTGTGGGATCTGGTAAGCACTCACTTGATGGTCTCATATTTGTCTTTGGCAGGTGGGTGCTGAACAAGGTGCAGCACGCGTCTGGCAGTGGCCTGGTCCAGGGCAGCGACTACATGGTAGAATTTGGTCGTGTCGGACGAAATCTGGCAGAGGTGAAACTGAGCCTCCGTGTGGCCGAACCAGGTCTCCGGCTCCTGAACCCAGAATTCAGGCAGTTTCACAGCTATAGCGCTGATCCCAGGCTCGCTCATAATGGGTTCAAAGACGTTTGACCCAGCCGGGGTCACCAATTGTAGCGGCAGCTACACTACTCCTGAAAGAACACACACAACCAGACAGGTTGAGCTCAGTGAGCAGACTAGTTTATTGCAGGCTGCTGGGCTGTACTTGTACTCCCAGCCCAGACCTGGCTGAGAACTGCGCTGGATGGCGCTGACATCACCCGGTCATCATGTGGTACCCCAGCGCGGGTTTCTGAGCCCTGTACTGGGAGGAAGGAAACCGCCCCCCCCCGACGCACCATTTTGGCCGGCTGCCCCGCCGCGTGGCTTACAAGCGGGCCCGGTTCGCCTGCCTAGTGGTGAGCTGCCACATTGGATTCTTTTAAAATTTTCAAAAGGCATCCATTGATTGACAACTTCTGCACATTTGGGCACTCAGTTGCAGCTCCTCTGAAGATGCAATTGACTTGATAAAAGAACCGCACATATAAACAGTGCACATTTAACAAAATGGTAGAAAATGATATCAAGACCTACTTATTTTTATTAAATTTGATCCTAATGTAGGTTTGTCCCAATATTTCTTTTTGGTCAACATCAATTTTACATCATAAATTGCATTAAGGAATTAAAATTTTCAGTAATACTTAACAGCAATCAATTCTAGAATTATTCAAAGGGAAAATAAATGCTGCAGAGCTGCAAATTAATTTGAGTCACTTTGAATTTGTGTTTATACTTTCTGATATTTGTATTAATTTTCTTGTGGTATCAGAATTGCCATTACAATTTTTTTTCGATGGATACAGATTTTTGCCATTTTAACATGCATTTTATTAAAAACAATTTTTTTTCAAAGCACTTGTCTAATTATTGTTTTTAATCCATAAACTATGTATAAAAACTAGAATTTTCCAGTGAGTTGTTCCACTCAGGAACAAGATCTCTACAGAATTAATCAGTCATTCCCACAGGTTTATTTCAACAAGATGAGATAAATTTTGGACATAAAATACAGAAACTGAAAAATTCTGTCACTAACTTTATTCTTGAGAAGGAAAGCATCAGCTTCTGTAAAATACTGTAAAACATGCCTTCAGAGTTCATATTTATTGTTCATATACTGTATCTCAAAGTTTGCGTGGCACACCTCAGTTTCTGTGATGTCCAGTTTTGTGCGCTCAATATTTATAAGCAAAGTTCTTCTCTTATATATAAAACACATTCATAGAAATACAGTAAGTCCTTAATAAGTTTTCAAGAATTCTCTTCATTCAGATTAGGAGTGTTTTAAGCTCCAGATGGCCATTTATTGCTGGTAATTTTAGTATTAATTTCAAAGATCGTTTTGTTATCCAAAACAACATAAGCGCACTTCACTGCATTAACACCATGTTATTTTTCCCAGAGGAGATGAATAAAAATGGAGGTCAATTGGAAGAAAAGAAGGAAAGACAAAGTTATTTCCATTCAGAAGTAGTCCAAGAGATCATAATGCAATATAGTTTCAGATAATAACAACTACAAGGAAGGCTAGGTTCAGCTCTTCCCTGAACCAGATTTTTTAAAAAAGCCATCTTGATTACAGTGAATAATTGAAATGAATTGGTGGGTCCATTTTGACAGAATAAGTCTGACAGTGGTGTTTTTACTTTATTCAAAGCACAGGGAAGAAGTATATATATATATATTATATATATAAGAATCAGTTTGCTGAGCTTTTGGCAAATAACAATATTAAGATTCCATGGCCTAGAAATTCCTCTGCAATGAGAAAGGCACTGTATGCGGATGATGCATGAAAGCCAATACATGGCTGTGAAAGCTTGTTACAGCAGAGAAAGTCAAGTGAAAGTTACACAAATGCTTCGGTATGGATTTGATATCCTATGCCAAAGGTGAAGTCATATCTGAGAAATGGCGTGGTATTTTTTTTGCAGAATTTTATCAGTTCAACTGCAAAATATTGGATTGTAACATATAAAAATGTTGTAGTTTGTTGCATGATGCATGATACATTAATCCCATCAGATAAATATATAGTTTATGAATCCATATTTGATATTAAAATAATGAAAAGTAATAGGAATTTGAATTAGTTCAGATTCTATCAGTCTTATTGCTCAAAATTAAATTTTCATTCCGCAAAATGTTTCAAATATTAGTTTATTTTTGAAATACCTTTGTGTTCTGAATTATTTGTGAAGAAGACTGCCTTATCCCTCCCTAACCTCCCTTATTAACCTATTGGCCAGATTACCTTCTTTACAATACATCCTCACAGCATCAGAGATATCCCTTTTGTCCTAACATTCTCCATCCTTCCTGCAACTTAACACAAAAAAAATCAACTTTCTCTGTTTTCAAATGATTTTGATCTATTGTGTGTTGCAAATTTCCCTTCCTAGTTTTCTGTTTGAGAATTGTTTACTGTAATTGACTGGTCTCCGAGCTTGATATGTCATTGTAGAGCTCGTCGAAAGAACCAAAGACTTGTTGATCCAAACCAAGGCTTTTATTAGCAAAAGACCGGAGCTCTTCACAGGTGGCCGACCAGTCCGGAATGATCCGACCTGGCTAGGGACACAACCCTTTAAGGCCCAAACAATAGGTGTGGCTTAGCTCTCAGCCAATCGCTGTAAGCACAGTCTAGATACAGTAACTATATACACTATGTACATTGGTGATAGATCTGTACTATCACAGTCATATTATCAGGGATCCCACTGAATTGATGTCTAAAAGCCTCCATCATTGGAAAAGCCCGCACCACAAAGATTGTTGGATGCATTGAGATAGTTTTCTTCAGGTTAATAATGAGCACTGGATAGCATCCTTGTTAACTGCAAGCCTGACTGCTGATGGCACATGAAACGTAGCTAACCAATGAAAAAGCATTTTCAACTGCAATACCCACATGAAACAAAAGTTATCTTTCATCGATTCGAATGATTTTTTTTTTGTTGCTTTGTAAGATTATATCTTGAGTACTAGAGGGCAAATTTCAAAAGCTTGGTTATTTTTCTAATAAGTATTTTACTTTAAAACAGTAGCATGTTCTGGCACCAATTATAATCGTACAAGTTCTTCATTTCCTCAGGATAATGCAACACACTTTAAGTGCAGCCACAGTTATCATTGCCATAAAAAAAGCAGCAATTCAGATAATCTGAATTAAAAACAAAAAGGGGTATCCAGACAAGTAGCATCTGTGAGAAGAGAAGCCAGTTATCATTTAGCAGCTAAAGACGATTGGGCCAAGGACATTGCCCCAAGAAACTGCAGTGATGTGAACATTTTTTTAAATGCAGATGACGGAAACTGAAATAAAATCAGATATTGCTGGAAGAGCTCAGCAGTCGGGCAGCATCTGTAGAAAGAAAGAGGGTTAACGCTTCAAACAGTAGATCCTTCACCAGAAACAGGAAAGGAGTTTTAAGTTGGAGAGAATATCATAGGAGACGTGAACTTGACAAAGGAGATCTCTGTGGTTGGATCCTGGTGTGGAAATAAATTGTAGTGGTCATCTAGGTTAATGAAATCTATTAGAGAGAGAGAGAGAAAAAGGAACATAGCTATGAGGGACATTAGAGAGAGAGAATACAAAGGATGGTAAATTTACATAATGAAAGAATCTGTCCTACACGTCTGGTGTGAGAGAAAGAGAAAATCTGAGTCAATATCAGCTACTGACATAAAAATGGAAATACATGAAGTTATAGAATTGGAATTGGAGACTGGAAGGTTGTGACTCTTCCGACAGAAGACGAGGTACTGTTCCTCAAATTCGCATTTTAATAATGCATGATGCCACAGGCAGAAGGATGTGAGTGGGAGCAGCAAAGGAAAAGTTCCTTGAAAAAGTGCTTAAAGGGGAAGGAAAAGAGATGTGTTTGATGATCAAATTTCATTAAAGCTGGTGGTAAATGAAAAAGATGATCTGATTATCTGTCATTGGGGTGGAAGGTATGGATGAGGGCATCCTTATCCTTGCTGTGACCCAGAGAGGGAATGGTTTCCCCTACAAGAGCATTGTGAACTAGAGTTCAGAACAAGAAGTTCCCCATTTCAGACTGAGAGAAAAATGAATTTATTTTTTCAGGAAGGATATGAATCTTTGGAATTCTCTACCGCATAGAGCTGTGGGGATGGAGCCATTGGAGCTGTGGAGTTGGAGTAATTGACTATACTCAAAGTAGAGCATTTAACAATAAAGTAAACAGTAGGAATGGGGAGAGCAGAAAAGAGATGCTTAAATGGTTTAATTGAATGGTGGAGCAGGTGTGAGGACATTTGACTTACTCGACTGCCAGTCAACAGTCGGGATCTTGCAGAATGAGCTCAAACAATAGAAATATTCAGTTTTTTCCATATTGCAACTATAATGTTATTGCAGATGTTTGAATGCAAATATAGTTTAAATTCACAATTGAGCAACCTGCATTGCAATTAAGTGCAATGAAGTTCAATAGGAGAGGCTCTCAGCATTTTGGAGTTGGGTTGGAAAATCTGCCTGAATAATGATACTAGGTAGAAACAACTGAGAAATTGTGTAAAATTTGTTGTTTAAATGCACTCTAACATGAGAAACCTAAGTGACAATGTGCAAGCACAATAATGATATTTTTTCATGCTAATAAACATGGAACATGTTGAGTTTAGTTGTTACTACAGCATTACGGATATAGGTCACAGTTCCGAGAAATCGATACTCCTATCTGCCTACAAGTTCCGCCACGTATACTGTGAACTCACTTTTTACAGCAGAATTTGCTGATTATGGCTCTCAATAAACTTTAGTTGATAATTGCTTTCCCTCATCACATTTAAGGGAATATTTTTTTCAGTATTCTCTAGTCTTGGAAAAACTACCTTTCTATTGATTTGAAAACAAAGGAAGCATTGCTCAGAAAATAATTTGGCTTTTCTAATGACATAGGATTTCAACAATACAGAGGTAAGATTTTATAAATATATACACTGTCTAAATATTTTTTATGATGCTGCAGGTTTGTTCTAAACTAACAACTCACCAGTATTCTTGAAGTTTTAATTGATGCAGGGGAAAATGAATTGTTACATTGAACATTCAACCATTTTCAAGCAAGAACTAACTTGGTTGGGAACATAAAAGCATGATTTGGCCTATTAGTACTTTTATGGATTATTGACTTGTAGGTTAAAGACAAGCAAAAAATTTGTGTGAAGTATTGCAAATTAGAGCCATAAAAGTTATAAAATTTGTAATACTAGAAAGGTAAATAGAATTGAAATCCCTTGAAAAGTATTTTAGTGCGCTAACCATACCTTTAAATAACTTCAAGGATGTATACTGTATAAACCTACCTGTTCATCATGCAGTATTAAACCTCTTTACTGACCAGGTCCTTTTTATCTCAGAGAGTGGTTCACTTACCACCTGAGTTCTGTTGTTTATCCTGGTTCTGAACTGCAGATCACCTTCTGGGAAAACATTTGAATTATTTTGACAAAATAAAATTGCTGAATTTTGTCAGTTCTGCCATGGTGAACATTCATCACAAGAGTTTTAGAGTATCAAATTTGGCTATTAACTTGTTATCTCATATGCCAAACTTTGGGGGGGGAATCAGATGTTTTTCTATTGTAACGGATTTAAATTTATAAGATCACTTGGATCTTGCTTTATGAGTTTGTGGTTTCTTTTAATGGCAGTGAAATTATATGTACTTACCAGATAACTTCAGAAGGGAAGAGATTAGAATTTGTAGTATAGTATAACTTTTTTTAAAAAACTTTAATTTAGCCGTGTTGTAATTGTTTGTTTACTTTTTTCTATTTGATTGTTTTGATATTGAGTTTATACATAATGGTTTTATTTTTCTTATATAACTTTTTCTGTATATTACATTTGATTAATGACTTTTACTTATGTACTATTTCTGTAAAATACAATAAAAATTTTGAAAAAAATTTTGCCATTAACTTAATGTTGGCAAAAAATAAGAGATAAATGCCAAAAACAAATTTGAAAACTATACAATGCAAGATTTGAACCTTAAAATTTTCTTTAAATCCTGTATATCATTTTAAATAATCGTTTGACTGTAGATTTTGATGTCTGATAAAGGACCCGCATAAATTTGTACAACTGAAAGAACAAATGAACATTACTTTGACCTGATGTATCCCAATACTCAAGGTTGCATGTGCTACATGCTTAGTAGTACCTGGAACAATTACATGACTAGCATAAATAACAAGAATATGAAAAACAAAAAACGGACACTGTCTATTACTTTACCTATTTCCTGAGCACACACATGCTGAAATCTAATACAGTGGTTCTCAACCTTTTTCTTTCCACTCACGTACCACTTGAATTAATCCCTATGCCATCAGTGCTCTGTGATTAGCAAGGGATTGATTAAGGTGGTATGTGAGTGGGAAGGGAAAGCTGAGAATCACTGCTCTAGACCCAATATTTTGCTTGAGAAAAATTGTCATTGGCCCATTTTCTTTGGAGTTATAAAACCGTGCACATAACGAGCCAATTAGGTATGATTAAAAAGGGGGTTTTCAAACATTTTCTTTCCACTCACATACCAATCCTTTAGTAAGCAATCCTTTAGTAATCACCGAGCACCTATGGCATAGGGAATACTTAAAGTGGTTTGTGAATGGAGAGAAAAAGGTTGAGAACCACTGCTCTAATACTTCTTAGAACATCACTCATAAACTAATTTTCAAAGGAAATGCTGAGAATTTTTCATGACTTTTTTTATAATTTGCAGAAAGTAAATTTTGATACTTATGTTCCCATGACGTTATAAACTCTGATCAGAAAAAAATGTTTTGTGGAGAGCAACATACTGAGAGTCAAGGACTTGTGCAGAATAGAAACCACAAATATGCAGGCCATTGGGCCTCTCTATACTAATCCAAATAGCCTGTATAAATTCCTCAATGTCTTGTTTGTTCAAGCACCAGTTGAGATGACTGATATATGTTTGTTTACCTGTCCCTATCTCCATCACCTCCTCTGGCTGCACATTTCAGCTACCAAACACTTGGTAGAAAAAAATGACCTTTTAGATACCCTGTAGTTATGCCCTTCAGCTTTAGAAACCCCTACCATGGAAAATAGACTCTGGCTATCAATGCTGTCATGACTTCATGTACTTAGGAAAGTTAAACTTGCATCACATTATCCAGACCCATGATTTTTAACTAATGTAAAGCACAGAAAGACCTGAAATCTTAATGAAGTTATCCCAAATTTCCCATTGCAACTTTGGAGGGATGACAGGAGAGACCCTGAAGAAATGACAACTGACACCATTTTACCAGTGTCACTGATATCCCCATAAAGTCTCAATGAAAAACCAGGAAACATCTTTTGGAAATAGAGCCTTGTAATGAATTCTGAGTTATGAGTTACATTGTTACGAAGTCTGGCTATTATTTCTTATACTTAAATCCTTTATGTTTTTTACGTAACATTGTTTGATACAAGTCTTTAGCTCTGTTGGTAGCAGTTATAAACCAGGTAGCTGTTGGTAAGGGTTCATAGGTGTCGGTAAATGTTCCTGCAGAGGATACGAGAATGCTGGAAGCTAATCCACGGACATTCAGTGACTCCAAAGGGACTCTCTTTTGCTTCTCTTTTTGTTTCACTTTTAACTTTAATTCCTTCTATTTCATCTGTTTTTTAAACAATGAGAATATAAGAACAATAAATAGGAGCAGGAACCAGCCATTGACCCATTGCACCTGCTCTGCCTTTCAATAAGGTCATGGCTGGTCTGGCTGTGGACTCACTTGCCTGTTCCCCATTAATCTGAAATACTATTAAACTGTGTCTTAAATATATGTAATGAGGCAGCCTCTACTTCTTCCTTGGGTAAAGAATTCAACAAATTTATTATTCTGGGAAAAGCTTTATCTCTATCCTAAATCTCCTCCCCTAAATCTTGAGGCTATGACCCCTAGTTCTAGTCTCATTTATCAGCAGAAACAACTTTCCTTTTGTGATTTTCTACAAGGGTCCCTAGAAATTGATCTTCTACTAAAACAGAAAGCATTATGGACCACTGTGGCATCGCTGAAGATCTTCTGCTCTGAGACTGCTCAGTGTTGGATATGCTGATGCTCTGCACCATCTCAATCAGATGCTGAAAGGTGATGACTGGATTGGGTGCCGGGGTGATAGGTTTGGGGCTCATCTCAGATACCCGTATTTGTGATGTGACTTAAAAAAATTTAAACAAACTAAACCTTGGCTGTAGATTATGCGGGGTGGGGTGGGGTTGGGGGGGGGGGGGCTGGAGTGTCACTGATGATCTAATGCCTGCCCCACAAATGGGCAGCACGTTTTACTCAGGGATCTTCCAACATACTTTTTGCCTCCAAAATCTTTAAGTGTCCAAAACCCATTCAATAGGCTCACCCAAGATTCATAAGGATGGGTTTATAGCTTGAAAATATATTTTTCTCCTGTCTGTTGATGAAAATCCGACTCAATACATGCACCACTGTCTGTTTCACTTCCACTTTATCTGACACCAGAACAATGGTCCTTTGGCAAAAGATTGAAAGCAGTCATGAGAAGCAGTGCTGGTTTAAACTTTCATCATTTTTATAGATGGAATGAACATTAATAAAAATAATTTGGGTATCTTCACTTTCTTTTCAAAAATCCCTGTTATTATTTACAAAACTGCATCTTAAATCTTCCTTGTTTTAATTGTTTAAATCCTTTTTCAATGTATTATCAAAAGTTTATTTTATGTACACTTCCCTTTTACCAGGTGCCTGATACTTAACTATCAATTCTATCTTTGTGGAAAACATTTTCCACATAGCATCATCTCATTTGTAACCACAAAATATCGTAAGTTCGTATCTGAAAACCATACTCACAGACATTTGTGTTATTTCCCCTCAATTTCACAATTATGAAAATTAATGTTGGCAGGTTTCTTCTTAGTATTTGGAACGTCAGTTTAACCCAGTAAGTGTCATCTTTCTTTGACAATCCTTTGCGCAGACACCATTTTCCTGCCACATCTAATCCCAGATCCTCTGTTCATTTTCACGGTCTGTTTAACTTTAGCCCTTCAGTTTGCTTTTCAAGTCATTCCAAGCAAATAACACTGAACAGCAATTTTTTTGAAAAGGTGTGCTACCTGAAAAAAAAATTGGGGATTATGATAGACAACTTCAAGGTGAATACAAAGATAATTTCTGATTTGCTGTATCATGTAGGAAGTTGGAGAAATAATGACGCTGAAACCTTGCATGAGTTCAACTGACCTAAAATGTTTTGCCGCTGATTTTCATTTGTACTCTGTATCTGATGTCTCTTGTGTCAATAGTCAGCCAGCATTGATGGATTCCAGTTGCCCTGATACCATGTTCATTATAGACTGCTTCAAGATCAGCAGGGAAGAGGTCCAAGTGCGAGTGCAGAAAATGAATTTTCAATGACATGTTGCACTTCATGGTTTTGTAGGCTTGAAACATGTTAAAAATCTGACAGGAAATCAAAATAATAGGTTATATCTAAAAATTGGAATGTGATAGGAAAATTTTAAGGCTATTTTTCTGATTTGCAGTCCAAATCCATAAAATATACCCAAAAGTGTTCAGGAAGAAAAATCTTCATTGTCCAGTGTAATCAATTGTTATAATGGACCATAAATTTGATCACATACTGTTTCCTGGTTCATAAAGAAATGTTAAGACTTGAGCTAATTGGAAAGTTCAAATTTCACTCAGGTATCATCACCCATAGAAATATAAAAAAAAAACACAGAAAAAATACAGGATGTACTCAAAGGTCAGGCAGCATCTGTGGAACAAGAAACAGAGCTGATGTTTCAGATAAAAAACTCTTCTAATCCTGACTGGCTGCCTTTAACCTAAAGCATTAACCCTGCTCCTCTTTCCATGGATTCACTCTTCTATGCTGAGTGCTTCCAACATTTTCTGGTTTGATCCCCACATATATGATTCACATTGACATGGAGCAGGGTTAGCACAAACTGGTGCCACCATCCCTTATGCTATTTGCTGTTGGAAGCCAAGCAGTTAGTGCACAGAGTGGGATTCTCATGAGAAAACAAATTGCTACACCGGAGCCAAGTCCCGTACCAAATCTATTCAAAAGGACAATCAATCGAGCAGGTTTTGATGTGGCGCCTTTTGGATGTGATCTGCCTGGGGTCAGACACAGACAAATGTGGACATTGGGTGTGAAATGAAACCACCTACTTCATCCCAAGCCATTGGGAATTTTATTGTTACTTTTGTGGAGACTTCAGCATGACTGACAGCATGGACAGTACTGTTGGCATAGCGGTTAGTGCAATGCCTTTACAGCACCAGGGATTGGGACCCAGGTTCGAATTCTGCATTGTCTGAAAGGAGTTTGTACCTTTTCCGTGTCTGCATGGGTTTTCCCTCGGGGCTCCGGTTTCCTCCGTTTGAAATGTGCCAGGGGTGTAGGTTCATTGGGTGTAAATTGGACAGCACAGACACATGGATGAAATGGCCTGTTACCATGCTGTATGTCTAAAATTTTAAAACTATGGGGCAAGGAGGAGGATGGAAGAAACAACCAGAAGAGTCAATGTGGTAATGGAGCCCTGGCCCCACATCCAGTTCTTGGAAAAGGAATGCAGTGGAGGTCAAGTCTTCTGGATGGTTGGTGGTGAATGTCTCAAGGTTGCTTCTCAGCTTCAGTCTCTATTTCTCTTTGGATCATTCCGGGCAATGGTTGCTGGTTTGTACCCACCCTGCTGAATCAGGAATGTCACTGCTCCTCTGTGCTCAAGGAGAAAGAAGTGAAAAATCTTACAACTCATTAAATGCTCTGCCTATATGTATCCATTGAATGCCATTGAAAGCAGAAGAATACAATAAGAAGTCAAGCAATGTTTAAACCAGGTAAAACACTGAGGTATCTGCATGCATGGGAGGAAATGTAGTGCACATATTGTAAGTGCAAGGGTGCTTTTAAGAATTGAGTGTGGAATGCTGCTGTTGTTCAGCTGAGAGTTACTGCTTCCAATAACAGATGTTTTGTTTGAAGACTGTCTACCTCTGTAGAATTGCTATGCAGCAACTCTGAGAAACTCCCCTTCAAAATATGGTTGTTGCATTTGGCTCATTGCTCTTTGAGAGAGGAACAGGACAACAGGCTGGAACAAGGGGAAGAGACAATGGGATTCTTGAAGTAGAGCAGTGAAAGGTGTAGCTTGAAACGTTTGAGTGGATAACAGTGTGGAGTTTCTATGTGTAAAGGTACCTTTAAAAACTGAGTGTATTGTGTAGTTTGACCCTGATTGATTCAGCAGATACTGCTGTTTATTCAAGAGTTCAGTCAAGGATATTTTGTTTGCATCTCAACCTCTTCCTATTCACCCAGTATTTGCAGCAGTACCAAGAAGTCAAGCAGCTCTTCAGTGGAGGTACACAGGAAGGGATATGTGTCAGGGAGAGGTACTGGGTCAGTCAAGAAAGGCAGCATTTTGATTCTGCAAGGGTTTGAAAACAAAAAATATTCCAGAGGTAATTATGTCGAGAGAGCTGCTCGTTGTATGTTGCTGTAATGTTGGCTTTTAGTGCGATTTTCAAACAAATACCAAGTAATAGCCGTGAACAATTAAACGTTGCAGCTGTCATCAAGTCTGAAATGGTTTAAGATAAATTGGCCTGCAGTGCTTCGATTAAATCTGTATATCATGAAGGAGAATTGGGGCAGGTGCTGACAGCATTCTGGACCTCATTCCTAGCCAAGGAAAGGTTCATGAATGCCATGAGAGGAAAAGAGTGGGGCCCACAGTTTTTGGATGTTGCATTAAAGTCCTTGGTGTATGAGGTAGAAAGAAGGAGAAATGCTCTGTTTAACCAGTGGTCAATAGCCTCAGATATCCATGGGAAGGGTAGCCTGAGGAGGAGAAAGGATGGTGTTCATCCACGATAACTGAGACAGTCTCACACAAATGGTCAATATCATCAGATATATCCCCAAATGCAATACCATACCCCCCACCCCCCATCCCGCTTCATTCAAGGCAGCACCTCCCTAGAATTCACTGACCAATAATTTTGACCTGTTTTACAGTGTGCTTGCCCTCACACCAAGTACAAGCTCCATGGCTAGAACTCATAGCTTTCAGTCACTGCTACTGTTCGACTGTGAAATCTACATCACTCAAATGTTGAGCACTCCTCTACTTCCAGAGTGGGCTGCAGTGAGCAACTGACAGGACAGAGCAGAGGCATTACCTGAACTTCACGAACAAGAGAGTGGGTGCCATTATTGACCATGACAGGATTCCCACATGGGGAGGAACTATCTCCTCAAACCTACCACATACCACATCTCATTTTCTTTCATCTCACCATTTCCTTTGCTTTGTGAACTGTAGTTGGAGTTAACTCTTCATACCCCAGAAGTCAAACATTTCCTTGGATCACTTGCCAGTACCTTTGCCCCTTACTCTTCTCACACAACAAAGTTATCTGGCCTTTTGACATGGCTATCCTGCAAGCTCTGACAGCAGAATTCATTTGCAAAGCAAATGTATGTAACTGTTGCCATTTTGGAACCAATTCAGAGTCCAAACAATGGGCACTCTGGAGTTGATTTTGAGGCTAGTGAGTCTCTTCTCCTGGACAATGCTCTGATAGAAAATTCCACTGAACTTCTGCTGAAGTAACAGAGTGGAGCAGAAGTCCTCTAAACACAAGTGGACACAGTGTGTAATTCTTTAGACAGCAGCTAGAGCAATATAAAGCTCTCCAACTCTAGAAGGGAACAAAGAGGAAACCATTGTATCTCCACGTGGAAAATGGAGAAACATTTGAAGTGGAGAAAATAAAGAGCTAAAGGCTGCACACTGGGACTCATTTCAAACCCTCCAACAAAAAGCGTAGTGACACGAGATGGAAGGTGGCTTCCTTCAACCACATTTCTATAATGCTAAGTTATACATAAATATATGAGTAAGATGTTCATGCTTCTTTTCTGGTTAGCTCTCTTAAGCATGTGACACCTTTGGGCTATTTCTATCCGCCATTTAATATTTGTATTGGCTGCACCAAATTCAAATGAAAATTCACATGAAAAGAGCCATTGTCATTTTGACAGTAGGTATGAAAGTCTGGATTCAGGATTTTGAACTTTTCTGTACTGAGTTTTAATTGGAGACTTTGCAGAATAAAGTATGCTGTGGAGTTGAAGATTGCTTTTGTGAACTTAGAACCTACTAATATACCACAGGGGAGTCGCTGGAATTCTTGAGCAAATAGTTTGCAGATGTTTTGCAAAACACTGATATTCACAGATAAATTGTGGAGATACAAATTTTTACTCAGCATTAGGGTCTATGAATAGTCACCAGACATAATTCTTAACAGCTGAGAAACAGGGGGGAAACCCATTTATTGTCATCAGAGATTTTCTGTGGCAAGACCATGAGTTTCTGATTGGAAGAGTGTGCAATTAAATAAAAATCAGAGGAAGGGAGCCATAGGGTAAAATTCAGTTGGTGTATTTGTGAAAAAGAACTTTATATTTTCCCAGCTACATCACCTAATGAAATCTGACAGATGTACTTTGCTCAGTTCCAAGGTTAATTTGGTAGATGGACAATTTAGAGCAAAACACATACCAAATTATGAATGTCCACACATCAAAAGTGATGAGGTTTTGTGCATTGACTGGTAAATACATGGAAAACTTCTTTTTGATATCACTTCCAAATTATTCATTTGCTAGTTCTACTCAATTCCTTTTTCTATTTTATGGAAGCAACCACCCACAGTGCAATATTCAGAGGTGGAATGATTGGATCCTTTTCAATGGTGTTACGATGGAAGATTTTACAGACAGCATCTGGCACATGAAAATCACTTGAAAAATGGCATTATTGAGAAGTCTACTGTAAACTCATTGTTTGGCAAATGGCTACATTTCATTTTACTGGGTTCTACTGCAGTGTGCTCTTATTTCAAGTTTTGGAAAACTTCTCAAAGACCATGTCTTCAACTGAGGCACTCCTCTTAACCACATCCCTTCCTGGATTAATGGCTGTTTCCTTAAGCATTTTGGGACATTTTTTCATACTAAAGGAGTTTTATAAATGATAATCATTGCAATTTTTAGCAACCAAATTCTACTCCATAATGAATGGGCACTCATTATGAACTCTTTCCTGAAATAGAATGAAATAACATTCAATTATTTGAAGACTTCAATGAAAATTTAAGAAAAATAGAATTAAACATTTGTTTGAGAATCATGTTACCTGGTTCAGATTGCTGAATAAAGAATGCCCATCACAAGAGTGAGTTTCAAATTTCTACATTTTCTTGAAGTATTATCATACTAAATTTAATTCATTAAAAATACTGTTTATTGAAAGTTGATCATTTGCTAAATTCAGCATGTGAAAAAAAAGAAATATTTTGCTCAAGAACGATTTGGTTTTAACCCTGTCTGTTCTCTGAATAAAAGGAACCATTGAACAAAGAAGACCATTCATTCTCATTGACTCTTTGCTTAAGCAATCAAAAATTAATTTGCAGTTTCCCCATAAACCTGCAAATCTTAAAGTATTTATTTTCTCTTAAGAGAACCAATTTAAAACCAGGTCTTGCTTTTTCTTCACACACTTCAAGTTCTCTCCACTCAGGGTAAAGTTTCATTTTTTGGATGATGTCTTCAAGGATATTAGTTTTATTCCCCATTATCACCCAATCTCAGGAAACTATTATTTTTAAAGTACAGTAAGAAATGGACAGTTAATAAAATAATGGTTGTGGTGCTTTTAAGGAAGATTGATCATAGTATGAAAGTGAAACTAAAACGAAGATGAACAGGGAAATGAGCTGGATGGAGGCAAATAGGACTAGCTTTGTCGGCATTTATAGGTTGGCCTGAATGGGTCCACCCGGATGGTTGGGTTTATGTTTTTTGAATAAAAGGTAGAACTGGCCAATGCTGGGATGGGAGGCAATGAGGTTGGGGATGACCAGATGTGATGAGGTTGGAGATGGTATTGGAGATGGTGGCTTGATGAGCTGTGGTGGGGTCTTATGTAAGGAGTTAGGAGGAGGTGTTAGAGAGCTGTCATCTAGCCTCGGCAAGGCAGAAGTCAGACCCATTGTTTCCACTTGCTCGCCCCCCCCAAACTAATTTTGTCTTATCTTGACTCTTTTCTCCCCAGTCAAATCCCTCCCCACCCACATTTGCAGTGTCTCATATCCCCTCCTTCACTTCAATGACTTCAATTTCCTGAACTGGACCACCTTATTTTTACTATGGATGTCCAATCCCTTCGTACCTCCATTCCCCATATAGAAGGGATTGAACACTTTGCTTCTTTCTGGACAAGAAACCCAACCATCACCCTCTACCACCACCCTCCTCCACCTGGAAGAACTTGTCCTTGATCTAAACAACTTCTCCTTTGACTCATCTCACTTCCTGCAAATCAAAGGAATAGCCACAGGTACCCACATGGGTCTCGGCTAGGCCTGCTTGTTTGTGGGCTTTGAGGAGCATTCCATGCTGTAAGCCTATATAGACAAGGCCCCTCAACTCTTCTTCTCCTATACTGATGACTACATTGGGGCTGCCTCATGCACCCACGATGAACTAGTCAACTTCATTCACTTCGCTGCCAACTTCCACTTCAATTTGAAACTCACCTGGTCTGTCTCTGATAACACTCTCCCCTTTCTGGGTCTCTCTGTCTGCATCTCTGGAGACAAGCTTTCCACCAGTATATTTTACAAAACCAACTCCTACAACTCCTCACACCTTGTACCCTGCAAGCATTCTATTCCCTTTTCATAATCTCTCTGCCTCCACCACACCTGTTGCCAGGATGAAGTCTTTAAGTTCAGATTAGCTGAAATGTCTGCCTTCTTCCACAAACGCAGCTTCCTCTTCACTACCATCAACTTAGTCCTCACCAGGATCTCCTCCATTTCCTACTCACCTGCCCTGGGCTCCTATGCCTCCAGACATAGCAAACATAGAACCCACCCCCCCCCACCCTTCATCCTCCCTACCATCCCACCAGCTTCTGCATTCAACTCATTATCCTCCGGAATTTCCGGCATTTACAAAAGGATCCCACTTCCAGGTACATCTTCCCCTCTCTGCCTTCAGTAGGGACTGCCCCCTCCTTGACTCCCTCATGCACTCAACTCTCCCTAACAGTCGCACCCCCTCCCCCCTTGTGCCCACAGCTCTTCCCTCACCACAGTCTGGGGCCCAAAAAAGGGCCTTTCAAGTGAAGCAACACTTCACATATATCTACAGAACTAATTTACTGCATCCGCTGCTCCCTTTGTGGCCTTCTCTGCATCGGGAGCAGACTGGGAGATTACTTCACTGAGCAACTTTGTCTACTTGCACCCGTGAAAGGGACCTCCCATGGCCAACCATTTAATTTCTGCACCCCATTCTCAGACTAACATGTGTGTCCATGGCCTCATGTACTATCCCACCAAGACCACCTGTAGATTGGAGGAATGCACCTGGTTTTCTGTCTGGGGACTCTCCACTCTCCAGCTGGATGGCATTAACATTGACTTCTCTGGTTTCTGCTAACCTTCTCTCCTTTCTTCCGCCCCCCCCTTCCCTTCCCCCTGTCTTCTTTCCCTCAGATCTCTACTCCCTTTCCTCTATATTCACCTAGCCATCCCACCTCCCCCACTTTCTGCTTACCCTCCCTCTCTTTTCCACCTATTACCTCCTGCCTTTGTGACTATGCTCCTCCCCCCACGCCTCTCCCCCTTTCCTCTTTGTTCGGATGGCTGCCGACATTTTTCCATACGTCGACAAAGGGGTCAAGTCTGAAATGTCAGTTATGTATCTTTATCTTTGCTATATTAAGGACACGATCTTATATGGCGAGCTCTCCACTGGCCACCGTGACAGAGGTGCACCAAAGAAAAGGTACAAGGACTGCCTAAAGAAATCTCTTGGTGCCTGCCACATTGACCACCGCCAGTGGGCTGATAACGCCTCAAACCGTGCATCTTGGCGCCTCACAGTTTGGCGGGCAGCAGCCTCCTTTGAAGAAGACCGCAGAGCCCACCTCACTGAAAAAAGGCAAAGGAGGAAAAACCCAACACCCAACCCCAACCAACCAATTTTCCCTTGCAACCGCTGCAATCGTGTCTGCCTGTCCCGCATCGGACTGGTCAGCCACAAACGAGCCTGCAGCTGACGTGGACTTTTTTACCCCCTCCATAAATCTTCGTCCGCGAAGCCAAGCCAAAGACAAGAGACAATTAAGGACACTGACTTGTTGAGTTTCTCAAACACTGTTTTAAATTCAACCACGCTGACTACAGACTTTTGTGTTTTACTTCTTACAAAGTTATAAGGCATATCGGGATACAACTTCAAATGTATGATAGTAAATGAGAAATGGCTGAAGTAATTAAAGAATTAATACAATGCATTCAAGTTCATTGGCATGTGTACAGAGATATGGTGACATTTGATTTAATTTTAGACTTACAGCATGGTTTTTACACCAAATTAACCTACAACCCCAATAGATATTTTTTGAAGAGCACCCAGAGGAAACCCACAAAGACTTGGGGAGAATGTACAAACTCCTTACAGACAGAGAAAGATTCGAACCCCAGTCTCAATCGCTAATAATGTAACACCGTTGTCCCATCCCCTATGCTAACAAATACAGCAAATATAGTAGTTTGCCAAGTTACAGGGAGATATCAGTTAGAACTAGGCAAGGGCATCATTATTTTACCAGTGTGAGATTCTTTGAGGGGATAAGGAAAGCATACCACAGAGACTGTTGCTGGAGTAATTACTGGTCACAGAGCATATCAATGATTTGGATCAAGGGCCCAATTGGAATATATTCAAGTCTGCTGATGGATACAAAGCTAGAAGGCAGAGTGAGTTATGAGTAGTATGGAGAGATGCTCCAAATGAATACAGACTATTAAGGTGAATGAGCAAGGACATAGCTGATGGAAATCCATTTTGGTTGAAAAATCGAGAAGTAGAATAATATTTAAATGGTGAAAGGGTGAAAGATCAGGGGGACCTGGGTGTCTGTCCAATGTAGTGAGCTATTAGCAAGGGAGTGATACATGAAAGTTTGCAGATGCTGAAATTGTAGTAAAAACATAAAAATGCTGCATGATCTCAGCAGATCTTGCAGTGTCTATAGGATGCGGAGATATGTAAACAACATTTTGGGCCTGAGCACTTCTTCACAATTAGGAAGGGAAAAGATCTTCCAATGGGATATGAATTCTTGGAATTACATTGGGGCTTGGTTAGGCCACATGAGAATATCATGTACAAGTTTGGTCTCCCTATTTATGCTTGAGGGAGTCCACTGAAGTATCAGGTAAACAAGATGCTGGGGAACTAGTTCAATACACAAAAGTGCTGGATGAACTCAACAGGTCAGGCAGCATCCATGGATTCCTGAAGAAGTGCTCAGTCTCAAAATGCCAATGCTCTATCACTCTCCATGGGTGCTATGTGACCTGCTGAGTTCTTCCACCACTTTGTGTAGTGAAGCATCAACCTAGGTTGAATACTGGGATGAGGAGGGATCAAGCAAGCTAGGGCTATATATTGAGAAGAAGGAAACATACAAAAGTCATCAGAAGCTTGACAGGACCAATGGAGGAAAAACATTTCCTCGGGCTGGACATTCAAGAATATGGTTCAATAGAAGAGACAGAGATGAGAAAAGCATTTGCTCCTCCAATGTAGAAAACATAGGATGCAATAGGAGCTCTGTGGTTAGTAAGAAATTACTTAACGTGGTATGTGAGTGGGGAAAAAATGGTTGAGAACCACTGGCATCAGAGCAAAATTAGGCTATTCAGCCATCGAGTCCACCCCACCATTTTAATCATGAATTGATTCATTTTCCCACTTAGCCCCACTGCTCAGACTTCACCCCATAACCTTTCATGCACTGGCTAATCAAGAAGCTGTCAAACTCTGCCTTAAATACACCCAATGAGCTAGCCTCTGCAATCACCTGTGGCAACAAATTCCACAAATTTTCCACCCTCTGGCTGAAGATATTCTTCCTTATCTGTTCTAAGTGGGCGCCCTTCAATCCTATGAAATTTTCTCCTTACAAAGTCTGCATAGTCTCAGCTGGTATGCGTTCAATACAGTGAATGTGATTTTGAAAGGCCACAGTGAGAAGAACATTCAAGGCCTCGATGTAAGGAAGAACAGCACAAAGTGGGACAGTGGCCACAACTCCAGTAACCTGTCTACATGGAATTTTCACCTTTTTCCTGTGACTGTGTGGATTTCCCCCGGATCCTCTAGTTCCCTCCCATTTCCCAAAGATGTGCTGGTGGGGGAGTTGGCTGTTAGAATGTGCCCTGGAGGCTGAGGAATTGGTGGCAGTTGATTGTTATGTGAGGGAGAATTGGTTACTCAGAAATAAATAGATAAATGGAATAATGGTATTATTCTGAGAGCAGACAGGGACTCAATAATACAAATGACCTTCCTCAGTGGCACATAGGAATGTGAGGTCAACAAGAGTGAACAACAATGTACAGCATGCATGGACCAAGACGATCATACCAATAAATATCAGATTCAGATTTCATATTTATTGTCAGATGATACAACTCTGAGATTCTTTTTCTGTGAGCGAGGAAGAATTACCACTTATTGGTCATGCAAAAAAACTATACAAATGTAAACAATAAAGAACTATAAACAGATAACAAATATAAACCAACCAACTCTGCGATACAGAGAGAATTTTAAAAATCAATAAAGTGCACAAGTAAGAGTCCTTAAATGAATCCCTGATTGAGTTTGTTATTGAGGAGTCTGATAATGGATGTTTCTGAACTTGATAGTGCGAGTCCTATGGCATCTATACCTCTTTCCCAATGGCAGTAGTAAGAACAAAGCATGTGCTGGTTGGTGTGGATCCTTGCTGCTGCTTTCCAACAGCAGTGTTCCCTGTAGGTGTTCTCGATAGTAGGGAGGGTTTTGTCTACGATATCCAGGGCTGTGTCCACTACCTTTTTGAGAGCTTTGTGCTGAGGGACATTGGTGCTCCCATACAAGACTGTGATGCTGTCAGTCGGCACATTTTCACCACTTATCTGTAGAAATTTGCCAGTGTTTCTGGTTTCATACCAAACCTCTGCAAACTCCTGAGGAGATAGAGGTGCTGACATGCTTTATTCATGATGCTTTTAGTGTGTTGGATACAGGAAAGATCCTCCGAGATAGTAACTCCCCCTCCCCTCTGATCCCCCCAGTGATCACTGGATTGTATCTCTGACTTTCCCTTCCTGAAGTCAGCCAGATAACATCCAACATTCATCAGGAGATTATGAGAAGTACAATCAGTGGATTAAAGTTGTGCCTGCTGTTGATCTGTGTACTGATACTCGAAGGGATTAATGTTGCTGGCATCTCCACTTCCAGGAGAACAGGAAGCTTTAGGTGATAGCAGCCAGTTCACAGGCTATGTCGGAACTTTGGCCTTTAGGATTGACTCAAATGATCTGGAAGAGGCTGGAGTCTTTCTGTGCATCCTCTCTCTCCTCTTGGATCCAGCTATTAAATCCCTGGACAGATGATGGGTAGCCCCAGTGGTCTCTGCAAGGCCAGATGGTCGATCAGGTCAACGTCCGATCCAGGGGCTGATGCTTTTCCGATACCTGAATGAACCTTACAGTGGTATAACGTGGCAGTGAAGAAGGAGACTCAGAAGTCCCACCGCCTGCTCCTTCCCTGCAGCCTGGTCTAGCCTGGTTAAGCCTGGTAGTCCCCCCCTCCTCCCCCCCCCCATCCCTTCCCTGCAGCCTTGTCCAGCCTGTTCCAGCCTCAAGGACCCATTGCCTGCTTCCTCCCTGCAGGCTGGGAATGATCATTCCCAAGGGTCTATCCAACTCCCCTTGGACCATCCTTACTTTGGAGGACTGTGAGTGACATAAGACCCCACATTCATATGAAAGTAGTCTCCTGTGAAGCAGTAAGAGTTTGTAGGTGTGGGCAGTGTGTGTTCCTCACCTTTGACAAGGTCCCACATGGGAGGTTGGTCAAGAAGGTTCAGTGCTCAGTGTTTATGGTGAGGTTGTAAATTAGATTAGACATTGGCTTTGTGGGAGAAGCCAGGGAGTAGAAGTGCATGATTGCCTCTCTGGCTGGAGGTCTGTGACTAGTGGTGTGCTTCAAGGATTGATGCTGGTTCCATTGTTGTTAGTCATCTAAATCAACAATCTGAATGATAATGTGGTAAATTAGAACAGCAAGTTTACTGTTAAAACAATGATTGGAGGTATAGTGGACAGTGAGGAAATCTTTCAAAGTTTGCAGTGCAGTCTGGACCAGCTGTAAAAATGGGCTGCAAAATGGGAGATGGAATTTAATGCAGACTAGTGTGAGGTGTAACACTTTGGAAAGACTAACCAAGGTAGGTCATACATGGTAAATGGTGGCGCATTGTGGTGCAATAGATCAGATGGATCTGGGAATTCAGATACATAATTCCCTGAAAGTGATGTCAAACTTAGATAGGGTCGTAGGATTTGGGTTGTTATGATGAAGTTGTATAAGACATTGGTGGGTCCAAATTTGGAACATTGTGCACAGTTTTGGTCATTTAACTATGGGAAAGGTATCAATAAGGTTGAAAACAGGCAGCAAAGATTTACTAGGGACTTCAGGAACTTCTTCACACTAGAGTGGCGAGACCATAGAACAAACTGGTAGCTGAAGTTACGAATGTGGGCTCAGTTTTGACAGGTATATGGATGGGAGAGGTATGGAGGGATATGGTCCTGGTGCAGGTCATTGGTGGAATAATAGTTCAGCACAGACTAGCTGGGCCAAATGGCCATTTCCCGTGCTGTAGTGTTCCATTGTTCATCCAAAGGAGATTGCTTTACATTTCACAGTGACACCGAAGGAGGCTGTTTACCCCATTATAAGATGTGGGAGTGTAAAAAAAAATGAGGGGAGATTTGATAGAGGTATATAAAATTATGAGAGGTATAGTAAAACCCCGATTTAATTTGGCCCGATTTAATGCAAATTTGGAATGAATGCAATGAGTCCTTGGACTCAGCGGACAGCTCGTCATGGGTGGAGAAATGCTGGGAGAAGGATCTGGGGCCAGCCTTTTCATCATGCCAATGCGCCACAGAAAATGATGATGATGACTCCGATTTGTACGGCTTCACAGAGGAAGATGTGCATGAGACAGAGAGGCTGTCTGAATGGAACAAAGAGCTATACCAGTGGTTCTCTACCGATGATGAATGCCCAACATATGAGCACCTGACGGGCACTGAAATTGTCCATAATGTAACTATAGCACCGGCGGAGCCAAGTGTACCGGTTCTCAAATCACAAGGGGATGATGATAAAGAGCCTCCACACCCACCGCCAAAAGTCTCTGAAGCCATTGAACACCTCAAGGCTAGCCTCCATTGGCTGGAGACCCAGGAAGTGGACCACATAAAAATTCTCCGATTCAGAAGCATTCTAGATTTTGTTGGCAGCCACTGACATGCTACGTTCAAGCAAGGAAAACAATCATCTTTTTAAGAATAAACTGTAAATGATGATTCTTGAATGTTCTTGAAAACACTGATTTTCTTGAACCCCAATTTAGCACAACCCCGCTTGATATTTTATGCACATCTACAATCGCTTTATAATGGGGTCATACTTTATAGATAATGCAAGCAAGCTTTTTCCACTGAGATTACATGTGAGATTACAAAGAGCATGGGTTAAGGGTGAAAGGGGAAAAGTTTAAAGGAAATATTATAGGGAACTTCTTCACACAGAGTGTTGAGAGTGTGGAGCAAACTCCCAGCTGAAGTCACGAATGTGGGCTCAGTTTTGATCTTGAAGAAAAGTTTGGTCAGGTATAAGGATGGGAGAGGTATGGAGGGATATGATCCTGGTGCAGGTGATTGGTAGAATAATAGTTTGGCACAGACTAGCTGGGCCAAATGGCCTGTTTCTATGCTGTAGTGTTCTATTGTTCATCCAAAACAGATTGCTTTACAGTGACACCGAAGGAGGCTGTTTTCCCCATTATAAGATGTAGTAGCAGAATGAGTTCATTCAGCCTGTTAAGTCTGCTCCACCATTTGAATCATGTCTGATGTAATTTTCCTTTCAACTCCATTCTCCTGCCTTCTCCCCAGAACTTTTGACACCCTTACCACCTCCAAAATGTATACCCAATATATACAGTATTGAAGAATTTGTCAGAGGATTCCCATCAGTTCACCCCACCTCTTACTCCTCAGTGCTTAACAGTGGATATGCTCCTGTTACACCTGCCCCACCTTCTTACCCAAGTCCTGCTGTTCTCTGATGAGAAGCTACTCACCAGCATTTGGTAATCTCTCCAAATGCCTTTTGTTTAAGTCTCTCACATTTTAATTGCATTGACTAAAATGTGCATTGGTCAAAGTCAAGATGTAGAGTCAACAAATAACAGCAAAAAAGTGCATTCACTTTATAAACTAGGCTGAGGAAGAAGGGACGCATTTCAGAGACATGGAAAATCATCATTAGGGCTTCTAAGGTAGAGAAAGGAACTGAGAGAATGGAATAGAGTTATTGCTGGAAGCAGGGTGGAACATAGAGCAGTTGAGATATCTGTGGGAGCCAATAGTCTAGTAATAGATGTTAGAGGTGAGCCTGTCTCCTGAGATGGACTCTTTAATGTTTACCTTTATAAAAGCCTGCACTTGAATCTTGAAACGGTCTGTTCTTTAAAGCATTATAAAGAGAATAGCCCTCCATTATTGGATGTGAGGAGCTGAGCCCCAATGTATCCCTAGCTCTCTTTGTAAACAGGGCCCTTTCCTTCTTTGTACCAAGAAACATAGAATAAATAAGAATTCAGCAACTTCACACCAACAATTATCAAATGATGTGCAGAGGAATTTCGAGTGCCTTTTACACCGGGAGAGGAGTTATGTAACAACTGACTTCTGAACATTCTGCAGGAAACCAAACAACAGGAAGTCATCAGAAGGTTCACTGCTCGACTCTCATGCGGTTGGACTAGCTTAGCACACAAATTGCAGGTGCAGCTAAAGACGTCGCTGAGCTTCAACAGAAACCTTCAACTTTTCAGAAACTGTTTGTATCTTATTTAAGAACATTGAAGGTGCCCAAGTAAATCTGCCATGAATATGGCTGCGAGTACAGAAATACATTAATGAACAACCTGATACTTGACTTGAGACAAATATCTTCCCTTCACCCCCGCCCCCATGAGTTCACTAATAACCACTTTCCACTTACTCCTACATGAAGTGCATGCAGGCGGCTGTGGCATTTTGTGTCACGAGTCAGCTGTTATTCATGTGAAGCTACACTCTTACCTTGTTTGCATCTCTCTGATAAGAGCACTTTAAATGTGCAGTCCCTTAGTACAGTGAGCATCAATAATCTCTTCAATAACTGACAATGAACTGTGAAACATTGGCAATATATGAGACCATAAGATAAAGAAGCAGAAATGGACTATTTAGCCCATCGAGTCTGCCCCACCATTTAATCATGAGCTGATCCAATTTCTCACTCATCCCCACTGCCCAGCTTTCTCCTCCATAACAAATCATCGAGGACCCTTTCCACCCCACACATAGTATCTTTCAGCTGTTCCCGTTGGGAAAGAGATACAGAGCCAGCATCACCAGGCTGAGGAACTTCTTCCCATGGGCAGTGAGAATGCTCAACCAAAGGAACTGCTCACATTAACCATCCAAGACTCTCATATTCACGAGCTAATATTTATTTATTTATATATATGAATACTTGTCCTGCATGCCTATTGTTTGTCTGTATGTGTGTTATGTCTGATGTGTTTTGCACCGAGGATTGGAGAACACCGGTTTGTTGGGTTGTACTTGTGCAATCAAATGACAATAAATGGACTTGTCCTTTGATGCCTTGGTTAATCAAGAACCTATCAATCTCTCCCTTAAATGCACTCAATGATCTGGTGTCCTCAGCCACCTGTGGCAACAAATTCCACAGATTTACCACCCTCTGGCCGAAGAAATTTCTCTGAATCTTTGTTCTAATCACGTCCTTCAAATCTGAAGTTTTGCCCTTTTGTGCTAGACTCTCCCACCATAGGAAACAACCTTTCCACATCTACTCTGTCCACGCCTTTCAACATTCAAAATGTTTCAACAAGATCTCCCTCATTCTCATAAATTCCGACGAGTACAGGCCAAGTCAAACGCTCCTCATTTGATAACCCTTTCATTCCCAAAATCATCCGTGTGAACCTCCTCTGAACCCTCTCCAGTTTCAACACATCCTTTCTTAAATGAGGATCCCAAAACTGTTCATAATATTCTGAGGTCACACCAGTGCCTTATAAGGCCTCACCATCACATCCCTGCTCTTATATTCTATTCCTCTTGAAAAGAACAGACACCTCTCTGAGCAGCGCTGTCATACCATAGTGTTTCGAGGTGGCCTCTACTATCCCTGTGCCGAAGAATCCATCAGTGTGTTGTGTCAACAATTACCTTCAAGAAACTAGTTATGGAGCGCATCAGGGCTTAGCTGCCCTCCTCAATGGACCCCCTGTAGTTTGCGTACCATTCCAACCGATCTTCAGACTATGCCATTGCCACCACGCTCCACCTAGCCCTCATCCACCTGGAAAATAAAGACTCATATGTTCGAATACTGTTCATAGACTTCAGCTCAGCATTCAGCTCAACATACCGGAGCACCTGATTAGGAAGTTGAACCTGTTGGGCCTCAATATCTTTCTCAGTAACTGGATCCTCAACTTCCTGACTGGAAGACCTTCGTCAGTCCGGATCGGAAACAGCATGTCAAACACCATCACACTGAGCACAGGGGGCCCCCCAGGGCTGTATGCTCAGCCCACTGCTGCTTACCCTGCTGACCCACGACTGTGCAGTGAGATACAATTCTAATTACATCATCAAGTTTGCTGACGACACGACCATGCTCATCAGCAAGAACGATGAGTCAGCTTACAGCAAGGAGGTGTAATCACTAACGGTCTGGTGCAGAGACAACACAAACCTGAACATCAACAAAAAGGAGATGCTGGTTGACTTCAGGGGAGTCTGCTGGTCACTCTCTGCTGACCATTGATGGCTCCCCCGTCAAGGTAGTCAAAAGCATCATATTCTTTGGTGTGCACCTGGTGGAGGATCTCTTCTGGTCCCTTAACACCAGATCCATTGCAAAGAAGGCTTCTACTTCCTGTAGAGGTTGAGGAAAGTTTAGCTTCCACCCTCACTACAATACTAGAAGGGATGCATTGAGAGTATCCTATGTCACTGCATCACTGCCTAGTACGGGAACTGTACCATCTCAAATGCAAGTCCATGCAGCGAATATTAAGGACTGCTGAGGAGATCAGTGGAGTCTCTCTCCCTGCCATGGTCGACATTGATAACGGCCGTTGTTTGTGGAAAGCCACAGACATCATGAAAAACTCCACACACCCCTCCCACAATCTGTTCTCCCTCCTGTCAACCAGGAAGAGGTACGGAGGCGTTCGGGCCCTCATGAACAGATTACAAGACAGCTTTTACCCCCAAGCTGTGAAGCTTCTGAACTCCAGGGACACAGGGTTAGCATATGTAACATGATATTTATGTGATATGTTCTTTATGATTAAAAAGTTTCTGAGGTAATTTATCCATGTAAATAACCAGCTCCAAGGTCCAAAGAAACTTAATCTCATTTTCACTGTACACTGCAAGGTTTGTGGTATGAATAACAAATAAATGTGACTTGACTTGACTTGACTTGAATCCCACCATTGCATTTGGCTTCTTCACCACCAACTCAACATTCATGTTACCTTCAGGCTATCCTGCACGTGGACTCCCAGTCTCTTTGCATCTGGGTATTTTCAATTTTCACCCAGTACTCTGTCCATTCTAATCTGTCCCCAACCAACCAATTTTCCCCTGCAGCCACTGCAACCATGTCTGCCTGTCCCGCATCGGACTTGTCAGCCACAAACGAGCCTGCAGCTGACGTGGACTTTTCCCCCCTCCATAAATCTTCGTCCGCGAAGCCAAGCCAAAGAAGTCAGAGCACTCAGTAGCATAAGGACAGCTTATTTCCCTCTGTCATCAGATTCTTGAATGAACAATGAACCACAGACACTGCCTTACTTTGACTTTTCCTTGCACTTTTGTAAAATTTTTGTTTTACATAGATGTTTGCACTTTAATGCTGCAGCAAAACGACAAATTTTGTGACATGTTCATGACAATACATTTTGATTCTGATTCCTTCTGCAGTCTCTGGGATTCCTCTACATTACCATTGTTGAGGCCAGTTCATCAGATACACTTAAAAGGGAGCAGACAAAGAATTGTTGAAGGAACTCAGTAGGTCAGACAGCATCCGTGGGTGGCAGTGGTCAGTCATTGTTACGGGTCAGGACCATTTGTCTTGGTGAGATAAACTGGCGAAGTTGCAAGGGTGAGGCCCAGAGGTGAGAAGTCAGATGATGTGGGACGTGGAGAGACAGGTAGAAGGAGAAACCATTGGGAAGGGGGGGGTGTTAAAATAGTTAAAGAAAGAGAAAAAAAATGTGTCCAGGAGTAGGTAAAGAAGAGATTGGAAGCAAAGGGGGGTGGGGTGGGGATATCTAAAATGAGAAAAATCAACATTCGTGCTGTTAAGTTTATGCAATGTGATGTTTCTCAAGTTTACATTTGATTTCTCCAAATTTTAAAAAGGGAATTGAATATGGCCTTTGTGGCTAAAGGAATCAAGGGGAGTGGAGAGAAAGCAGGAATAGGGTATTGAGGTCACATGATCAGCTGTACTGAATGGTGGAGCGGGCTCAAAGGACTAAACAGTCTTCTCCTGCGTTTATTTCTATAATTTGGTGATTTGTTAACAGCCAGATCCAGCCATGATCTTCAGCTGATCCCCACCACACGATCACTAGACCAGAAAAAAGTAACAAGGCAAATAAGATTGAACTGATTTTAGCAAAATCAGCTGTCCTTCAACCTGTGTGTGACTAATTTACTTTTTAGTTGTCAAAATCATTTTCACATCTTGCAATTTGTTCCAAAAATAATCCAAAATCTTGTTGGCAGAAATATTCTTTTATATCAAATGTCAGAATTGTCATTTTTCAAACTAATCCTGCTTGCTGTAAATTGATGTTTTTCTCGTTGCTTAGGTCGAAGAAGGCAAGAGACAAAAACTGATCCAAAACTTGAGAGCATGCGTGACGTTGCTTTCCACCTGCCATTCTTTTATGGCAGCATATCCCGTTTTGAGGCAGATGAATTCCTACGGCTGGGAGGGATGACTGATGGGCTCTTCCTGTTGCGTGTGTGCCTGCGTAACCTTGGAGGTTACGTTTTATCTCTGGTCTTTGATCAAAAAACCTACCATTATTCAATTGAACGACAGTTGAATGGGACTTACGCCATTGCTGGTGGCAAGCCACACTGTGGGCCTGAGGAGCTCTGTGAATATTACTCAAAGGATGCAGATGGACTGTGCTTTGCATTGCGGAAACCTTGCCTTCGACCTGCTGGAGTTGAGCCCAAGCCTGGAGTATATGACAATATCAGAGAAAATATGTTACGAGAGTATGCTCGCCAGACATGGAACTTGGAGGTAATTAAGTAAATTGAAGGTATCCAATATGATGGTGATCAGTTCTGTTCCTTTTACAAACAAAGCAATTTCAATTTTAGGATGTGATTTTGGTTAAAAGAAGTCTAGCCGCAGAGTAATGAATGATAGTGTTAATTAGGTGCTCTAAAAGGAGGCGTTTAAACAGTATTTTGGCAAGGACAGGAAAGAAGTGGAGTTTCACGGGCCAAATGCAGGAAAATGGGGTTATCATGGGGAAGCATCATGGAGGAGATGGGCCAAGTTTCTCTACGGCATGTTTCTTTGTTTCTGAAATCACATGGTACAAAAAGAAAATTATTCCAAATGTTCGTTTTGATGCTTGTAATAAATTGCAGATTTGGTGTAGAAAATAATGAGGAAATAACCTTGGCATAGAGGGTGGCGAGGTTGGCGTAGCAGTTAACGCAATGCCTTTGCAGAGCTGTCTGTATGTTCTCCCTGTTCCTGTGGGGTTTTTTCCTGGGGGCTCCAATTTCTTCTCATTCTTCAAAAACGTGTTGGGGTCACTGGGGTGTAATTTGGGTGGCACGGACTCATAGGACCAGACTTTTAAAAATCAGTTTTACAAAATCAGACCTTAAGAGCTGATAACAGCTGTGTACAGCTGAGAGCTGTATGAGAGCAATAAGCTCACTGTAGCAATGATGTGAGTGACCATCACATGATATTATTCTGCCAGCAGATCAGTTAAGACATCTCAAATAATAGAACAAGTAAGAAACATACAAAAGTACACAGTAGCAGAGAGAGACATCAGTTAGAGCAGAACACAGCTTTAGTCATTTGAAGTTCATTAGAAGTCTGATAACAGCAAGAAAGAAATAAATTGTCCTTGAATCTGATGGTGTCTGATCTTTTGCTCATGGATCCTCTTTCTAACAAGGGGGGGAAGAAGAGAGTGTGGCAAGGGAGAGATGAATCTTTCAATGTGTTGTCTCCTTTCCAAGGCAGCATGAGTTACAGATGGTGTTGATGGAAGGAGGGATGTGTTAAATACTAGTATTCTCTGTGACAGAGAATATAGAGATGTTTGGGAGGTAAATTGGGAAAGGTTTGTTAGAGCAGGTCGCACACAAACACAGAATTTTTGCAGGAGATTTTGCAAGAGTGCTCAGAGTCTCATTGTGGTGCACTATTGGACAGAAGCAAACACACAAAACCTGAAGACTTTATTCGACATAAACTTCCACTGTGAGGAGAGCTGCTGTAAACTCTGAGAGTGTCTTTGAAGGGCTGGCTCAGGCTTATATCCCAGAGGGTGATTGACAGCTGGCCGACTGTTGTTTTGTCCCCATGCTCTTCTGCAGGTACAGAGGTTGCCCCCTGCAGTAGGCCAGTGGTGTACCACCACACTCATAATGGACTGTTATTTGCAAAAGGCTGCAAATGTAACAACAGGCAATAGCAGCTTTGTCTGGAAAAGAGCATTTACTGTCTGAAAGGTCATGTGATCTTTACAGGCAGAGAGTGACAAAGAAAACAGGGTTTTCTCTCAAAGTTGGAGGGAGTGAGGGAGAGAGAGGAGAGAGAGAGACACAGACATCTTTTCCAGAGGGACAAGCCAACAAGAACCCTTCTGAGTGGTAACCAATACCTGTTAAGCACCAAAGCCTGGTGAACTTTATTAATGTTAACTTCTGTGCACAGTCCAAGAATTGCCGGCAACCACTGAGTTTGGACTGTGAACCAAAGAACTTTGCTGAACTTACAACACGTGTGCTTAGAATTAGAAGGGGTTAAGTAGGTTAAGTGAGTCAATAGAGGTAAGCTAAAGTTTGATTCTATTTTCATGTTCAAAGATAATTAAAAGCAAATTTTGTTTAAGTAAGCCTTTGTCGTGTTGCATATCTATTGCTGCTGGGTTTTGGGGTCCTCTGGACTCCTAACAACTCCCTGCTCTGATCAAAAGATGTTATGCAGTCTTCAGACTGGAGCAATGTTCTCATCAGCTCCATCTTCACAGAGGCATAATAGCTTTGTTACAGGAGAAAGATGCCTGGTTCCCCTTGTAAAGATGGAATGGTTGATACCCATGCAAAAGGACATCAGCATCTCAGTGTGGTCTTCACAATAAAAGCAGCGGACAATATTTTTTTGTGATGGTGATCTGGGATGAAATGTTCCTGTTTAAAATTAACGGATTGATTTATTAAGCAAAAGAACTACAGAGTGAGAGGGAGAAGAAGAGCATGAGAGAGAGAGAGAGAGAGAGAGAGAGAGAGAGAGAGAGAGAGAGAGAATTTCTCTCCGCCTTCCTCCGAAAATACAAATCAACTTGTCTGATCAACACCAGCACTGTGACAACACATACAGAGGGAGCATGTCACAATTTCCAAGCTATATATTTAAAAACAAATTTTCTTAAATTTGATCATTTTCCATATGGTGAGACTTCTGTAGGTTTTTACAAACTCTAGAAGCACTGGCTTCTAATGACCTTTCTACTACCTGGTTTCTAGTGCCACAAGTGGAAAGAGTGATATGGAATATTGCTCAGTCATTATATCCTTATTTGGTTAGAACCTGCCATTTCCTCAGTGTGATAAATAGAGGGTTGTAAGTGAAAGGTATGGAAGGTTTAGTTTGTTGAGTAGATTTCTGTTGGTCGGCACAATATCGTGGGGCAAAAGGTGTGTACTGCACTGTAATGTTTTATGTTCCATGAAATCATGATGTGATATCCAATCCTTGGTTCCTTGGCTTTATGATTCTTCAACAGGACATCACACCAAAAAATGTAATCCATCCTATCAATGAATTCACACATGTTGGATATTTCTTTTTGTAATTTAATTTGAAATGGGAAATCTGGGAAAGGTGTACAAATCCTGAGTCCACAATCTTCCTGCTGATTCCTCAACCTGAACCCAATCTGAAGGCCTTAGTCATTGGACTCAGAAAGTCCAGAGAAAGTTCGATGGTGCAAAAAAAACTATTAAAATGGGGGCATAGGAATAGCTCTCAAGGAACACTGTTGGCAGAAAGGCTTCATGTATGGAATTGTTGTGCAGTCAATGTGCTGTTAGTCTCTGAGATTCAAAGTGGCTAATACTGACAACATGGGTGATAGTGTGTAATGGGAAGATGCTGATGGTTTTCTCCTCCTCTCCCCCACTATAAGTTTAGCTGTGCAGTTGTCACATGACCTCAACATGGTTCTGGATGAAGCTGGAAGGTTTGTGTGATTAGCTCCCTCAAGGCTAGAGCTGGATGAGGTCCTCACCCGGGAAGAGACAATTGAACAACTGAAAAGTGGCAAAACAGCAGGTATGGATGGAATCCCCCCAGAGGTCTGGAAGGCTGGCGGCAAAACTCTGCATGCCAAACTGCATGAGTTTTTCAAGCTCTGCTGGGACCAAGGAAAGTTGCCTCAGGACCTTTGTGATGCCATCATCATCACCCTGTACAAAAACAAAGGCGAGAAATCAGACTGCTCAAATTACAGGGGAATCACGCTGCTCTCCGTTGCAGGCAAAATCTTCGCTAGGATTCTCCTAAATAGAATAATACCTAGTGTCGCTGAGAATGTTCTCCCAGAATCACAGTGCGGCTTTCGCGCAAACAGAGGAACTACTGACATGGTCTTTGCCCTCAGACAGCTCCAAGAAAAGTGCAGAGAACAAAACAAAGGACTCTACATCACCTTTGTTGACCTCACCAAAGCCTTCGACACCGTAAGCAGGAAAGGGCTTTGGCAAATACTAGAGCGCCTCGGATGCCCCCCAAAGTTCCTCAACATGGTTATCCAACTGCACGAAAACCAACAAGGTCGGGTCAGATACAGCAATGAGCTCTCTGAACTCTTCTCCATTAACAATGGCATGAAGCAAGGCTGCGTTCTCGCACCAACCCTCTTTTCAATCTTCTTCAGCATGATGCTGAACCAAGCCATGAAAGACCTCAACAATGAAGACGCTGTTTACATCCGGTACCGCACGGATGGCAGTCTCTTCAATCTGAGGCGCCTGCAAGCTCACACCAAGACACAAGAGAAACTTGTCCGTGAACTACTCTTTGCAGACGATGCCGCTTTAGTTGCCCATTCAGAGCCAGCTCTTCAGCGCTTGACGTCCTGTTTTGCGGAAACTGCCAAAATGTTTGGCCTGGAATTCAGCCTGAAGAAAACTGAGGTCCTCCATCAGCCAGCTCCCCACCATGACTACCATCCCCCCCACATCTCCGTCGGGCACACAAAATTCAAAACGGTCAACCAGTTTACCTATCTCAGCTGCACCATTTCATCGGATGCCAGGATCGACAACGAGATAGACAACAGACTCGCCAAGGCAAATAGCGCCTTTGGAAGACTACACAAAAGAGTCTGGAAAAACAACCAACTGAAAAGCCTCACAAAGATTAGCATATACAAAGCCGTTGTCATACCCACACTCCTGTTCGGCTCCGAATCATGGGTCCTCTACCGGCATCACCTACGGCTCCTAGAATGCTTCCACCAGCGTTGTCTCCGCTCCATCCTCAACATTCATTGGAGCGACTTCATCCCTAACGTCGAAGTACTCGAGATGGCAGAGGCCAACAGCATCGAATCCACGCTGCTGAAAATCCAACTGCGCTGGGTAGGTCACGTCTCCAGAATGGAGGACCATCGCCTTCCCAAGATTGTGTTATATGGCGAGCTCTCCACCGGCCACCGTGACAGAGGTGCACCAAAGAAGAGGTACAAGGACTGCCTAAAGAAATCTCTTGGTGCCTGCCACATTGACCACCGCCAGTGGGCTGATATCGCCTCCAACCGTGCATCTTGGCGCCTCACAGTTCGGCGGGCAGCAACCTCCTTTGAAGAAGACCGCAGAGCCCACCTCACTGACAAAAGACAAAGGAGGAAAAACCCAACACCCAACCAATTTTCCCCTGCAACCGCTGCAACCGTGTCTGCCTGTCCCGCATCAGACTTGTCAGCCACAAACAAGCCTGCAGCTGACGTGGACATTTACCCCTCCATAAATCTTTTTTCGCGAAGCCAAGCAAAAGAAGAAAGAAGAAATTAATAAGATGAATATCATGGAGAAATCAAATCACAAATAGAAGTTACTGGAAGAGTGCAATGAGTCAAGCAACATCTGTGGAATAGAGAAACCAGTCACCGCTGTGGAACAGGAAGCCTTTCCTCAGAAATCAGTGTTTCAAATGCAGATTGGGTAAACAAGCAGACAGTGATGTTGTCTGTAGGTGTGCACCAATGTTGATCGAAACTTGTTGGCTACTGTCACAGAATGGGAAATCATCTAACTTGGTTTGACCCTGCAAACCTTCTACAGTGAGGGGTTGTTAACTGAGCCACTTTCAATAGCAAATTCCAGTGGACATCTGCATCAGGTAAACAGAGAAGTTTAGGGGAGATGTCAGGGATCGTTCTACCTCGGTTAACGCCACTATAAACATAAATAATACAATTCAATATTGCCAGTCAGAAACAAAGTCTTGTCAGCAGAGTTTCCATCTGTTTCTTTCTGCTCTCTGAATAAATAAAACAATTTAATTCAACTATATTATTCAATTATTATTTGAAAACTGCTGATTTTTAATATGTTAACTTTTGTTTATTTTATCACATATATGAAAGCTTGATACCTGATACGAGTGGTACCTTCCTGTTTGTGATACTATGTTTGAAAGTGAGGACAGGAAGTCAGAATTAGTTCCATTACATTGGGACTCCCTCTGGCGGATATTTCTGGCAATGCTTTAGAACATAGAACACAGAACACAGAACAGCACGGGGAAAGGCCCTTCTACCCACATCTCTGCACCAAACATGGTGCCCAAATTATGCTGAAACTTGGCAGCTTGTGTACAATCCATATCCCTGTATTTCCTGCATATTCATGTGCCTCTCTAAAAGCCTTCTGTATATTTTTGTATCTGCTTCAACCGGTTTATTTCGATAAATAGAGCCACGGGAAACTACAGCACAGAAAACAAGCTATTTGATCCTTCTAGTCTATGCCAAAACATCATTCCTCTAGCCCCCTCCCCCCCCCCACCCCGACCGGCTAGAGCCATCCAGACCATTCACATCCAATTTATTCTTAAAACTTAAGAGTGAGGCCGCATTTACCATCAGATGGCAGCTCTTTCCAAACTCCCAGCACTTTCTGATTGAAGAACTTCCCCCTAATATTCCCCCCTTTCATATTTCACCCTAAAGCCATGTCCTCTCATATTCATCTCTCCCAATCTGTTTCATTTTTCCCTGTAACACAACTCCTGATCACAAACCCCGATCTCTGAGGAGCACTACTGGTCACAAACCTCCAGCCAAACTAACACCCTTCCCTCTGTTTTCTTTTGGCTAGACAATTCAATACCCAAACTATCAATTACATAACAGAATTGTGTGAAAATAGCCCTGAGGCAGGGTCTTGATCTTTCTTCCCCATAGATTTTTTTAGATTTAGATATAGACAGCATGGTAACAGGCCCTTCCAGTCCATGAGCCCATTCCACCCAAATTCTCCAATTGACCTACAACCCCCGTATGTTTTGAAAGAACGGAGGAAACTAGAATACCTGGAGGAAATGCATGCAGACATAATGAGAATTTACAGAACATGTTATAGACAGAGTCAGATCCGAACCCAGGTGCTAATTGCTATGCTAGCTGTCCTCGGCCCAACAGTTTGGTTAGTTTTGTGACAACAATGAAGTTTCCCGAGGTAACATGAGTTTTGTTATAGTTTTCTTAATATTTATTTTGTCATTCCCCAAAGTTTGAGCAAAGAGCAAGAATTGATTGCATAACTAGTATTAAATTTACAGTTATTTTCAATCATATATTTCTTCTAATCTCAAGATCTTTTGTAAAAAAAGTTCAATTGTTCTTATTTTTGAGTTAAAGTGAACTGAGGTGAGCCAATTGAAATGTAAGGTTAGGCTGCTAGTTGGAAATGAGCAAAACATAAAAATAATGCTACCAATATAATGATTTTAAGAATTTTAAACCAGTAGTTTATCTTATAGATTGTGATCAATTCTTGTTTCATTCCTGCTTCTCATGGTGTAGTTAAAACAAACAAGATGTAATATATCACTTCTGATAAAAGGTGGAGTGCCCTGACCTTTTCAAGGAAGATCTGTGGTTGGAAGGGAAATTCTAGGAAGTTGACAATGATAATGAAGCAATGGGAATCAACTGTATGTCCACGATAGAATGCTGAGATTGGACAGGAGGACCTCAATGAAATGCTGTTCTCGAACTTGGTGACATCCTTGGTAAAGTGTGCAGGAATGGGAAACACAGTTAAAGTATCTCTGGTGAGTTGCACATTGCATTTTGTGGATCAGGGACCACATTGACCTGTAGTCGACAAGTCACAACATGACAACAAGAATGGATTTTGAATTCAATATCACAGATTACACCTTTTTAGTATTGTTGCAGCTTACTCCATTCAAGTATATTCACAATCCTGACCCATCACAGAATCTTCTGTTCTCTGTGCCCCCATATTTACTTTGCTTCTACTTCAGTATATCAATCCTTCCACCTACTCCTTGTTCTAAGTTCAAACTGCTCTTTGGGTAAACAGATGTGCCTGAATTCCTTGTTGGATTTGTTAATGAGATATTGTCAAGCTGGGTCACTCTTCATCTGCTTCCATGTAAATCAGTAGAGACTGAAGACAAAACTTGACAAAATGCATGTCACCTCCCTCTGTATCGGGACAGGCAAGGAATTTGGCCAGATCACTATGCCCGAAGACTCACAACTTAACCAACCTTAGGTCAGATTTTGGAGAGCCCATCCCAGTGGCACTGGCCAAATGCAGGGAGCAGAGAAGAGGGATTGTGGTCCCAACAATCTCAGTTCCTTGGGACTGACTTGGCGGTAGCCCTGATCTCACCTACAGTGGAACTTCCATTTCGGTTTCTACTGGATAAATATTTTCATTCTAGGAAAGGAGACCCACAGGTTATTACTCAGCCATATTCCTGGATAAAAAAAAATTCTAACCCAGTAAATATTTCATCAGTTCTAACACATCCTTATAAACTTGTTTGCACATTCTCCACGCCC
Organism: Narcine bancroftii; assembly: GCF_036971445.1. Lineage (NCBI taxonomy): Eukaryota > Metazoa > Chordata > Chondrichthyes > Torpediniformes > Narcinidae > Narcine > Narcine bancroftii. Next base: position 299,324,131 of record NC_091471.1, on the reverse strand, counting down.
TTCTTATAACAAGGAGGTCAAACTTGTTTGTACACAAGTGCAGGCACAGGACTGCTTAGAACTTGGAGGGGAGACCACCATGTGCCGTAGGTTTCTGTGAAGGGCGCTGGACAAAGTGTCAACTCTCTGTCTACCTTACTGTAGACAAAAATTAAAGAATTTCATGAACGTTACATTCTAAATGTGGTATTACGTGACAACAGTGGAACCTCTACCTTTACCTTTAGATTGATCAGGATTCCATATAAGAACAAAAATTGAATAGTTTTCATTTCTCAGCCTCTGGAATGAACCCAAAGCGTTTTTTAATCTCAAATGACCATATTAGATAATGTCATGCTTGTTTTTTTTTAATCTGAATATTTTGACTGCTCTATTCATTCACATTTCCACTTTCATGCTCCTATTCTTCCTTTCAAAATACATTATTTTCAATATTGAAATTCTCTCAACAATTCCATACCTGCATTGCAGTTGTTTGTGTCAGCCAAAATAATTTCATTCAGTTTTCACTCTGGTGTGTTCTCTGGCCAGTTTGATCTTTATTATGCTTCTGTGATGGATTATGTTGTGTTTGTTTTGTATATAGATATGTTTTGGGAGATAAATTGGGGCAGGTTTTTTAGTGTAGGTCACAACCAAACACTTTAAAACAGATTTTATTTAAATTACTGGAGCTCTACTCATGCTAGACATGTCAGGGGCAAAAAGCCTTTACAAAATCTTTGGAGAGTGCCCAAGAGACTTCACTAATGGATTGTTGTTTACAAAATGGCAACAGATGAAAGAACTTGTCAGAGCTGCAGACTGTCTGGAATGGAACTTGCTGTTCTAGGAAGGTCGTGTAGTTTTTTGAGCAGAGATAGTCAAATAGGCTTTTGCTCTGAAAGAGAGAGAGAGAGATCAGTTCTACAGTTTTACAGTCAGCAGCAGCAGCTGGGACTGGAACGGGACAAGCTGGCAAGCTTGCAGAAAACCCCATTTGGAAGACAGGTTGTCAGTGCTTAGTTCAGCCAGGTCAAAGCCCTTGTGGTTCATGCAAGAGGAGAGGACTGGCTGTCTAATGTTTCACTTGAAATAAGACAGAACAAAAAGGAAATCTGTGATGACCTGAAAGAAAGAAGTTATATCATCTGGAGAACCCTGAGGGGGCAAGTTTCTTTGGCAAGACACTTTAGTAGCTGATTAAAAAGGAATCAGTTGTGGGTGTCCAGCGAACAACAAATCTCTCTCTGAAAACTGACAAGAACCTTCCTGAGTGGTAACCATTTACTTTTCATGCACCAAAGCCTGGTGAACTTTATAAATGTTAAATTCTGTGCAGAGTATAAGAATTGCCTGCAACCAGTGAACCTGGAGGAATGAGAAGTGAGATTGGACTGTGAACCAAAGAACTTTTCTGAACTTACACACACATCACATACACATGTGCTTAAAATTAGAAGGGGGTTAAGTTAGGTTAGTTAAGTCAATAGTGATAAGTTAAAGTGTGAATCTGTTTTCATGTTTAAAGATATTTAAAAGCAACTTTTGTTTAAGTAACCATTTGTCTTGGTGAATATCTATTGCTGCTGGGTTTTGGGGTCCCCTGGGTTCATAACATTTTTTGATCCCTGAATCCATCTTAGCCATATTGAATACCTTTTGAGAATCCAAGCATACTACATTTATTGTCGTATAACTGTTTGTTCCTCAAGGAGATGGCCAGCATTTGTATGTTTGAAAAGGTGATGACCATCTACTTATATGATGTGGATGTTATCAGATGCTTGGCTATCTGGGCATTATTCATTCATGTTGTGATTGCAGTTGAGGTGCAACTGAACTGAACTGAATCCTGGAGTCTTCAGTAAGCCAAATTAAAATGGGATAGTCATTGATAGTGGTTGAAGGTAGTTGGGCCATGGAGCTATTCCTCACAATTCTATAACAAAAGCAGGAAAACATGGAACTCTCAGTGGAAGAGGTAGCATTTGTATTGAAATGAAGAACAGACTGTTGTACAGGATCTGTTATGAGATGCCTCAACAATTATGACATGACATGAGAGTTTATTGTCATATCCACAAGTACAATGTGTAGATGCAATGATGTTTATACTACCTGCAACCTCACAAGTACATAGATTCATCAACTACTATACTATATCTTAAATTATCACAATACTGTATGTCATGAGACCAATTGCCTATATCAGGAATATTCCAGCCTCTGGCGAGCCTTTGTCCCAAACTGACTGAAAGTTATGGGGCTACTTAGGAATTGGCATCCCTGAGGCATTCTCAGCCATCAGCCCCAGCACAAAATCTGTACCCTCAAGTCCGGTATTGTTCTTTCCCTATCAAGAGCATCAAGATGGGAACCAATCCTTGTCCAGTGAGCAATGTAGAAAATGATATGTGGATGTGTACCAAAAAATGTGCATCCAAATGAGGAGAATCACCAAGAAACAAGATGCTAGAATCCAGAGCAAAAGGAGACTGATGGGAAAACTCATCAGGTTGAGCAGCATTTGTGGAAGCAGGGGATGGGGGGAGGGGCAGTCACCACCATCTGAAACAGGACTGAGAGGGAAGAAAGCAAGTATAATGAGGGGAGAGGTGAGGCAGAGACGGTAGGTGATAGGTGGTATCAGACGAGGTGGGGGATAATTGGCAGATGGAGCCATGTAGTGGAGGAGCAGAGGTGGAGTTCTGTCTTTATTTTGGATTTTCAATATCTGCAATTTTTTGGTTTGCTGGATTCACTGTTCAGTTTGAAATTGCTCAAGTATTTAAACAATGCTTTAGATCCTTTCTTGTCAGTCTTCAGCTGGAACAGGAGAAACTCGTGGGTGTAATCATGTCAGGGATTAAGAGCGATTGGGAACGAGATTTGAATTTAACATTCTCAGATAAAGATTGGTAGTCTATCTCACCTTGATTAATGATTCCTCATTTTGTGCAAGACACTGCTTATTACAATTTAAGGTGGTACACAGAACTCATATGTCCAAACTTAAATTATCTCATTTTTATGCAGATATTGATCCACTATGTGAGAAATATAAAATTTTTGAAGCTTCCCTGATCCGTATGCTTTAGGAGTGTTCAAATTATGAGAGAAGCTTTCAAAACTTTATCAAAATTCTTAAGATTGATTTGGAACCTTGCCTGTTAATTGCTTCATTTGATTTTTCTCGTGATTCAGATAAACTTATATTGGCGTCTCAGGAAAAAAGTTTTAGCTTTCACCACATTGATAGCCAGAGGAGCAATTTTATCGAAATGGAGAGATGTTTCATCCCCTACTCATACATGTTGGCTATATAACATAATGTCCTATTTAAGTTTAGAGAAAATTGGAAATAATAATAAAGGCAGAAAGTTTCAATTTTTGAAATTGTGGGGGCCATTTTTTTGAATGTTTTTTTCATACATGTAATTATTAAATTATTAAACAATAAAATAAATGTTTAAATTGAAAAAAATTTCATTTATTGATGGTTATAACCCCTCCCCTTCCCTCCCCCCATAAAGAATTATATATATATAAAAAGATTATATATAGTATAAAAAGGAGAAGTGAAAGAAAAATTGTAGTATCTTGGATTGCCTGGAGCATCGCTCCCCCTATACACTGGAACTCAACAGATTTTATGTGCTCATTTTCATTTTAAGGAAGAGGCTGGAAGAACATTTCCACATATTTATATGTAACATTTGTTTATATGAGCTCCAAATTCACAAAAATATAGGATATTTATTTCTCAAATTATATGTAATTTTCTCTAAAGGAATACAGCTTTGAATTTCTGCATTCTGTCTTCCCATATCTAAATATGAGTCTGATTTCCAAGTCACTGCAATACATTTCCTTGTTACTGCCAATGCTATTTTAACAAATTTGCACTTTAACTTGAAGAATTGTAGGGCCAATTCTTTGAATTTTTTTTATAATTGGAAGAATTAACAATTATTGTATGTTCTGGTCATTCTTTGCCTGTTCTCAGAAATCGCCAGTAGTTCCACATCATTGATTTTTTAAAATAAATTGAAATGGTAACCTTGATTAGAGGAAGGTGGTAGTGGTAGATTAGAGTTAGCTTTAGTTTCTTTTTTTCTCCTTTAATTTATACGTTATTTCAAAAAAAGGGTTTATCATGGTTGCATGGAGCAATTAAATTAAATGTCTTTGAGGTATTACAAGCAATTGACCACCGCCAGTGGGCTGATATCGCCTCAAACCGTGCATCTTGGTGCCTCACAGTTCAGCGGGCTGCAACCTCCTTTGAAGAAGACCGCAGAGCCCACCTCACTGACAAAAGACAAAGGAGGAAAAACCCAACACCCAACCCCAACCAACCAATTTTCCCCTGCAACCGCTGCAACCGTGTCTGCCTGTCCCGCATCGGACTTGTCAGCCACAAACGAGCCTGCAGCTGACGTGGACATTTACCCCCTCCATAAATCTTCGTCCGCGAAGCCAAGCCAAAGAAAGAAGATTAATGTAGATTTATCTACTTTTTATTGGATTTTGTTGTGTGTGCTTACTTGTGTACAAATTAATTATTATGTAATTGTCAATTTTGTATTTATGCTTATATGTTAAACTTAATAAAAATATTTTAAAAAGAAAAGTGATAGAATCTTTAGTACTTGGGCAGTCAGGGCCAAGCAGGTTCCAAAGAAATGAGCAGACTTCAGTAGAATTACTTGGTTGTCTCTCAGAAGACCTGCATGGGTTTTCCTTGGTTGCTCCAGTTTCCTCCCACCCTCCAAAACAGAGAGGGTTGGTAGTTTAATTGGATGTAATCCAGATAGCAGATTTGTAGGCTGGAGGGCTTCTACTGTGCTATATTGCTAAAATTTACAAAAAAAAACATTGCAAGGCATAACAGGCAGAATGAAAACCTTAATCTCAGGAGGAAACAGAACAAGCTCAGAAGGTGAGCAGATTGCTGGGGAGTTCTGGTTTTCTCCTGAAGGTGGCTGTTGAAGCTAAATGTGCTGAGTGATGGTGCCCGGTGACTGTTTTGGTGGCTTTCAATAATCAGAATCTTCAAGATCTCCAAGTGCCCTATGGAGGAAATGTATGAAGAACATTTGTGAATTTCTCTATGTTCTTTGGGAATGAAGTCATCCCTTTCAGGAGTGAAGGTGATATTCATAATATGAATAGAGTGGATAGTTGGAACCACCAAAGATCATCTCCACTCATCCTGGTCTATGAGCATTTGAAATAATCCTCTTGGAATGTGTTCTTTTCAATAGAGTACACCCTGGGAACAGGATGGATTTGGAGTGAATGCCCCATAACTCCAGAGCTGGATGGAGTGAGAATTATTCAATGAAGAGACACCTCCCTCTGTTATATTGTTAACTTACAAAGGGCTTTCAACTTGGGACCCAAGAGTGGCATTCAAGATATCCTGTCTACATTTTATGAAGGAAAAGGGCAACCATCCAATATGAGAATAGAACACCTCATATTTCAGATTTACTGTCAGAGTACATACATGACATCACATACCACCCTGAGATTCATTTTTCCTGCAGGCCTAGCAGAATTACCACTAATTGGTAGTGCAAAAAATAAACTAAACAGCGTAAGCATGTCAACAAATAAAAGTACTATAAACAGATAATGAATGTAAACAAACTGACTGTGCAATATAGAGAGAACAAAAGAAAATCAATAAAGTGCACAAGTAAGAGTCCTTAAATGAGTCTGATTGACTTTGTCATTGAGGAGTCTGATGGTGGAGAGGTAGCAGCTGTTCCTGAACCTGGTGGGGTGAGTCTTGTGGCACCGATACCGCTTTCCTGATGGCAGCAGCAAGAACAGAGTATGTGCTGGGTAGTGTGGGTCTTTGATGATTGCTGTTGCCCTCCGACGGCAGTGTTCCGTGTAGATGTACTCATTAGTGGGGAAAGTTTTGCCTGTGATGTTCTGTGCTGTCTCCTCTACCTTTTGGAGGGCTTGTGGGCTGAAATGGCCCTGTTACTGCGCTGCATATCTAAATTTAAAATTAAATGAATGCGGCAAAACTGGCTCTGTTCCTCCCATCACTTCTGTGTGTTTTTACTACAGATAATTCAACAAGGCTAAATGTAGAACACACAACCCAAGGTAATCTGCCCAAGGCTCTGCTCGATCATCTGTTCACAGCTCACCTGTGATGCAGGAAAGGTCAAAGCTCAGACCCATTTCAGACAGAAGAATTCAGCCAACAATGGAAGGCAGATCAGAGCTGCTGCAGTCACCGTGAAGAACCACTGGACATGGCCCATGGACATGCCAGGCGCCAATCTCCATCCAATGGTACTTGAACCATTTGGAGATGGTTTCTTGGTCACGCATCAGGCTCTTGCTGCTCATTACTGACTGAATGACCCTGTGATGTCTATTTTCCTCCATAAAGTTGCCCGTGAACCTTTGCCACTTCTATCCCCACCATGAGAGGGAGCTGTTGTTGTTTTTTTCTGAGGAAAATTCTTTTAGCATCACTGTTCAACTCCATTGGGGAGCCACTGATGTTTCAAAATTGTAACACCTCATGTTCACTTTAAAACTCTGTTCTAACACAAGTGGAGGAATTCATACATTTTATAGCTTTAAGGTTCAAAATTAGGACTGTGTACAATGAATGAAAAATTGCATTCAACGATGTTTATTCACAATGCAGTTTTGTTCTTAAGGTTTCTTAGATGTAGCAGCATCAGTTCTTTCTTCAAGTAAAGAAAGAATTGATGAGGAAGGCTGGCATTGGGAACAGATTCAGAGCAAGAGTTACTTCAACGTACCTGTGAATGGAGCACAGCCTCAATGATATTTCACAACTGTGGCTGTGTTCCTCACAAGACAGAGAAAGGATATTGACATTGTATTCAGAGAGATGATTTGCAAAAGTCAACAGCAGTTTTGGTTCCAAGGGTTGGACAGTGGGAAGAGGAAGAACTCAAACTTCAAAAACTTGTTTTATACTTTTTAAAAGCAAATATGCAGCTTAAATTGATCTCATGATGGGCTGAAGGATCTGCTGTCCTGTTTTTAAGGTGGGGCCATTGGGAGTCACCATCTCTGACGATGTCAACCCAGAACTATCTGAGACTTAACTGCATCACATCCAACATTTTTAGCCATCTTAACCCAGGTGCGTCCAGAGGATTAGTTTTCCCCTGTCAACTTTTCTTCATCCCAGGAATTCACAAGCGAAATTTCTCTGCACTTTACCCAATGCAAGCACATCTTTCCTTCAGCACAGAGATCAAAACTGTATGTAAAACCCCAAGTGCACTCTCAGCAGTTCCCTGGAAATATGCACATCTTTATATTCTGTACCTCTTATAATAAACTACAACATTCCATTAGCCTTCCTAATTATTATTGCACTTATATCCTAACACCTCGCAGCATTGATGTGCAAGTTAATAATGTCCATGTAACTAGAAATAAGACTGGACAACAATTTTTTTTCAAAAGGTTTGCTTCTTGAAAAAAAATTGGAATTATGATTGATAACTTCAAGCTGAACACAAAAATAGTTTCAGATTTTCCGTATCACGTAGGAGGTTGGAGAAATATTAAATTAACTTTTAATTTAATGCTGATAAGTGTGAGGTGCTTCATTTTGGTAAGAAGAATCAGAATAGGACATACGTGGTAAATGGGAGAGCATTGAGGAATACAGAAGAGCAGAAAGATTTAGGAATAACGGTACATCGTTCCCTGAAGGTAGAAACTCACGTGAATAGGGTGGTGAAGAAGGCTTTTAGTATGCTGGCCTTTATCAATCATTGCATGGAATATAGGAGTTGGGAGGTGATGTTGAGATTGTATAAGACGTTGGTGCGGCCTAATTTGGAGTTCTGTGTGCAGTTCTGGTCGCCTAATTATAGGAAGGATATAAACAGAGTGGAGAGAGTGCAGAGAAGGTTTACCAGAATGTTGCCTGGGTTTAAGCATCTGGAGTATGGAGAGAGATTGGACAGATTGGGTCTTTATTCTTTGGAGCGTAGAAGGTTAAGAGGGGATTTGATAGAAGTATTTAAGATTATGAAAGGGATAGACAGAATGGATGTGGATAGACTATTTCCGTTAAGAAGAGGAAAGATTAAAACAAGAGGACATGAGTTAAGAATTAAGGGGCAGAGGTTTAGAGGTAACATGAGGGGGAACTTCTTTACTCAGAGAGTGGTAGCCATGTGGAATGATCTTCCGGGAGAAATAGTGGCGGCGGAGTCAATTGTATTATTTAAGAAAAGGTTGGACAGGTATATGGATGAGAAGAAGATGGAGGGTTATGGGCATTGTGCAGGGAGGTGGGACTAGAAAGGGGTGTTTGGTTCGGTGCGGACTAGAGGGGCCTAATGGCCTGTTTCCATGCTGTAATTGTTATGTTATGTTATGTTATAATTGAATTTAGCATGTTTAATTGCATAATGATGCTGACATGATACGTTAGTTCAACTAACCTAAGAGTATTTTGCCGCGGATTTTTGTTTGTACTCAGCATCTGATGCCTCTCGTGTCAATGTCCAACAATAGTCGGCTGTCGCAATGTCCTGGTAAAACCTTTCACCATGTTCGTCACTGACTGCACCAAGATCAGCAGAGAAGTCCAAGGGCAAATGCAGAAAATGAATTTTCGTGGTTTTGTCTGCTTGACGTAGACTCAAAATATGACAGGAAATCATAAAATTTGGTTGTACCTAAAAAAAAAAGTTGTAAGGTGATTTTCGTGATCAGCAGCCCAAAATCTATAAAATACACCCAAAAGTGTTCAGGAAGCAAAATCTTAATTGACTAGTGTAATTGTTAATGCAATTATCTATGCAAGCTCCAGCGCTATGTGTGTGGGGTGGGGGGGGGGGGGCGGGTCCCACTGGGGGTAATATTCAATATTTTTATGAATGAGCTGGAGGAACAATCCTTGAAATGTATATAAAACAAATATATGCCTAGGTGTGAGGGCCTTGAATGAGAATATGGGTTGCAGAATGATTTGGGTGGATTTAGACTCATCTGGTTTCCTTCACAGGGTGATGCACTGGAACAGGCCATTATCAGCCAAGCTCCACAACTGCAGAAATTGATTGCAACCATGGCACATGAGAAGATGGGTTGGTACCATGGCATAATCACCCGTGATGAGGCAGAACGACGCCTCTACTCTGGAGCACAACCAGACGGGAAATTCCTGTAAGTTCAGGCTTTTGGGGAATGCATTTGCTTTAAAGATGAGGATCAAATATAGGATTGGTTCAACTATGGAGGACTTTTTAATCTAATATATGACTACTCTTCACTGTTCTTAAACCCCAGAGTACAACATTCACACCTGCACCAAGACCTCACCATGAATGCAACTGACAAATGGATCTAAAAAAAACCTGCATCGTGTGACCTGCATAACCTAGCTATCAACACAACAAAGACCCAGGATTTTAGCCCAGTGAAAAAATAAGTCATGAATCTCTAGGTTTGCTTGTTGAACTTTCACTCTACTGAATTCTGGAGCTAGCATCGCCAAACCATACTGTTAGACACTGAAAAGAGAAGGAAATGAATCGGGAGTCTGGTGATATTTAATTTTTAAAAAATGGGAAGTCTGCTGTAAATATTGTATCATTCTTCCTCATTGATTGAACTTCCATAGATGAAGCTATGAAATGAAAGTTAACAATTGGCTTCAGCTCCAGGTAGAATGGTATAACAGGTTAGAGTGTACTCCTGGAGTCCGAAGGTGCCAAATCCCCAGCAGTCCAGGCTGATTCTCCAGGTAATGCTGTGAAGGCTCTGTTATCAGCCATGTGGCTTGGAAGTTGCTGTACAGCTAAACAGATGCTGTTTTACATCATCACCCTGTTTTACTCCCCTGCAAACTGCAGTAGCACCCAAAGGTGTGGCTAAATAGGTGCTCCATGCATTTCAGAGTTGCAACACACATCACCTCATGGCAGAGACCAAGCACTTTGCTCACACAGCAAGAAATTCTGCTGATTGTTATCCAGGTTATTCATGAACAGGGAAATGCAGGTCCTCTGGCTGCAACTCGTTGAACTATTCTGGGACAGAGAACTGGGGTTTGGGGAGTAAAAGATATCTGGCTCTGCTCAAGGTATTGGGAAAGTAATTCCAGACAAAACCACTTAAATACTCGTGGCTAAAATCCACATGACAAATTAAAATTAATATTCATAAAAGAACAACAAAGGCTTAGGACACAAACATAAATCTGTGTAAGGAAAATCAAATCTTAAAAAAATAATGAAGTACATTGAAAGAGAAAAAATGTTTCTACTTCCTTTGCATCTCTTATAAGATGTTTAATAAAATTTAATTGAATTTATTAAATTTAGAGAAACAGCACAGTCACTGAGCCTTCCAGCCCATGAACCCAAATAGACCAATGTGTCTAATTAACCTCCGATTTGGAATGTGGGAGGACACCGGAGCATCTGCAGGAAACACACATTGTTCACCGGGAGAACGTACAAACACCTTGCAGACAGCAGTGGATTCAAACTCAGGTCGCTGGACTGTAACAGTGCTGCACTAATCCTTTCGCCACCATATCCACACATAGTACATAAGATATATAGGTTATTAAAATTGTTAACAAAATTACTAAGGGGAATATTAAACTGTTCCCAAAAATGTTGTGGAAAACCGATTATATTTTAAGGACTGTTGTGAAATGATGACCTCAGTAATACTGACAGGAGACAATGTCCAAGACCTGACCCCTTGTTTGCTCAGGAATTGAATTCCTCTTCCTGATACAAACCATTGCAAATCCTTGAAGGTGATATAGGGGCTAAGACATTGGGAGAGATGCAGTGATAATGGTTAGTCTAGGAGCTTTCTCTTCTTCATCACCAGCCTACATTGAAATATAATGTGATCCAGAATATACACTGTAATTTAGACCCTTAATGTTCGAAACCACCATGAGATGCTCACTTTTCACATAACAATTGATATCTTGGTTGACAAAGTTTTTTTGGCTGTTTTGTTCTTTCTTAATAATTTTTCAGATATTTAAAACAATGGATGAAGTAATTTGCAATACTTCTGCTTGTTCTAGGCTCAGACAACGGCAAGAATCGGGAACTTACGCTCTTTCTTTACTCTATGGCAAAACAGCCTACCATTACAGGATAGAGTTGGACAAATCTGGAAAGTTCTCCATCCCTGAGGGATCAAAATTTGATACTCTTTGGCAGGTTTATAACAATTGTTCTTACATCATAATTGTTCTAAAATGTAGAAGAATGTCTGTTCATGGAATTAAAAAGTAGTTGTAACCTGCAAACCTGCCATGTTATTCAATATTAAACCTATTCAGTATGTCTAGATAGGTGAGAATGCTATTTTAAAACCCTTTTCAGTGGCTTTGTAGCACAGTGAGTATGGAATCTTTACCTCCAAAAACAGGTGAGTAATTGACATGCAATTTATTAAAAACACACAAAAATGCAGGAGGAACTCAACCGGTCTCGCATTGACTATAGGAGGTAAAGATATATTATTGATGTTTTAGGCCTGAGCCCTTCTTCAAGGTATAAGCAAAAAGGAGAAAGGCATCTTAATTAAAGACTAGAGATTAAAGGGGAAGAATGGGAGGGGAAGGAGTCCAGGCCAACAGGCAAAAGATGTCAATTGGATATGATAAAGGAAAGGCGAGAATTGATTTTGGATCTGTAAAAACAGGCAGAGGGAAAAGGGAAGAGAGAAAGAAAGGATCAGATCTAGAGGGAAGGAAATGGGGAAGAAGGAGGGGGGTGAAGTGGTGATATTGAGGCGACCAGATAAGTTGATGTTAATGCCATCCAGTTGGAGGGTTCCCAGACAGATGAAGTGTTGTTTCTCCAATTTGTGGTTGGTCTCTGGCAGTGCATGAGTCAATGGACAGACATGTCAACAAGGGAATAGGATGGGGAATTGAAATGGGTGGCCACTGCGAAATTCAAGTTATTGCAGTGGACAGAGCTGAGATGCTCAACAAAGTGATCTCTCAATCTCTACCCAGTCTCTCTGAAGTAGAGGAGACTACAATAGGAGCACCAGATGCAATAGATAACCCCCTCCAGATTCACTTGGAAGTATTGTTTGGGGCCCCGAATGGTGGTGAAGGAGGAGTTATGGGCACAAATGGAGCATCTCCTTGGTCTCAGGGATTGGTACCAAGGGAATGATTAATAGGGAGGAAGGAGTTGACCGGGGAACAGGGAGTCATGGAGGGAGCAGTCTCTGTGGAAGGCAGAGAGGGGAATATGTGTTTGGTGGTGGAATCACATAGTAGATGGCAGAGATAGTAGAGGAGGATATGTTGGATAGAGGATAGTGGGGTGGTAGATGAGATCAAGGGTAATCCTGTCCTTGTTGCGCATGGGGACGTAAGAGCCCAGGGCAGATATGCGGGTAATGGAGGATATGCGGGTGAGAACTAAATTGACGGTGGTAGAGGAAAAGCCATGTGTTTGAAGAAGGAGGACATCTTTGATGATCTGGCATGGAAAACCTCGTCCTGAGAGCCGATGCGGCAGAGACAGAGGAATTGAGAGAAAAAATAGAACCCTTGCAGGGACAGGGTATAAAGAGGTGTAGTCGAGGTAGCTGTGGGAGCTGGTGGGCTTGTAGAAGATGTCTGTTGAGAGTTTGTATCCTGAGATGGAAACAGAGATTGAGGAAAAGTAAGTTTGTTAGAACTTGGAAATGGTGCAATTAATAACTTGGAACATTCACAGGACAAAAGGATTAGTGTCAGTGGGTGCTTGATGGTGGCATGGACTCAGTGGGACAAAGAACCTGGATCCACACTGCATAACCCCCTGAATCTGAGATGCAATGTGTGAGGTGCCACAAAGCTCTCAATGTTTTATAAATGCCTTGATTGAAGACATTGAAGGTGTGGTTGCCAATATTAGCAGAAAATCGAAAGATAGATCAGAAAGTGAGTTGTGAAGTGGTGATTGAAGTGCCAGTTGATGAAGTAGACAAAGTCAATGCAGTCAAACAATACTCATGGCTTTTATTAGCAGAAACTTATGGAACAATAATGAAAGACAATGAGTGCATACACAGTTATACCCAAGGGGAGTGTCTTTAACGGTAGAGATAATGCACAGCCAATGTCAGTACAGCAAGGCTTGCTAGAGGGGAGACAGGCAGCTTGATAGACATTCACCACAGAGATATCGGGGCGACAAAGGAACATAGTTTAAGTAATTTGGAATGATCTGAAAAATGAAGTATAATGTGAAAAATAGAAACGTGACAGAAATATTGAAAAAGAAACATTTTATCCAAATGGTGAGAGAAGTAGAGCTCTGGGATTCAGGGGATCTCAGAGATCTAGTCCTTGATTTGCAAAAGGCCAGAAAGCATATACCAGTATATCAAGTAATTAGGAGTACCTGTACTAACAAAATATTGCTTAAGCAAGGGCAACTAAATATAAAAAGCAGGAGATTATGTTTCAATTACATGAGACACAGTGTACTTCTGGAATATTCATTCATCAAAAACAGATCAGGAAAGGCTTACTAGATGAATGTCTGAGATGGACATGTTGTTGTCTGTGGAAAGAGTTGACAGGCAAGGTTTGTATCAACCAGAGTTTATAGGATTGGGAGGGGACTTGATTGAAACATAATGGTCTGAAGTTGTCGTGACAGGGTTGATGTGAAATAGATTTTTTTCTCTTCCATGAGCTAACTTAATTCCACACTGAAATTATGTTTCCTTTCATAGCTGGTTGAATATCTAAAGATCAAGTCCGATGGAGTGATATTCATATTACGTGAAGCTTGCACTAACCCTAACCAACCTGCTGGTAAGCATCAATGTTTGACACTGGAGCAACACCACAGTTCAAGCAGCTATTGCTCATCTTCCATAATTAATACAAGTTCCTATCACATTAATCAGGCACCAGAGAGGCAGTCACTCTCATACCTAAGCTGTTTAAAACAGGCAAATTGCACAGGGGTAAGTCAAAATCATGGTCTAGATCAGTGGTTTTAATTGTTTTTCTTTGCACTCACCATACCATTTTAAGTAATCCCTATGGCATATGAGCTCTGTGATTCTAATCACAGAGCACCTAAGGCATAGGGCTTACTTAAAGTGGTGTGTGAGTGGAAAGATAAAGTTTGAAAACCACTGGTCTCGATCTTCCAACTAAAAGCAGAATGTTCCAGCATAATTAAAGTTCCTAGGCAAAGGCAGAACTCTCATACCTCTGTTTAGATGATCACCAATTCCAGGCCAGCACATAATTAGGAAGATGAATGAATTGTTGCCCTTTAATTCCTAGAGATATGAAATAATTTTCTGATGGAAGACAGAAAGTGACATAGTTTTAGTTTATGTGTTTAAGAAAAGATGTGGTTGCATTGAAAGTAGTAAAGAGAAAGTTCAATAATTGACTTCTGGATGAAGGGGGGATGTATGAAGAAAGATTGAACAAGTCAAGCCAAACTTCATTGGAGTTTGGAAGAACCACAACCTGCAGATTCCCCTCTAAACCTTATATCATTCTAACTACATTGCCATTCCTGAATGGTTGTTCAGTCAAAGCACTGGAAATGCCTCTTTTAAAACACGTTGTCAGAAGATGAAACAGGCAGCTCACCGACACTTTTGACAGAGCACAAGGATCACTAATGATCACTTGGTCTTATCAGTGAGACTCCATCATTTGGGAAATCATAGAAACGATGGCTGAGATCTCACACTTGGCATGATGAATAACCCACAGAGTCCAAAGATTTCTAGACTGCCTGCTATCTGTCTGATCATATTCTCTTCAGGAAATTAGACTTTTAATGAGGGAGGGAACAAAAGTAAATGGTGTGTTTAATTGAAATGTTACATGGCTCACAGGTTCACAGAGGAATCTTTGTAGATAAATGTACAATGGACATACTAGAGATTTCAAAAGAGAATATATAATTGATTTATTTTTATCATTTTATATCACAGATCTAGTGAGACCACCTTCACTTCCTAGGAACGTAAGTTACATATGCATCTTGCCTATTTGCAACCATACAACTGATTACATCGATGCTGTCTTCCAAAACAAACTCCTCATTTAGATAGATTTCAACATTTTCAATATTTCTTTTGCAAATATTTATCAACTTGATTGAAACACAAGAAAGTTCAGATGCAGGACTCAGCATGACAGGCAGCACTTGTGGAGCCGAAGGGAAGGTAGATAATTTGGGTTGAGACGCTGCATCAAAATGGAAGCATCCCTGGAGCGTCAACGTCCTTTCATCAGAAATGTACCCTTTCCATAGGTGCTGCCTGGGCTGCTGAGTATTTACAACATCTCTTGTTATTTATGTTTTTTTGCATCCACACACTTTTTATTTTCCATTTCTCTCATCATTTACCTTTGGTTGGTGAGCGAACAGCCAAGCCTTTATTTTCCTCCTGTTTGTCCACAGACATCCTTTTACTGATGAATTATGTCACTTTCTGTCCTCTTCTAACATTGCATTTCTCTTTAGCTTTGTCAAGATCATCCACAAGTTTAAAATTGCATTGACAATTCCAAATTCCAAAACAATGCAAGCTGTAAGAAGCAATGATCCCAGCATTGAACCTTGTTGAACACCACTTCCCACTTTTGCCAGCCTAGACTCGCACCCTTTTCATTCTATCCTTTAGCAATTCTGACTCCTCATCCCCCCATCTCACTGAGTCATGTATACTTTATCAAAGTCCTTTCTGAAATCCAGATATATAACATCTACATTCTCTGTTGCCTCCTCTCAGACCTCAGCCAGATAGGTCAAGCAGGTCTTTCCCTTTTGAAAAACATGCTAATTATTCAATGTTATGATTTTCAATTTTCCTCCAATTCTTACTTATAGCAGCAATCCCATTAATTTGTCTACCACTAACATTAAACTGACAGACCTAGATTTCTGTGGCTATGTTTTATTTCCTTTTATTTTGATATTTGACTGGTTTTCCCCTGACCTTTGGACCCTACAACATTTTCAAAGAATTTCTTAAATATTTGTATGCCAGACATTAACTGTCTCTTGCTTTCCATGGATGCTACCTGACTCGCTGAGGTCTGCAGACATTTTGTGTTTTGCTTAAGTATGTTTAGCACTGCTATTGCTGTCTTCCGAAGATTCTTCTAAAATACACAAATGCTATCCATCCAAACTAGGAGTTTTATCTTTATGATTTTGATTCATTTAACATATATTATTTTTCTACTTTAAATGCACTAATTTCATATCTCATCATCCAATGACATGTTGATCTGTTCCATCTCCCTGCTGAAGCACCAAAGTGAAATTACAACAAACAAGTTTTCTGCTTGCTCATTATCTCCAGCAATGGTCCTACCTTTCCCCTTGTGACCTTATTCCTATCCTTGTTTCCCTTTTTAATCAGTAGCTCTGTAAAATATTTCAATTATTCCTAGATAATTTAATTTCACAAATGCCATTTTTTTTAACATCTCCAAATCTCTTTGTGTTTCTTTATCATGAATTTGTTATTTCCTTTAAGACAAAGGTGTTTTTTCCTGAATTTTTTGATGTTAATTTTTCCAAGTGTTGACGCTAATGTCTTTGATTATCTATCTTCCAAGATTAATTCTTTGCCTCCTGAAATCAACGGTGTCAGAATTCCTTGAGTTATCATTCAGTTCCACCCTTCCTCTGCTCCACATTCTTCACCTTAATTTTTTTCTCAAGAGTAGGATCTGCCTCCTACACAACCATAGGTTTTCCATTCTTCATCAAGAGATGAGTGAGAACAAAATATTGTAAGCATTGAAAATGCATAGTTGAAAATATTCATAATATCAGTTTTAACTTTCAGAGACAAGAAGCAGCCAGTCTTACTTGCAACCCTGATGGATATACACCAGATCCAATTGAGGGTGAGTTTTAATCTTACAGAATAGGCCCTTTGGCCCAACTCAGCCATGCTGATCAAATTGGCATTCTGGGGTTATCTCATTTGCCTACATTTAGTCCTCTGAACCCCTTTCCTGTCCACATATCTGTCCAAAGTCATGATTGTACCTGTTTCTGGAAATTCATTCCAAATACAGACCACCCTCTGAGCGAAGCGGTTGCCCCTCAGGTCCACCTTAAATCACTCCTCTCTCACCTTAAACCTACACCCTCTAGTTTTAGAATCATCTACACTTTGAAAAGGATCATGACCATTTACTTTGTCCATGCCCCTTATGATCTTATAAACCTCTATATGGTCACCCCTTAGCATCCTATGCTCTGGGGAAATTAAAGGTCCAGCCTATCCAATCTCAAACTCCTCAGTCCCAGCAACATCCTGGTGAATCTCCTCTAATCCTTTCCAACTTATCGATGTCCTTCCTATATCTAGGTGACCAGAACTGCACACTCCAAATGTAGTCTCACCAACACATTGTCCAGCTCTATCATGAGTTCCTAACTTTTGTATTCAGTACACCTGCCAATGAAAGCCAATGTGCCAAACGCATTCCTCACCACCCTGTCCACCAAAGTTGCTATATGCAGAGAACTGCGTTCCTGTACCCCTTGATCTTTGTTCTACCACACTCCCCAGGGCTCTACCATTCATTCTGAAAGTCCTGTCCTGGTTTGACTTCCTAATTAATCAAGATCCTGTTGTTAACTTGGATATCCTTCCTTAATGTCCACAACACCACCAATTTTGGTGTCAGCTGCAAATGTACTAATTATGCTAAATGTATTGTCATCCAAATTATTAATATAAATGACAAACAGCATGGACCTTATAGCGACCCTAATGGCACACCACTGGTCACAGGCCTCCATTCAGAAAAAAAATTCCCTCCACTCCTACCTTCTGACTCCTTCCGCTGAGTTAGTTTTGAATCCAATGGAGCAACTCCACTCAAATCCCATGTGATTGAACCTCCCTTGTGGACCATGACCTCCAGATCTTCAGTCCTTAGGCAGTCCCCAGCATTGAGAGTGCTTGAGCCTAGTTCTGTTACTGCTGAAAGCAAGGTGGAAATGGTAGACAGTTCCCTGAATAAAGCAGGGGGTAAATGGCTGGGGCTGTGGGAGGACAGTTTGTGAAGTGGTGTATTCCTGACTTTCATGTGTTTTGAGCAAAACTGTGAACTGTTCACAGCAAAGCTAATGTAAATATATGATGCCTTAACTTTATTTAGTAGTGTTGTTTGTGGTCATCCCATGAAAAAAAGCAGAGGATTGGCATCTCTATTCCTCACTACTTCGTAGTCAGTGACTCAATGCACATTCTAAGGATAATCTGTTGAATTCATTTAAGGTAAAATAGTGCAGTGAGGACTGATACACCTCATGACGTTTCACTATTACTATCAGCTGTTAATACTATTAATACTCCCTTCTCCTGATTAATTCTTCAAAGGGGTTTGAATTCCAGTATCTATGCATGTAACAGGAGCCATGCCACGGTTGAGGATCTTGATGAGATTGGATGAATTAAGTCAGGGGTCTCAAACTCAATTTACCCGGGGGCCGCTGGAGGTAGAGTCTGGGTGAGGCTGGGCCGCATCAGATTTTCCACAAGAAAAGTTCTTACAAAAACATTCCAATGTTATCAAATGTCTTTATTTTTATTTTTTAACACAAAATAAGATGAAAAAATAAATAAATTAACAATTCATAAGAAAAAAAATAAAATCAATCAGTAATAAATAAATAAAATGAAAATAATAATAATACAGCAGATATAGAAGACTGAAGAAACCACATATAGTTGTTGACTGGAGAAATGTAATTATTATTATTCAGATTCAAATGTCTGTATTAACAGTTCTTTAACCTTTAACTTTCTGAACATGAATGGAACATTGAACATAAACTGTTATGAACATGTCTTGTCCTGCCTACTTCTTTCTGCTAGAGATCTGGCAGTGCTTCCTCTCGCATAGCCGAGCCACAACTTCTGGGTTCAGACTGGACGTGAAGTGGAAGCGGCCGTGGAAATTGCGCATGTGCCGCGTGCATATAATGACAAATAGAAAATGCACGCAAATATGCTTATATTCGCAATAAGCCCAGCCGATGTCCCGCCCCCCGAGAGCAATATATCCCACCGTGATTGATAGGTTCGTTCAGCTCCGCACGCAACACTGAAAAGTGCCAATCATATCAAACTCGCGGGCCGCACTAACATTAAACTTTCATATTAAGGCAGGGCCACAAACTATCGTCCCGAGGGCCACAGTTGGCCCGCGGGCCACAAGCTTGAGACTCCTGAATTAAGTAGTGTTTAAAGCAGTGCTGGATTAAGGTACTTCAGAGCCTGTAGCATAAACAGTGCCAGCTGGCACATGCGTGGTGAGGGGGAAAGTGTGACTGTGACCGCCTTCCCCCCCCACAAGAGAATTTATGACATGGACCCTGCATGTCCATTTTGGTAAGTTTGAAATAGTCTTAATTATTCTTAACAAAATGACGCTAGCTTTCTCAGATCACTATATATTCAATGATTACCAGTGACGTATCTAGGAAACATAGCCCAATGGCAAGCACTGAAATTGTGCCCACCCTCCACCCCCTGTTAAAACTTACTTACACATTTTGCACTTACACTGAAATCACACTTACACCGAAATTGCAGCCCCTCCTCCCCTCCCCTTTTAAAACTTACTTATGGCAATGGCTGCTGGCTGGCTCAACACGGGATCAATGATTGTCTTTGTTACCCATAATCCTCCATTTTAGCCTATTATCACCTTTAATTGGGATTATTAACACAGACTATCAGTGTGGTATCTCTAGCCACTGCACAATTTTGTAGCCTGCAGCGGCTATGAGATACAACACACCCATAGTCTGTGTTAATAACCCTGACTAAAAATGATAGTTGGCTAAAATCACTGCACGAAGATGAAAACGAAAATGTTTCTCATAATTCATACTACATAAATGCGGGGGCCTTTGAAAACCTGCAGCATATGCTACTTTCGCTACCACGCTAATCCAGCCCTGTTTAAAATATATTCAAAGAAGTTTCAAATGTTTGAAAGGTCAGTGCATTTCCCTCCTTCATCCATGTTGTAGTGTAAACTCAAACGTTCCAGTGAAATCTTGAAATCCTTGCTTTGCAGGACGCCGGATGCTGCCCATGGACACAGAATCATACGTTAGCCCTTACAGTGATCCTGAGGAGCTCAAAGAGAAGAAGTTGTACCTGAAGCGAGAATGTCTGCTCATTGATGAAGTCGAACTGGGATCTGGCAATTTTGGCTCTGTTAAAAAAGGAGTGTATAAAATGAGGAAGTAAGTAGTTTGTGTTCAAGATGACAAGGTCTCACCACATCAGGTTGACTGATCAATTCGGGCACCCGTGCTCATCTCACCTGCCACTGACTACAGAGAGACAAAGAAAGGAGCAGAAAAATGACACCAGAAAGTGAAAGGTTGTCAAATAAACTAAAAGAAATCACAATAACAGGAATGTGTAGAAGGGAGCAACTCAATGAACCAATCAAAAAGTAAGATGAGAACATATTGGGGCACATTTTCAATCCTTTGGCTCATGGTATTAGCCATCCCAGAGGAAGTCAGGACCACAATGACACAATACGCCAAGAGATGGATTATACTGGATCTGTCCTGTGTTCCTATGTGGGGCTGCAAATGAACTTCTGCTCAGAAGCATCTTGAAGAACAAGCAAATGGCACTGGATCCAGTGAAATAAACTGGGACCAGGCACAGTCCGATCTGTCATTCTGTAGACGTGTACCCCAAAACATTAACTGTGGCTGTTGAAGGTCAATCATTCATAGCACATTGGTGCAGGAGTTGTTCCAACCAATGCCCAAGGCCCAACTATCTTCAGAAATCAATGGGCTCCATAGAACATTTCAGCACAAAAACAGGCCCTTCAGTCCTTCTAGTCTGTGCCAAACTATTATTCTGCCTAGTCTCTCTGACCTACACTTGGACCATATCCATTCATACTCCTCCTATCCATGTACCTGTCCAAATTTTTCATAAATGTGAAAATTGAGCTCGCATTCACCAATTCAGCCGACAGCTCGCTCCACTACTCTGCGTGAAGTTCCTCCTAATGCTCCCTTTAAACTTTTCCCCTTTCACCCTTAACCCATGTCGTCGTTTTTAATCTCACTTGACCTGAGTGAAAAAAAGGCCTGATGTTCAAAATAGTTTTACTGTCATTTAACATTTTTAATAAATTCTGCCTTTTGATGTTTCATGAATGTTAAAAGTTATTAATAATCATTATATTGATTATTAAATAGCTGACTGGAAGAGATATTTATAAAATTGTGTGTAAGTCAATAACAGCTCCAATGTAATTTAACCCAACTTTCCCTTCAATCAGGGCTGTTGGGGTATTCTTGGTCTAGCTTTCTTCTTCTTCAATATTTTTATTGGACTTTAATAGTACACAAATAAAAACATGAATCAAAAGTAATATATAAAAAGGAATATACAGATAAAAGCCATTATATAAAATTATTATGTATAAATTCAATA
Organism: Narcine bancroftii; assembly: GCF_036971445.1. Lineage (NCBI taxonomy): Eukaryota > Metazoa > Chordata > Chondrichthyes > Torpediniformes > Narcinidae > Narcine > Narcine bancroftii. The sequence continues at coordinate 299,302,630 of NC_091471.1, read as the reverse complement.
AAATAAGTCAAACAGAAATAAAAGTGCTAAACACAAACAAGTACAACATATGGCTAATTGAAAAAGATTTAAAAATATAACTATTATACTATACTACAAATTCTACCCCTTCCCTTCAGAAGTTATCTAGTAAGTACATATAATTTCACTACTATAAAAAAAATCACAAACTCACAGAGAAAGATCCAAGTAATCTTTTAAATTATGAAAATAGTTAATAAAAGGACCCCATATACATAGAAAATTTAAGTCTTTTGCAGTAGTAGAACATCTGATTTTTTTTTTAAAGTTAGGCAAGCCATCATATCAGATAGCCATAAGTTGGAGGAACAGCTTTCCATCTCATCGGTATTGAATGTGTTGCAATAAAGGAGGCAAAAGAGATGACATGGGATTGAGTCATAGCTAAATTCAAATCAATTGTCTTAGTCGAACCTGGTTTAGATTTTTGAGGCTGAGCTGCCACTGAATCTTCATCCACCAATCCAGGAGTACAGAATACCAGGGTTACTTCTCACCTAGAGCAAGGAGTGCTGGTGTGGAAAGGACTCCAGGAGGTACACCCAGAGTTAATTCAATATGACACATTAGACAATGTACTTAAGAACTGCTGAAAACAAAAAAAAATCAACAGCGTCTGACTAAGACAATTCTTTGGCTTGGCTTCGCGGACGAAGATTTATGAAGGGGTAAATGTCCACGTCAGCTGCAGGCTTGTTTGTGGCTGACAAGTCCGATGCGGGACAGGCAGACACGGTTGCAGCGGTTGCAGGGGAAAATTTGTTGGTTGGGGTTGGGTGTTGGGTTTTTCCTCCTTTGTCTTTTGTCAGTGAGGTGGGCTCTGCGGTCTTCTTCAAAGGAGGTTGCTGCCCGCCGAACTGTGAGGCGCACAACAGAGAAATGGCATGTAATCTTAGGTGAAGTACATCCATTTAGTAATAAAACCAAAAACCAAAAACAGAAAGAGATCAGGCAGGATAGATCTGGGACACTTTTTCAGAACTGGGAAGAAAAATACTTCATTTTCAGTTGGAAAGAAGGTGGGGGAATATATCGAGGATCAAGACCAAAGGTCTTAATGCAATGGATCTCAATCTTTTTCTTTCCACTCACATACACCTTAAGTAATCCCTTGCTAACCACAGAGCACCTATGACACCAGATGCCATAGGTGCTCTGTGGTTAGTAATGGATTACTTAAAGGTTGTATGTGAGTGGAAAAAAAAAGGTTGAGAACCACTGTGTTAATGGGAGCACATTTAGCATTTTTGTCCATGTTGGCTGTGGCATATCCATTAGAATTGAATTGATTATTGTCCCAAGTACAGAGATATGGTGGGCCAGGCTATTCAGTCTATTTACTTTTTCTTTAAATCAAGGAAGCAGATTGATGTTGCTATTAAAATACTGAAAAATGATAATGAAAACTCACTGAAGGAAGAGTTGATGAAAGAGGCTTCATTCATGCAAAAACTGGACAACCCCTACATTGTACGGATGATTGGAGTGTGCCACGCAGAGCACCTGATGCTGGTGATGGAGATGGCTGCAGCAGGCCCACTGAACAAGTTCCTGTCTGGCAGAAAGTGAGTATCCTGTCATGTGATTTACTGGGGAGGAATGAGCAAATAACATTTCCATTTATTAATGACCTTCAACAGCCACAGTTAATGCACAATGCCACCACACCTTCACAAGAATGCTGGAGGAACTCAGCAGATTTTACAGCATCCATTGGAGGTGAAGACATATTACCCAAGTTTCGTGCTCTGGCCTGAAATGTGGATAATTTTTCTTTACCTTCAATGCATGCTGTGAGACTGGCAGAGCTCCTCCAGCATTTCTGTGTTTTGACTACAGTCATAGCATCCACAGATTCCGTGTTTCACACCTTCACAAAGGTCAATGCTAAAGGCTTCTTCCGAGAATGATGCAGGGTCAGTGTAGGAGATCAACAAGCATGACAAGGCTTTCTGTGTTTGTGGGAACTTGGAGGATATTTGTTAATGTTAACCAAACTGGGCAAATACATTCACTCAGACCAATTGCTGAACTGAATTTGAAAGTTTATAGTCTGCCCACTTTATTTCAGACAAGCTCATTTCATGATATGAAGTGAGTTTGGTTGGTCAACTAAAAATATCAATCCTGTTTTGAGAAATCTGCAAAGCATTTCACAATGTTAAGAAGAACCCCTTTCAACCAATGAAAATTCCTGGATAAGAACATTTCCAAAAATTTAATTGTATCTATTTTCTGAATACATAAGTGATCAAAGTACTTTTTAAAAACAATTTTATATATAACTGTGGTCAAGAAGTATTGACATCCACTGTTGATTACAATTTGATGCTCAGCAGCTTGTGGTATTGAAATAATGAGGTGAAACACGAGAGTCTGCAGACACCGAGATTGTCATAAAAACACACAGAAATGCTGGAGGAACTCAGCCAACTCAGCGTAGCATCAATAGGATATTACCAACATTTTGTATCTGAACCCTTCTTCAAGATATAATCAAAAAGCAGGCAGACATCTTAATTAGAGATTAAAGAGGAAGAATGAGATAGGAAGGAGTATAGACCAACACCAAAAGGTGTTCATGGGATATGATGGAAGGCAAGTTGAGAAATGATTTTGGCTCTGTGAAAGGAGATGGGGCAAAAAGAAAGAGAAAGAGAGATAGAGCTAGAGGAAAGTAGATAAGTGTCAAAGATGGGGTGCGGTTTTAATAGAAATCAGAGAAGTCTATGTTAATGTCATCCTGCTGGAGGGGGTCCAGGCGGAAGATGAAGTGTTAATCCTCCAATTTTTGGGTGGTCTCAGACTGGTGGTGGATTAGTTCATGGACAGCCATGTTAGCAAGGAAATGAGGCGAGGAATTGAAATAGGTGGCATCTGAGAGAACCGCCCTATGGCGGCGAACAGAGACGAGGATCTCAACTCTGAATTAATGTCCTAATCTTTACATTGAGAGATGAATGTTTCTGAGGACTTTCATAATTTTGCACTGGGGACAAACGTATGAAACTTTCGGTTCATGTTTTAAACCTGATAAGTGAACTATTTTCAGTGGTTTACTGATAATTAAAGGTCAGAATGATATGGCTGGATTTGATGGGTGACACATACCAGTGCTATCTTGGTATCACTGCTTCTGTAAACTATGACGGTATTTTTGTCTGAAAACTGGATCAATTTGTATCAGCATCTTATTGTTTATTTTTTTTCTGAAAGTAATTTAAATTATAATTGAGCACCATCCTCAATTAGTCCATCCAGTAGCTTGTGGCAGTGTTGTTCTTTAAATGTGAAAGTTTCAATCATTAGGGAGAAAATATTATTCATTGTTAACCAACACACTCATAGTCTTCTCATCCACAATTAAATTACTGTCATGGTTGATTTTGCGAAATGAAGTTTTACAATTAAAAATTGTTTGCATATTCTAGAAATGTCTTTTCTACACTGTGCCTTTACTGAAGATTTTAATTTCAATGTAGTTCTCCAAAATTTGTAATTAAGCATTCAACAAAATAATGTTTAACCTAACATAGTTTAAGAATTTTGAAGTGGCAGAATAATCGAATTAGCACGTGGTTCTTTCCTGATAAATTTTTTCACCAGGGAACAGATTACGATCGAGACAATTGTTGAACTACTCCATCAAGTTTCAATGGGAATGAAATACCTGGAGCAAAATAATTTTGTGCACCGGGATCTTGCTGCAAGAAATGTCCTGTTGGTCAATCAGCATTATGCCAAGATTAGTGATTTTGGACTGTCCAAAGCAATCGGTGCCAATGACAGTTACTACAAGGTAAATATTCTTGTGCACACTCCTGTTAAAACATTCCCTGGTACTGAACAAGATTGATGAAGATTTGTAACTTGTTGACGGAGGATGGTTGAACATGTCCTTCGGATCTGTGTGCGGTTCCCTCATGATCTGCATTGTTCAGTACAAGGGCTTGCAGTGGTGCGGTGACAGCTACAGTGATGTGCGTCCAGTCCGGTCCTCCACTGCTCTCTGTGTCGACTTTGCACTCTCTTCCTGTGTCTGTGTAGTTTTTCAGAGTGCTGCTGTTTTCTCCCACTTCCCAGCACTGTGCTTGGATTAAGTGGTCATTGTAAATTACCCGTTAGCATAGGTGAATGGCAGGAAATCAGGAGAATTGATGGTACGATAAGTGTTACTAGGGAAAGAAAGGCACAGAAATGTGACTACTGGGAAGGTAGGGTGGCTCGGTTAGTGTAGCGGTTAACATAATGCCATTACAGCCACAGTGACCAGAGCTAGAATATGTCACTGTCTGGCAGGAGTTATGCGTTCTCCCCATGACTGCTTGAGTTTCCTTCGAGTGCTCCCACATTCTGAAGACAGTAATTTAATTGGCCACATTTGGTTATAGGGTCTGTTGCGGTAATAGTCAGTTGGTGTGTTGTATCTCTAAATTAAATTAACTGTAAAAATATTCAGAAATAGTTTTGGCTCGATGGGCTGTGAGAGTTTATTTAGTACTAATTTTCTGGGGTAAAATTGTGCAGATGAACAAAGTGGAGCTGAAGAGGCTCAGCAGGTCAGACAGCATCCATGGCGAGAAATGGTGGGTCACTGTTTAAGGTAGAGACTGTTGAAGAGATAGCGAACATAAAGTGGCGGGGGAGGGGTGCTGAGGGACAAAGAGATGATTGGATGCTGCCCAAATGAAGGTGGCAGAGGAGGAAAGACAGGTGGGACAAGAGAAACCAGGGGAGAGGATGAGAAAAGTAGAACGGGAGCAGGTAGAGGACAGATAGAAACAATGCAACCAGATAGGGGTGGGCTGGCCATTCCTCTCCACAGATACTGCCTAACCCTCTGAGTCCTTCCAGCTTTGTATATTTCACACAGGATCCCAGCATCTGCAGTGCTGCCATTTTCTGCAATTCTGAAGTCTGCAATTCACAAGACATAGGAGCAGAAGTAGACCCATTGGCCCATCAAGTCTGCTCCACAATTAAGCATGGAGCACATGTCCTCAGAGGTTCCAGTCACTGATTTGTGATGAGAATCCAAGCCAATTTTCTGCAGCCTCATGGTACAATTAGTTATATTGAGACAAGTCTTCAGGATGCTGTCCAGCCAAGGGAACACACGGATGTGAGGTCCTTTATGGAGCAGTTAAAAGAAGTGCTTAAATTGCTATTAGAAAGTTAGGCTTTCAGATGGATTTAATGTAAAGAAAGTAACAGGGGAACATGATTTAAATCTTCCAGAAGGGCCATGATCAAGACCATTACAAGTGTTCATGTGGCTTCATCATGTATCCTGTAAATGTCAGTAATTACCCACAGTGGCATAAATTACCCACAGAACAATTATAAAATAATGAACTTTAATCTCAATTTGAAGAAGTTGTGTTTGAAATAGAATTGTGGACTCTCTAGAATTAGTCATAAAATTACCCAACTTGTTCATTTTGCTACACACAAATTGTGGTTAAATTAAACAAATTTTAAATTAATTTAAAACTGAAAAGCAACAATGCCAATTTGAATTATATAAATATCTAGGTTAATTTTATAACAATGGTATATTCTCCATATTGTCATGACTGTGTCTATTAGATCTGTATTTGCATCCCTAATTAAAGCTCACAAAGTTTCAGTTAAGAATGTTGATATCTTGAGATATGCAGATAACAGCCTAAATGTTGTTTTCTGCAATTGGCCTGTACATGAAATAGAATAAATTAGCATTGATGGTACTGCACAATATTATTATTGATCTTACTCCTGCCACCTGTTACTAAAGTCTTTTGTCACAGTGAGGAATGGCATTGCTGTTCATTTTCACCTTCTAGCTGAGGGAGATTTGCTTGCGGAGAGCTTTTCAGGCTGTCACTGCGCTCATTAAAAGTAGATTGATAAATATCTGGATATTAAAGATAGGAAGCTGGAGGAGGAATATCTACAACAAGGTTAATGAAGAATAGAAATGTCTCAAAGGCCAGGTGGTTCTGTGCTCCTATTCCTGATGTTCTTATCAGCTTAGGGTGACAGCAACCTGGAGCAGAATTTACAACTTCTTTATATCCCCTGTAAGCCTCTTATTCCTGACCTCAAATACACCCCGCTGGTTAACAACTCCTCTGCTATGGGGAAAAGTTTATTATTGTCAATACTATCTTTGTCCTTTACAATGCTGTGCATTTTTTCAGGTCCCCCCCCCCTCCCATCCCCCCTCAGCCTCCTCTGCTTCAGGGTACACACCCCTAATTTAACCAGACTCTCCTCACAACTGAGATACTCCATAGCTGGCAACATGCTGGAGAACCTACACTGTCTGCAGAGCAAACATGTCCTTCCAAATCTGTGATCAAAATTGCACACAGAACTCTAGCTATTTAATAAAGCTATATCATAACTTCTGTGCTCTTATATTCTCTGACCCAGCTAATGAAGGCTCACATCTTGTGTGACTTCTTCACCACACTTTCATGGAGCTTTGAATCCATGCACCAAGATCCTCCTGTTCCTCAATGCTCCCTATTGCCTTTTCATTTATTGAGGGTCTTCTATCCTTCATTTAATCTCCCAACGTGCATCCATTTACATACCCAAACAACATCTTCCTGCAGTCCAAGTGCCCTGTTCATGACCCACATCTCCAGCATCATGCAACTCTGCTCAACTCACAGTGTACTGATATCATATTCATCATTGCGGATTGCTGCCACGTGTGTTACAACAACTCAGTCAATCGATTTTTATTTTTACTTCCCCCCCCTTCTTTATCTCAGAAACATTTCTAAAATTTACAGAACTTGTAAAGTTGATATCAGAGTGTTATATTTTTCTCGTGCAATTAAAATTAAATCATGCGTGAGACACTCAAGAGTTGTGTTCATCCCCTCCTCAGCTCACAAAGCCTCTTGGACATAATCTACAGCCCTAGTATTGTCTGGTGGTTGGCATCCTTGGCCTTAGCACAGATTGCAGGACAATGATGCCGGGATGTTTCTGATTCAGAAACACTGTCTAACAGATGTTTGGCATCTGTTCTGCAGGAAATACAGCCACATTGCAGTTGGACCAATATTGTTGAATCAAATCACTAACGAAGCTCTGGTACACTGCACATGGCAATCCCAGAACCCGCAGGAACCCATGACCAACCAGTATCCAATGTGCAGAGCCATTTCGATAGTGAGACCACAAGAATCATCGCCCCCTTAACTTCCCTGACTGAAGTGACATTATTCTTGTCTCTCACATCAGAAAACAAGTTGCAATGATCTTTTTTAAGGTAGCAGCTGCTTCCTCATTTTAATGTAAGATTCTGAATGTGGGTTTGATCTCAGGCTCGAACAGCTGGGAAGTGGCCAGTGAAGTGGTATGCTCCTGAATGCATAAATTATCGGAAATTTTCAAGCAAGGCTGATGTCTGGAGCTTTGGTGTGACAATGTGGGAAGCATTGACCTTTGGACAAAAGCCATACAAGGTAAGCTCTCCCCTTGAACCCATTTCATTTGTAGGGCAAGTCTTGTTGGGGGGAGACAACAGTTCCTGCAGCAAACTGAGTACTCTCTCATTCACCCGTCTGTTGAAGGTTCCTCTTCCTGTTGTAGAGAATGAAGATGGTAAAGGTTCAAAAGGTATTTATTTAACAAGACCAGCAGGTATTCTGTCTGGAGTCTGTCTCTGTCTCTCTCTCTCTCTCTCTCTCTCTCTCTCTCTCTCTCACACACACACACACAGCTACTGTGTGTTTTCCCCACAGAGCAATATTCCCCTGAATGCCTAAGTAATCTAACAAGCTCTGGGGAGCCATGACTACAGGTGACTCATCACAACTCAATCAAGTGAAGCCTCATTATCTCCCAGTAACTTCACAAATAAAAGTATTTGCAAATTGCCCCTAAGGAAACAAGCTGCCCCCCCCCCCCCCCCCACCTGGGAGAGCAGCAAAGGATACAATTTTACTAAAAACACAAAATCAGCAGATCTCTCAGCGTCGTTTCAAGCCTGAGCCCTTTTTCGAGGTGTGAGTGAAAAGCAGGTAGGTGCTTGAATAAAAGAAAGGGATACAGACCAACAGACAAAAGGTGTTAATTGGATATGGAGAGGAAGCCAGGAGAGAGTAAAGGTGAGAATCAGTGTTTCAGAGGGTACATTTTACGCTTGATTTGAATCTGGCAACAGTTGAATGGAGAATACATTATATTGAAAAAATATATTGAAACCTTGTGCTGTCAGCTTTCCTGTAATGTGATCTTTTCTGATCATTCACGTTCTCTTTATGATGTAAAGATCATCCACCCTAGTTTTTATCTCTTGAGGTCAGAGTACTACAGCATGGAGGCAACCTTTCACTGAACTTGTCCATGACAACCAAATTACTCCTATTTGCCTGCATTTAGCACATAACCCTCCAAACCCTTCTTTTCCTATCCGTTCTGTCTAAATCTTATTTATCAAAGCTGCTCTTCTGTCAGAGTGAGAGCAACTTTATAAAGTTCCTCTCGGTGCATAAAGTTTCTCTATTGTTGGCTTTGAGTGAACATGATATCCTGCAGCTCTTTATTTGTACACCATGGGTAACAAACCAATCTAAAGGATGTTTTCAACTTCTGAATGTTTCTCATCAGTTTACTAAATATGGCAAACAAAGTAACATCTCATGAATTATAAGCTTCATATTCGTGAAAACTGGGGCCAAGGGAGCAGAATCCTTCGAAATGATCGGAACTACTTTGTTAATTGTCAGATGGTTCAATTGTATCGATTAAAGTCACCACCACAGTTTATAGCAAATCTACTCCATTTCACAGAAAATGAAAGGTCCAGAAGTTGTTTCTTTCATCGAACAAGGAGGTCGATTGGATCGTCCTTCTGATTGTCCAGATGAAATGCATGAACTCATGCAAGAGTGCTGGACTTACAAGTAAGTTTAAACTTAATCACATAGAACCTCACAGCAACAAAAGATGAATGGATTGTTGAATATTTGAATAAAATCAGCAAGTTAATCTATATCCATGCTCCAACTTTAAAGAGAATACAAAATCTACTAACATCATTGAGTGTTTGCACCATTCTGATTGGCATACATCAGAACATATTGCACTCGCCAAATATGTCAACGTCAATATCCTTGGTACTGAAATAACACAATGTTAAATAAATTTGCCGAGCAAAAGCATGTGTTATACGGTTCTCAAATAAAACCACTGCTGTACTCTGCCTATCAATAAATGCAGCCAGAGATCCCAGTGTCTTGCTGACCTTTCCTGATATCACAGCCAGGGGCTTTACCACATCAGCAGATATTTTAACTACATTTTTTTTCCAAAGGCCTGAAATTAATTTGGTTAAACGTAATGAGATTCACATCTGAAAAGGAGACTGAGTAAATTGTGAGAATGCTGTTAATTTAATGCAAACAGCTTACTGTATCTTCAGAGCTTCTTCAGGTCCTGATTTCTCTTTTATTTTGTTTAAAAAGTTAACAGCTTATACAACATTTAATTCTGTTCTCACATACAAGGCTAGTCTTAGACATTTTCAAAATTTAGCATCAACATGAAGTGTGATTAAATGTGTGAGTAGTTGTGTGGAAGATGCCTTATCACTAATGCGTGGCCAAATGCACAAAGTACATTTAAAAATGCAGAACTGGTCTTGTCAATTAGTATTTTTAGACATGGTATTTAGTAGCAGATATACTAAGACCATAATACTTACAATGTTTTCACAAGAAAAATTTGATAAATTATTTTAAAATCTTTATACGAATTTCTAACTGGGTGCTGTAATCTTCTCAGATGTGTCAACATGCAATGGAAAATATCATGCTTTTCTGGATGCTCGGATTGTTAAGAATGAAACGCAAAAGTCTGCAGACACTGTGATTGTAGTAAAAACACAGAAATACTGTTCTAGAGAAACCTAGTATTTCTCGCAGCATCGAAAGGAGGTAAAGATGTATAAAGAAGGGCTCAGGCACGAAACAAGGGTTATTTATCTTTATCTCATATGGACACTGTGAGACCTGCTGAGTTCCTCCATCGTCTCTGTGTTTTTACCTTGGATAGTTAATATCATTACATTACTGCAGGTAAAGCAGAAAACAAAGGTCTTTAATAACAAATTATTTGACTGCTTTGGCTATTCAAAAAAAACCACAAAATTATTGAAAATCACCAGGCAGACAGCAGCTGGCAAATTCTTGCAATCCTCCTCCACCATTGATTGTGGCACCTTTGGATACTCTGCCCGAAAGGGAAAGGTTTGGTGGTACAGAGGGGTGCCATTTTATTTCTGGGAAAGAAGCCTTCCGTACACTCTCCAAAAGTTGTGAATCGGACTCACTTTCCTGGATCCGGAGTTGTTATTAGAGAGGTCAGACAATGCCCATTTCATATTAAAATGTTGCTCGGCAGAATAATAGTTCAGCCCAGAGAGATAGACCGAAAGGCCTGCTTCGATCCTGCAGTGTTTTGTGGATCTGTGGATAGATGATGGAAACCATTGACCAGACAGCATTTAGCTCGTGTGTGCTAACCCTGGGGCGGAGTATTATCTTTTGTTGAAGTTCTTGTTATGGATATCTACAATAATAATTTTGTCTATCATTAAAAGTGGTGCCATGCAGTAAAAGATTAAATACGAAAGCGGGTTGTTATCTAAAGTGGTTTGAGAATACCCTTCACAAATGTGCTATAGTTTACTTCATGCTTGATGGATCTTATGATGGATCTGTGCAGGGACTTGACCCAATACGTGGACTGTCTCTTTCCTTCCACAGACACAGAGTTCTTCCAGCACTCTGAACCCCAGCGTTCACAGTCTGTTTTATTCTTCCCGGTTACTGGTGGTTGTGGATATAATCCAGATGAGATGATTCAATTTGTATTTAGGAGCAATGAAAAAAAATAATTTCCTTGCCAAAAGTAAACAAGAGATTTGCAGCAAACTACCCATTAAAACTTGCACGTCAAATTAGGATTTGTACACATCAGAATCAAGGAAATGCAAGCAGTTATACAGGCCTAAAATCCCCTGCAGCCTCAGCAACCTCGACAGGCACAATACCTGTTTGGCTGTCCAAGTACTCAGTTCACATCAATAACAAAGGGGAACATAAGAAACAGAAGTTGGCCACCTGATTCATCAAGCGTGCTCCACCGTTTAATAAGATCGTCTGGTCATGGATTCAGCTCCATTTATCCATAACTCTTAATTCCCCTACTATTCAAAAATCTATGCCCTTGTGTCTGAACTGCATTTAATGAGTCAGCCTTCACTGTTTTTTCTGGATGCTGAAAAGACCTCCAGCATTTTGGTGTGTTTTTACAGCCTTCTCTGCTTTCTTGGGCAGATAATCCCACAGATTCTCCACTCTCTGGGGAAAGCAGTTCCTCCTCATCTCAGCCTTAAATCTACTTCACCCAATCTTGAGGTTGTGCCCCCCAGTTCCAGTCACCTGCCAATTTAAACAACTTTCCTGCTTCTATCTTATCTATCCTTTTCATAATTTTACTTCTAGAATCAACCCGGTACCTCCTCTACACTGCCTCCAAATCCAGTACATCCTTTTTCTGCACATAGTGCTTCAGGTGTGGCCTTGCAGGTTGCAGCACCTCCTCCCTGTTTTTACAATAATGTTTGGGACCAAGACAACGTTTTCCTTTATTAGCCCCTGTGCTCCACAGTTTTAAATTTATAATCAAACAATTCACATGGGATTAAGGTGCACAATCCAGATTTTATTCAAGGTTATTTGTATACATTTTGGTTTGACCATGTAGAAATTAGAGGACCTTTTATACATAGTTTCATCATTTCAGGGCACCATAAGATTTGGGACATTTGCTTCACAGGAGTATGTTCAATTGCTTAATTAGTGCAGGTATAAGAGAGCTAGGCTTGCTTCAAAGCTTTTGATCACCTTTGGAGTCGAGAGACACCATTTTTCAACACGATAACCAGAGTTGTGACAAGGAAAGTCAAAGAAACCACTATGAGGCCTAAAAACAAGAATAAAACATTAAGAAACATCACCCAAACCATAAGATGACCAAAATCAACTGTTCGGAATATCATTAAGAAGAAAGAGTGCACTGGTGAGCTCAGTAAACGCAAATGGACTGGTAGGTCAAGAAAAGACCTCTACTGACAGAAGAATTAGAATTAGAACATAGAACACTACAGCACAGTACAGGCCCTTCAGCCTTTGATGTTGTGCCGACTCATATATCCCTTTAAAAAGTACTAAACCCTCCCTTCCTCATAACCCACCATGAAGAAATTTTTAAATTCTATATGCCTGCCTGAATGCCCCTAATGTTTCAGCCTCCACCACCATCCCTGGCAAGGCACATCACCCTGCATTCCATGCACCCACAACATTTTGTATAAAAAAATCTTAACCCTGATGTCTCCTGTAAACTTCCCTCCCTTCACTTTGTACATATGTCCTCTGGTATTTGCTATTCCTCCAACCTTCGTATCATCTGCAAACTTGCTGACCTATCCTTCTGCCTGTTCATCCAGATCATTTATAAAAATCACAAAGAGCAGGGGTCCCAGAACAGATCCCTGTGGATCTCTACTAGACACTGACCTCCTGGCAGAATACTTTCCATCCACTACTACTCTCTGCTTTCTACATTCAAGCCAATGTTTTTATTAATTCACACAGCCAGGGTTCCATGGATCTCATGTCTCATGACATTCTGAATGAGTCTCTCATGAGGGACCTTGTCAAATGCCTTACTAAAATCAATATAAACCACATCTGCTGCCCTACCCTCCTAAATTTCTTTTGTTATTTCCTCAAAAAAAACTCAGGAGGCATCTCCTTCCCTTCACAAACCCATGTTGACTATCCTTGAGCAGACTGTACTTCTCCAAATGCTCATAGATTCTATCCTTAAGAATCCTCTCCAATAGCTTGCACACCTCAGACTCACTGGTCTATAATTCCCAGGTTTCTCCCTATTACCTTCTTAAATAAAGGAACCACACTTGTCATTCTCAAGTCGTCCAGCACTTCCCATGTGACTAAAGAGCACTCAAAGATCATAGCTACTGCCTCAGCTATATCTTCCTTAATTTTTCAGAGTGACCTGGGGTATATCGCATCCAGGGTCTTACCAATCTTAATGTTTCTAAGAAGATCCAACACTTCCTCTTCCTTAATCTCAACATCGTCCAGCACACAAGCCTGTTCTATTCCAATCTCACCCTCATCAAAGTTCTTTCCTTTTGTGAATACTGAAGCAAAGTATTTATTTGGACCACCCCAAACTCCTTTGCTTCCAGGCACATTGCCTTCTTTATCCTTTAGCGGCCCCACCTTCATTCTCGTCATCCTTCTGTTCTTCACATACTCATAAAGCGCCTTGGGGTTCTCCTTAATCCTGCGTTCCAAGGCTCTTTTATGCCCCCTTAGTGTTCTCCTAAGTTATTTCTTAAGACCATTCCTGGTTACCATACACTTCTCATGTGGCCTTGCTGCTTCCTTCATCTAATGTATGCTTCCTTCTTCCTCTTGACTAGCTCCAAACACATTGGCGGCGCTTTATCCCACAACAAGACAATCATCCCAAACATACTGCTAAAGCCACAAAGGAGTTTTTGAAAGTTAAAAAATGGAAAATTCTTCAATGGCCAAGTCAGTCACCCAATCTAAATCCAATTTAGCATGCCTTTCATATGCTGAAGAGAAAACTTTAAGGGACAAGCCCCCAAAACAAGCAAGAGCTGAAGATGGCTGCAGTCAAGGCCTGGCAGAGCATCATCGGAGAAGATACACAGTGCCTGGTGATGACTATGAATCAAAGACTTCAAGCTGTCATTGCATGCAAGGGATATGCCACAAAGTACTAAACATGACTACTTTAATATATATAGCACTGCTCTGTCCCAAATATTATGGTGCCCTGAAATGAACTGACAACATATAAAAAGTGCTGTAATTTCTATAGGGTCAAATCAAAATGTACACAACTAACCTTGAATAAAATCTGGAATGTTCTCTTTAATCATATGTGAATTGTTCAATTAAAAATTAAAAATTGAGGAGCACAGGGGAAAATAAAAGAAGTGACTTTGTCTCATGTGTTATGGAAGGCACTCTAAGTTCAAACTCTCCAGCAATCAAGGCAGACATCCATTTGCCTTCTTGATTACCTGCTGCACTTGCCAACTAACTTTTTTTGATTCATGCTCAAGCACTCCTAAGTTTTTCACCAGTTAAATAATAGTTTAATTTTAAAATTTTCCTTCCTAAGTGGGTGGCCTCGCATTTACCAACAAGTCAGACCCTTGCTGACTCGCTTAACCTTTGTACATCTCTCGGCAGATTATGTACAATTTACTTTTCTACTCAATTTAGCGTCATCAGCAAACTTAGTTACCCTGCACATGGTCCCCTCCTCCACATCATTTATTAACCATTGCACAAGTTCTCAGAATGTTGTGGTTACCTGTGTGAGTGAAGAGAAAAAGGAGTTTCAATTTATTTTTTTTAATTCTTGTCAAATGCGGAATAATTATGTGATCAAGAATGGACCAGGTGTGCTGCCTTTTGCCTCTATCACTGATTTCCAGCAGGTCTAGAATCTGAGGGCTCCATGTGTTCAAACTCCAGGGGGCTTGGTCTGGATGGTGGTTAGGGTCGTAGAATCACAGTGAGGAACCAAGCCCTGAATGCTACCGGCTTTGCCAGCTGAGAAACCAATTTCACTGTTCCTCCTGTCAAAATTGTGACAATAACTTCATAGTCTATTAGAGGTAAATAATATAAAAAAATATAAAAACCATAAACAATGCAATAAGAAATTAAGAATGCATATGAATACATAATTAAGATCTATTCCCCTTTCTTCTAATACACACTATTGCATCATCTATGAAAGTCAAAGGGGCCTTAATGGTGTTGAGAGGGAAAAATTAATCAGCCATGATCAAATGATGAAGTTGACTTGATGGGCCAAATGGTCTTATTCTGCTTTTATGCCTTGGATCCAGAGGCCATTGAAAGTGCAGAAATTATGAATTTCATCAGGACACAATTCAACAAATCAAAAGTTGATAATCATTTCACTATAGTTCAGAGAGATCAAGGTGCTGTGGTGCATGAATCACAGAAAATACAAGTCAAATAACATGATGGCCTCTATTGTTAAGGGGTTGGAGTTTAAGAATAGGAAAGTGGTGAGGCCTCACTTGGAATACTGACCACTTGTGGTCTCCGAACCTGAAAGAGGATCTCACAGTAGTGGAGGCAGTACAAAGGAGATTCACCAGGCTAATCTTTGGAATGAGAAGGTTATCTTTCAAGAGTGGTGACAATTTGGGTTTGTATTCCTTGGAGTTATGAAGAATGAGGGGTGATCTTATTCAAAATCTGGGGGTCTTGCCCTGGGTTGATGTTGAGAAGCTTACCCTCAAGTGAGAGTCATGAACAAGTAACAAAACAAGAGTCACACAGGATACGCAGATGCTGAAATGTGGAGCAAGAAACTCTCTGTTGGAGGAACTCAGAGTAGGTTGAGCAACATTAGTGGGAGAAAAAGAATTGTTGATGTTTCAGGCCAGAATATTCATCAGGTCTGAATAAAAAGTAAATAATGACACAAAATAAAATACAAAATAAGAGGCCAATTATTCAGACCTGCTCCAACATTTCTTCTCTCAGAGGCTAATGTATCTCTGAAATCCTCCAACCTTAACCTTTGTGGAGGTCAAATCATTAGGTATAACATGAAGATGAATCAATATTTCGATGACAGAGGAATTGAGGGTCATGGGGTCCTGACACAGAAGAGGGGTCAAGGCCAAGATTGATCAGCTATGATCACATTGAATGTGGGAGCAGGTTTGAGGGGTCAAGTGGCTTTTCCTGCTCCTACCTTCCTCTGCTTTATGCTGTATTTCAATCTGACTCAATGGAGAAAGGTTGCAGCCCTATCGTTTTAGCTTTTACCCTAGATTTGGATCTCAAAGGATTCAAAGCTGTTCTCTTTAGATGCACATCCCACTGTGCTGTTGGATAAGAGTTCCCTAGAACGGACACACTGATGATGAATGAACAATGGAAAAATCCCAATAGATGATGTGGGGAGTCTGACAGGAAATCCTGCCGGGAATGATGAACCCTGATGCCTCGTTCTCCTCAGCTGGGAGAGATCCTGGGCTTGGAGGCTGTTATTGTTAAATGATTTATGATGCACATTGTACGATGCACATATGCACTCAAGTTCTTATTTGCTGCAGTCAAACAGGTACTTGTAAAGACAAACTATAATAGTAAATCAATCGAGTTAAATTAAAAGAGACAATAAATACCTAAGAAAGATACAAATACAGTAAAAGCCCCTGTTATTCAGAATTCAAGCAACCAGCAGCATCAAGCAACTGGCAAAAAAAAAATTGTGGAAAATAAATAGATTACAAAATACAAAAGTTTAAAACTGGCGCACCCCTGGGAGTTAGTTCACCAATCCATGCAACATGCTGTGATAGAGTATATAAATATGTTTTTTGGAGATAAATTGGGAAAGGTTTGTTAGAGTAGATTACATACAAACACTTTAAAACAGATATTATTTAAAATACTAGAGCTCTACCCCATGCTAGATATATTGGCTCCACGGCTTTTTCAAGAGCTTTGAAGAGTGCTCAAGAGACTTCACGAATGGATTGTTGTTTAAAAAAGGCAACAGATGAAAGATCTTATTGGAGCCACAGATTGTCTGGAAGAGAATGTGTTGTTCTAAGAGGGTCATGTGGTTTTGCAATTAGAGAGACTCAAACGGTCTTTTTCTCTAAGAGAAAGAGAGACAGACAGACACAGAGATCATTCTACAGTGTTACAGCCAGTAACACCAGCTGGGACTGGAACAGGACAAGCTGGCAAGCTTGTGGAAAGCCTTTTTGTAAGATGGCCTAGTCAAAGCCCTTGTGGTTCATGCAAGAGGAGAGGACTGGCTGTCTAATGTTTCACTTGGAATAAGTGAAACGAAAAGGAACTCTGTGGTGACCTGAAAGAAAGAGGTTATCATCTGGAGAACCCTGAAGGGACAAGTTTCATCAGCAAGTCACTGAGGTGACTGATGGAATTACATCAGTTGTGGATGTCCTGGAACAACAAATCTCTCTGAACACCAACAAGAACCTTCCTGAGTGGCAACCATTTACCTTTCAAGCACCAAAGCCTGGTGAACTTTATAAATGTTAAATTCTGTGAACAGTATAAAAATTGCCTGCAACCAGTGAACTTGGAGGAATGAGAAGTGAGATTGGACAGTGAACCAAAAAAACTTTTCTGAACTTACACACACAATAAATACACGTGAGCTTAGAATTAGAAGGGGGTCAAGTTAGGTTAGTTAAGTTAAAGTGTGATTCTGTTTTCATGTTTAAAGATCATTAAAAGCAACTTTTGTTTATGTAACCATTTGTCTTGGTGAATATCTATTGCTGCTGGATTTTGGCGTCCTCTGGGCTCGTAACAATGCAATCTCAAGCAATTGGCAAATTTACTTATCTAGCATCTAACAATCCCCATGGATGCCTAATACTGGGGGACTTACTGTATTCACAATAATCCTCATGCAAAAAGTGTAATGGTTCAGACAGTCCTTTTATGCTGTTGGAACATTCTATGATTGGTGTACCAAAGGGAGGTTCAAGAGCTTCATAACTGTTACCTCCCGGACGGTGGACTTCAAAAATAGCTCACGGAGCCAAACAAAAGTGTGCAACTCCACATGCATGAGGAATCATGGGTGCGCAGTGCGCAATCAAAGGAAAAAGAAGACACCGACTGGAGGAGGGCTCAGCAGAGGAGCGGGCAGCCACAGGGTGAACAGCTGAGGGACACCCGACACCAGGGCGCTCAGCTGGAGGACGAGAAATGTTTCAGAGGAGGGAGTGAGGAAACAGACAAGGGAGAAAGATGGAGAGGTGATCCACAAGAGGATCAACGACAGGAGGCCCTACAGACGAGCAGCCCAGGAGGGGAGCAAGAGGAGGCCCGAGTGTAATGGAAGATTTAAATCGTGTTTTTTTACTTTTGCAGCCTTTGCTTCTGCAGGGCTGAGAACCTGCTTGTTTTTTAGAATCAGCAGACATCAGCTAAATTCCACTGAGGGGCCAGAGATGCTGTTATCTGACGAAAGGACATCTGTGTACCAAAAACATTTAATCTTCCTGCTTGTTTTGGTCACAGACTGTCAGAGGCCTAGCCTTGATGCAAAATAAACCATTGTATTCAAAGTGATAAGCTGAAAATTATGTTATTCGATAGAAGCCTAAGCATTCTAGCTTGCTCGCTTATCTTTCTTGCTGTGCTGGGAACAGGTGCTTGGGTAAGGAGTTTTTGGGTAATATAAGCCATGATCCCGCTGCTGAAGTTAGAGACTCTCTGAGAGGTGGCAACATCTCTCAGCAAGAAGAAGAACTTCTGGAGTCCAGCCAACATCCCGGTCGGGGGAGGTGGAGAAGCTGCTACCGGCTCCCTGACAACCTACTACAAGTGTGCAGTCGTTGCCTCGCTTCGGCAGTTGGGACCAGTCCAGGCGTTGATAAGTATAGTTGGGAAGGGTGAGCATATTGTAGTTTGAAATCAGCCTTTGAATTTGTAATAAACATTTGTATAATCTGAACTGCTCTCGGTGTGTGTGTCTATTTTCTTTCGGTAGCTCAAACACTGTGACCAATCTAAAACGAACAAAATGAGAGTTATAAGTTTACCCAAGACACCGAGAAAGAGGTACAAGCAGCTCATCAGGAAAAACAGAAGAGGCACAGAAACAAAGAAGAGAAGAAGAAGACACAAACACAGAAGAAGAGGAAGAAGAAGACCAAGATCTTTACAGAGAAATAGAAAGTAAAACTGATGGACAGAATATAGATAAAGCTTTTTTTTAAGAACAAATGAGATTACTAAAGGAATGGTTGTCATTAGAATTTAGTGCAATTAAAAGCAAAATGAAAAGAGCAGAAGATAAAATGCAAAGTTTAGAGCTGGTCATGACAGAAATAGGGAAAAAAGTAGAGAATGTGGAAGAGTGGGAAACGGCTGTAGAAATGGAAGTAAATGACTTAAGAGAAAAATTGGAAGAAAGTGATAAAAACATTAAAGAGACACAAGAGTTGTTATCTCAGAAAATTGATATGTTGGAAAATTATAGTAGGCGAAACAACATAAAAATAGTGGGCCTGAAGGAGGGTGAAGAAGGCACAGACACGAGAGAATTTATAAAAGGATGGATCCCAAATATCCTAGGAACGACAGAAATAAAGGAAGAAATGGAAATAGAAAGGTCTCACAGAGCACTAACTCCGAATCCGCAGGCACATTAAAAGCCAAGATCCATCTTAGTAAAATTTTTGAGATATACGACAAGAGAAAATATACTGGAGCGGGCAAGGAATAAAGTTAGAGAAGATAATAAGCCTTTGGAATATGAGGGTCAAAAAAATATTATTTTACCCAGACACAAGTTTTGAACTCTTAAAGAGGAGGAAGGAGTTTAATGCAGGGAAAACCATTTTATGGAAAAAAGGTTACAAATTCATGTTAAGACATCCAGCCGTGCTTAAAATATTTATCCCCGGGGAGCAAAACAGACTGTTCTCGGATCGGGAGGAAGCACAAGAAATCGCAGAATGTTTTCAGGACAGAAGAAGAGATGAAGAGATGTGACAAGAATGAAGAATGGCAATAAAGTATATATATACAGATGTAAAAACAATGTATATGTAAAGAACTAAAGAGGGAAAAGAGAAGGGAAGGAAGGAAGTAAGTGGAAAAAAAGGGAGAGCTTTGTTATATGTGTAAAAAAGTGTTTTCTGGGGAGAGCTGGGGGAAAGGGAATAACCGTCACTGCAAAATCAGTTGACGCTTGCGAGCAAGATCGCAATCCAAATGGAAAGGGGAGTTGTGGTTGCCCAGAAAGGGACAAGGGGCAACTCAGAGAGGGGGGGAGCATTTTGGGTTAAGGTATTATTGGGTGTGGGGACTGTTGGGGTATTTTATGTTTTAAATGTGTTGTCGTACATTGAGTTTAATAAGGGAAAACTAAGAGATCAAAATGGGATAAAGGGGATGGAGGTGGTGAAGAGGTGGAAAATTGGTGTAAGCAAGATATAAGATGGCCATGTTGAACTATATGACTATAAACATTAATGGAATACATAACCAAATTAAAAGGAAGAGATTACTAAATTTATTGAAGAAGGAAAAAATAGGTATAGCATTTGAGCAGGAAACGCATCTAACTGAAGTGGAACAACAAATGAAAGAGAGACTGGGTAGGACACGTAGCGGCAGCAACCTATAATTCAAAAGCTAGAGGTGTAGCCATATTAGTTGACAAAAATGTACCAATTAAAATAGAGGAGGAAATAATAGATCCAGCAGGGAGGTATGTAATGATATACTCAGAATTTTGGAATTTGCTCAATATATATGTGCCTAATGAGGAGGATCAAAAGTTTATGCAGGATATTGTTTTTGAAGATTGCAGACACACAAGGAAATATATTGATAGGAGGGGATTTTAACCTTAATTTTGATCCAATGTTGAATAAAACTGGTCAAAAGACAAACAAAAAGAATAAAGTAGCCAAATTTATGGTTAAATCAATGCAGGAAATGAAAATTATGGATATATGGAGGAGGCAACACCCAAGAGAGAAGGAATATTCATATTATTCGAGTAGGAACAAAACGTAAAGGATCATTCACCCCTGTTATTAGCAATAGAACTGGAGGACATCCGACCAAGAACATATAGATGAAGGTTAAACTCCATGCTTCTTAAAAGGCAGGAATTTAGAGAGTTTATTGAATGCCAAATTAAAACATATTTTAAAATAAACACAGAATCAGTGAAAGACAAATTAATATTATGGGACACAATGAAAGCCTTCATTAGAGGACAGATAATAAGTTGTGTAACTAAGATGATAAAAGATTATAATCGGGAAATAGAGCAGTTGGAAAGGGAGATAGTAAGTACAGAAAAGGAACTAGTAAAAAGGAATGATATAACAAAAAGGAGAAAATTGGCAGACAAAAAAATAAAATACAAAACATTACAAACATACAGGTGGAGAAGAACAGAATGAAAACAAAGCAAAAGTATTACAAACTGAGAAAAAAAACACAAAATATTAGCCTGGCAACTTAAAACAGAACAAGCTAAAAGAACTGTATTGCCATCAAGGAAAAAGGACAAACAAATTACATATAGCCCAACAGATATTAATGAAAACTTTAAGGAATTTTATGAACAATTATACCAAACTGAGAACGAGGGGAAAGATGATAAAATAGAAGAGTTTTCAGCTAAAATTGAACTGTCAAAATTGTAAGAAGAGGAACAAAACAAACTGAAAAAACCATTTGAAATAGTACAGGATATATTAAAAAAGCTGCCGAACAATAAAACACCAGGAGAGGATGGATTTCCAATAGAATTTTATAAAATATTTAAAGAGTCATTAATTCCTCCTCTCCTGGAAGTAATGAACCAGATAGAAGAAACACAAAACTTGCCAGATTCATGTAAGACAGCAATAATTACAGTAATACCAAAGATGGGGAAGGATCCATTAACACCAGCATCATATAGACCAATATCTCTACTTAACTCAGATTATAAGATAATAGCAAAATTATTAGCAAACAGGTTGGCCGATTGTGTACAAAAAAAATTTTTTTAAATATCAAACTGGATTTATTAAGAAAAGACGAACAGCGGATGATGTCTGTAAACTTATTAATCTAATTCATGCAGTTCAATGAAATAAGAAACCAACAGTGGCTGTTGCTTTAGATGCAGAAAAAGCCTTTGACATAGTAGAGTGGAGCTACTTATTTAAAGTATTACAGAAGTTCAATCTACCAGAAAAATACAGAAATTGGATGAAAGCATTGTATAATGGACCATTGGCAAAGGTAGCAGTAAATGGATATGTATCGAATCAATTTAAATTAAGTAGGTCAATTAAACAGGGATGTCCATTATCCCCCCCCCCCCCCCCATTGTTCACCTTAACAAAATAGAACCTTTGGCAGAACTGGTAAGAATAGAAAATAAAATAAAAGGCATAAAAATAGAGGAGGAGTATAAAATCAGCTTATTTGCAGATGACATCATAGTATACCTAACAGAACCAGAGATATCAATAAAAGAATTATATAAGAAATTGAAGAAATATGGAGAAATATCGGGTACAAGATCAATGCAAATAAAAGTGAAGTGATGCCAATAAGTAACACAAATTATACAGAATTTAAAAAAGAATCACCATTTAAATGGCAACCATAAGCAATCCAATACCTAGGTATCAGGTTAAATAATATCAAGCCACTTGTACAAACTAAATTATCAGCCACTAATAAAGAAATTGCAGGAAGACTTAGAACCTTGGAAAGAATTATCGCTAATGTTGATAGGGAGGGTAAACTGCATTAAAATGAACATGTTTCCAAGGATACAATACTTATTTCAAACGTTACCAATTCCCTTAACAGAATTTTTTTTTAATGAACTAAAGAGAATAATAAGGAAATTCTTGTGAAAAGGGAGAAAACCGAGGGTAGTGTTAGATAAATTAACAGAGAGGTATAACCAAGGTGGTTTGCAGTTACCAAACTTTAAAAATTATTATAGAGCCGCACAATTAAGGTATTTATCAGATTTTTACCAGACAAGGGAAAAAACCAGACTGGACTAAGATAGAACTAGATAAAATAATGGAGAAGGTACTGGAACATATACTTTATAAGTGGGAAGAAAAGTTGGTGCAATATAAAAGCTCACCAGTATTGCTTAGAAAGGAAGAAAAAACAAATACCAAAATTATTATTGATGCAAAATCCACTAATCCCTTTTACAATAGATAACCTTTCCTTTAGAGAATGGGAGAGAAAAGGAATCAAAAGAATAGAAAATTGTTTTTTGGGAAATAATTTATTAACATTTGAACAGTTGAAGTACAAATATGGAATAACTCATGGTACAATGTTTCCATATCATCAATTGAAAGCTTATTTAAAGGATAAATTGGGAAACAGATTGAGATTACCTGAAGGTAGCAGCTTTGAATATGTAATTAAAGACACAATGATAATTAAAAGATTTATAACAAACATGTACATTAAGTTGCAAGATAATGAAAATGATGAAATAAACTACAAACCTAAACAGAAGTGGGAAAAGGATTTAAACATAAAGATAAAAAATGAAGTATGGAAAAAGTTATGTTCTGGAACTATGAAGAATACAATAAACACAAGGTTACGTATGATACAGTATAATTGGTTACACAGGGTATATATCACTCCTCAAAAGTTAAAAGAATGGGATTCAACATTATCGGATAGATGTTTTCGTAGTAAGAAGGAAATGGGAACAACAGTACATGCAATTTGGGCATGTAGGAAAGTGAATATGTTTTGGGAAGAACTAAATCAGATATTAAATAAAATATCAAAAAATAACATACCAAAAAATCCAGAGATCTTTCTTTTAAGTAACATAAGAAGTAAAGAATTAGGCCTCAAATTGGATAAAGCGCAAAAAAGATTTATTATGATAGACTTAGCTGTAGCAAAAAAAATGTATAATGTCAACTTGGAAAATGGAAGAGAGCCTGAGAATACAGCAATGGTACATGGAAAATGAATAAATGTATTCCATTGGAAAAAAAACCATATAATTTAAAAAATAAAGTCACATTGTTTGAACAAATCTGGAAACCATACATGGAACATTACAGAGAGAACTTGCCTCGGACCTCCATTACCTAAAATGAAAATGATAAGAAGACAAAACGACTAGATGCAGTGTGAAACAAATAGATGACGCATTTTTCTTGTTTATTTTCCTTTGTGTGAAGATATTGTTTTATGGATTTATTGTATATGTTAAATATTTATGGGTTTTTGAGCCACTGTGTAAATTTAATGAGAAGCGTTTGTACATATTTTGATTGATATGAAATTTAAAAATTATAAAAAGAAACTGTTCTTGAACCTAGAGGTGCTCGATTTCAGGCTTCTGCCCAAAGGTAGCAGTGAGAAGAGGTTGTGACCAGGGTGGTGTCTGTAATGGATGAGAGGTCAGAGTCTGTGATGGACCTGGCTGTGTTTGCTACCTTCTTCAGCATTCTGCATTCCTGGGAAATCAAACTCCACAAACAAAGCTGTCAGTATACTTTTCACCATGCAAGAGAATGCATGATTTTTGAGACAATGTGCCAAATCTCCTGAGACTCAGAAAGTAGAAGTGTTGGTCTGCCTAGGGTGGCATGGTTAGCATAGCAGCAACACAGTTACAGCACTAATTGTAATGAGTTTGTACATTCTCCCCGCATCTGAGTACTCCAGTTCTACCACCATTCAAAATTGTAGGTCAATTGGATGTAATTGGGTGGCATGGGCTTGTGGGCCAAAAGGGCCTGTCATCATGCTATATGTCTACATTTAAAAAAAATTAAAATTCTACCTTTTTGCTTCAATGTGTTGACTCCCAGGAATGGTCTTCTGAAATATGGACTCCCAGAAGTAACTCTGTTACGAGCCCAAAGGACCCCAAAACCCTGCAGCAATAGACATTCCTCAAGACAAGTGGCTTTCAAAACAAAAGTTATTTTTAATCAACTTCAAACATGAAAATAGAATCAAACTTTAATTTAACTCTATACTTATACTATATACTAACCCAAATTACCCTCTTCTAATTCTAAGCGCACATATATGTAATATGTGTGTAAATTCAAGAAAAGTTCTTTGGTTCACAGTTCAATCTCACTTCCCCTTCTTCCAAGTTATATGGTTGCAGGCAATCACCATACTGTACACAGAATTTAACGTATAAAGTTCACCAGGTAAATGTTTACCTCTCAGGAAGGTTCTTGTAGGGTTTGCAGAGAGATTATTGTTGCTCCAGGATTTCCACAACTGAGGTACCACCACTTGTCATCACAGAGTCTCTCTGATGAAACTTGCCCCATTGGGGTCTTCTAGATGGTAACCTCTTTCTTCAAGGCACCACAGAGTTCTATTCCTTTCTCTATTTCAAGAGAAACATCAGACAGATAGCACTTCCAGCCATCTACTGCTCTGGAACTTGCTTTCATCAGTTTCAAACAGTTCTCCCTGGATTGCACTTTTCAGTTACTTGTCAGTGTCCCACACACTGACTGACTGACTGAGCTGTTAACTCAACTCTCTCTCTTTTCCAACTGAAACTCC
The DNA here is from genome assembly GCF_036971445.1 of Narcine bancroftii. Taxonomy (NCBI): domain Eukaryota; kingdom Metazoa; phylum Chordata; class Chondrichthyes; order Torpediniformes; family Narcinidae; genus Narcine; species Narcine bancroftii. Next base: position 299,277,362 of record NC_091471.1, on the reverse strand, counting down.
AAAGAGAGCTTGTGACTCATGTCTTTCAAAACCCCCACCTTTTCCAGCAAACAACAGGAGTTCTTTCTTCCTCTCAAGTTGTTATCTTAGATAAACAATCCAGGATTAACCTTTCTGTGAGCACTTTGCAGAAAGGGTACTGACTCCAACAAGACAATGGCAAACATTTTATGATGTCAGTTCAATTAACACCTACTTGTGAAAGGTGCTTCCATTCTCCAAGAGATCCTGCAATGTGAATTATTCCGTCTTTCAAGAAGATCTGATTTAAAATGCGTGTATGTATGTGACCTACTCTAAATCTTATAAATTCTCCCCAAATATTAATATTGTTACAACTCTTCCCACCTCTTTCAAATCAATACGGACAGGTGCGTGGAGAGTCTAGTGGTGGAGGCTCTGTGACAAGTGGGGTGCTGCTTGCTTTAAACTGTCAACTTCTTCAATGTTGTCAGAGCAAGAAGTGAACATTCCATGAGCCAGAGTGCATGAAGATATTCTGGGAGTCAGGTCGGATGTTACTTGCTCCCCAGTATTTATCGTGGGGTTTCAACTCACATCCGGACCAGAAGACCAATGCAAGTATGCTGATGTAATGTGCAGTGAGTTTCATCATTTTAAAGAAAACTTTGGAAATGGTAATATTGGGATATCTACCCTAACCCCACCCCGTACTCCCCCATCCACTATCCACCCAGGAATGTAGTTCTGCACTTTCTCTTTCAGTTGATCTTCCATTCCCACTGCTCAGTCTGGTCCACAACCCACCTCCTCTTTGATCTTTTTGATTTAACAGCAAGATATCGCAAAATTATATACCCTGTGTAACCACCTCTAGGTTCAAGAACAGTTTCTTTTTATAATTTTTAAATTTCATATCAATCAAAATATGTACAAACGCTTCTCATTAAATTTACACAGTGGCATTTTCTCCCATTTTCCCCCCTTTCCCTCCCTCCCCACTTCCCACCCCCCTCCAAAACCCATAAATATTTAACATACAATAAATCCATAAAACAATATCTTCACACAAAGGAAAATAAACAAAATTATTAATTTCAATATAATGATGCAGATGCTATTGAGCCTGAGTATTGATAGAATCTGTACCTGGACATAGATTTTTACATATCTGAAAGACCCAAGTACTTCCAAACAACCCTCTTTGTGCTATGTTCTCAAATTAAACTAAGAGAGAAAAATTGTTTCTTCCACAGTGTTGTGGTGTCAAAATAAAGTGGCTAACTATCAGCAAGTTTGATAACATCTTTGTTGCTGGTCACCAGGAACCTGAATAAAGTGAGGCCTGATAGCAATGAACACATCTATTGCCCCAAATCTTTGAGTTTATCTTCTTTCAAGCCACTTGTGAATGTTCTGCTAAATAGCAGATCACTATCTCTTTCAAGATGCAGCAGTTATTTTATTAGCTTGTGAACCAGTCACAATTTAAACAATCATATTCACTGTTTCTGATGGACACCAATTAAATCTGAGTATTCCTGTCCCTTGCTTGACTCATTAGGGTTATATTAAAGGCCCCCAGTAGCAAGCAGCAGGTCAGAGAAACAGTCAAGCAGTTAGATTATGAAAGATGTAAAATCAATAACATTATTGTTGTAGGCAATTTTAAATTACGCACTATTGGCTGGGTCTCCCTTGGTGCCTTGGGCTCAGATGGAGCAGGTAAACAAGAAGTCTTCAGTGATGGGAAACTAGTACAATACAGAAGTGTACTGGAGGGAATCAGCAAGTCACATAGCATCCATGGAAAGCAATAGGCAGTCAATGTTTCTGGACGGAGACCTTTTCCAAGAGAAGATCTCAGGCCCAAGACTTCGACTGCCTGTTGTTTTACATATGTCAATCAGCCATTCTCAACTTTTTTATGGCTCTGCTCAAAGTTTATTGCCCCCCTTCCCCTCCTGACTACATAAAATACAAAAAAATTTTTATGTTATTCAGGGTGAAAAAAAGGCTTTTACTTCAATGTTCTGTGGCCCTGGTTGGGGGGTGGGGGTTGGTGGCATAGGGCCCCTGTTGAGAATGGCTGATGTAGATGGTCTGATGAGGGATGTCATCATGTGGTAGTTGTTGGGAATGAGCATGCCCAGGTAATCAGAGTTTAGATACATGGGCAAGCAGTTTGTTGTTTGCAATACAGTACATAAAATGTTTTTTGGACAAAAATGTTAGTGGGCTGATTAGTATGTTTTCAGATGACATGTGAATTGGCAGTGGATGAATATTTTCTGATGGAAAATGGGATGGAGAAGTGGCCAATGTGAGTTCAAGTTTATTATCAGATTGCACAAGCACAACTTGATGAAATAGCTTTATCTGATACTCAGTGCAAATCATGCAGATGCACAACCAGACATAACACACATACAGACAAACAATACATAAGCAGAAGAAGTATTCATATATGCAAATAAAAATTAAATAGTGTTTTGTAAATATATGGCTGGTTAGTGTGAGCAGTTCCTTTGGTCATTCAGCAGTCTCACTGCCCATGGGAAGAAGCCATTCCTCAGCTTGATATACCTGTATCTCTTTCCTGACAGGATTAATTGAAAGATGCTGTGTGTTGGTGGAAAGGATCCTCAACAATTTTGTGTACCTATTGAGGTGTTGCTCTTTGAACAGACTAAATGCAAGGGGAAAGTACACAGAAAATGGTAGGACCCTCACATGCATTGACATACAGGTTCATTTTGGGATTCAAGTCCACCCCTTCTTGAAAGTGACCACACCAGTGGACACAGTGTTAAAGAAGACATACAACATGCTTGCCTTCATCTGTTGGGGTGCCTAGTGAAAAGTTGGCAAGTCATGTGACAGCTGTACAAAATTTTAGTTGGGCCATATCTGGGATATTGTGGGCAGGTCTGATCACCATATTACAGGAAGGATGTGGAGCAGTGGTTCTCAACCATTTTCTTTCCATTCACATACCACTTTAAGTAATCCCTATGCCACTGATGCTCTATGATTAGTAATGGATTGCTTAAGTGGTGAAAAAAAGGTTGAGAATCACTGATCTAGAACTAATTATTACTGTAATTTCTGCTAAAGAAAATTTGTAATTGGCCCATTTCCTTTGGAGTTATGAAACTGTGCACATAACGAGTCAATTAGGTACGATTAAAACAGTGGTTTTCAAACTTTTTCTTTCCACCCACATACCTCCTTAAGCGATTCCTTACTGATCACAGAGCCCCTATGGCATAGCGAATACTTAAAGAGATACGAGAGTGGAAAGAAAAAGGTTGAGAACCCCTGATATGGAGGCTTTGGAGAGGATACAGAAGAGTTTCAGGAGGATGTTGCCTAGATGAGAGTGCATGGCCAATGAGGAGAGGTGGGGGAGCTTCGGATTGTTTCCTCTGGAGCATCAGAAACCAAGAGGAAACTTGTTAAAGCATGATTAACAGCAATGCTGTTACGCCAGTGATCAGGACCTGTAAAGAGTTTGTCCATTCTCCCCATATCTGTATGGATTTCCTTTGGGTGCTCTGGTTTCCACCCAGCTTTTGAAATATACCGGAGGTTTGCTCATGTGCCAAATGGTCTGTTACCATGCTGCATGTCTAAATTTAAAATTTAATTTTAAAAATATTAAATTTAAAGTTTATAAAATTATGAGCGGCATAGACGGCATGAATAGTCAGGGTCTTTTCCCCAGGGTGGAAAGCATAGGGTTAAGGAGATTTGTGAGGCATTTTTTAAACAGAGTGGTGGGTGCCTGGAACACTCTGCGTAGGGTGGGAGCAGATACAATAAGACAAGACCCAAGACCCACTTGATGAAAGGCAAACTGGGAATCACAGGCTACTTAAATGAAGAAAAATCAATGATGTCTTTCACTTTGCTTTTTATTTTACAGGGTGGACGATCGTCCTGGATTTGTACAGGTTGAGAACAGAGTTCGTGACTACTATTATAAAATCACACAGAAGCCAGTATCAGTTTGACACTGTACTTGGGATAATGTTACACTGGACAAACATTGGTTGGATTTGTATGGTGGTATTTTATTGCATCTGCTCTAATTAAGAGTTCGTGTAGTCAGTAGCGATGAGAGCTGTTCGCATCAGCAATGCTTGAGTATTTGCATACATTTTAATCAAGCACGTAATCTGACTTTGAACAAAATTATTGATATTTTTTAAATATAATTTAATTTTACCCTATATGTTTATCAAGCAGGAATGAAAGAGTTTGTGGTTTTCATCAGACATTAGAATTGGTCATAACTAACATGGGCATTCTACTTAATTGAGAAAGGGTGTAAGTGTGAACAGATTGTGCCAGTAAATTTATTTGGCATTGTATTTTAGTAAACAAGAAATGCTACTGTCACATTGTTGATGTTTGATGTACAAGATCAAAGTTATAAATGGCCTGATTGCAAATTGCACACATGTTGTTTCACGATGAACTATTTTTTCCATCAAGAATAACAAGCTCTGAGTGCAAATAAAAGTTTCCAATTTTTATTGGAAAATGATGACTTTGCCACAGGGGCTATTACACCTCCATTAAGGGAGGTTTGGGACAAAGAAAGGGCAGTTAACTGTTGTAACCAGTTGGAAAGCCAACTCTGACACCCAGCTCCCGTCCTGGGGATCTCAATCCACTCATCGTGCATTGTGTCCACTGCAGATGGTGGGATTGGATTTGAACTAGTCCTACTAGCCCCTCCAACCAAGTAGCTGATAGCAAAATCCTACACTTCTGTCTCTCCAAGTCTCAACCTGGTTCATAAACTTTCAGTTTAGACAATAGACAATAGACAATAGGAGCTGGAGTAGGCCCTTTGGCCCGTCGAGCCAGCACCGCCATTTTACAGATCATGGCTGATCACTACCATCAGTACCCCTTTCCAGCCTTGAAGATAGAAAAAAGTAAAGTCAAATAGAGTTGACAGAAATTATACACAATGTGGATGACCTTGAATTTCCATCCAAGTTTTCAACCTCATAACAAACTATGTCCGTCAAGCCAGAGAGATCCAATGGTTATGCACCATCAATATCAATTCCTATCAATAGATTAAATGGGATGCAAGAAAATATCCCCACACCCAATGTTCCCTCTAAATTATAGTAGTCAGTGTGTGCAAACAGCTTATGTTGTGCAAATTCTTTTCCTGCGACAAAAGTATGTGCGCACTGAATGCTTGTGCAAATGGAAACTTGAATTATTTCAAGATCATTTTGGCACAGCCTTTTATGGTATTGGCATGTTTTAATATAATACAATTATGGTTGCATTCTATGAAGTAACGTATTTAGTTAAGATTTTATTCTATACTTTAGCTTTTTTTGTGCCTATTAATTTCCTTTGTGCATTGGTTGCAAAATGTGTGTGCACACGCGTGCACGTCCATAGCTTAGAGGGAACAGTGGCCACACCTCACCCAACAACCATCTTGTCTTGGGTAGGGGTGGGGGAAAGGATGTCCATAAATAATGTAATGCAAATTTTGGTTATGTCGTTGGAAAGAATCTTACAGTAGCCATCATGTAAATTCTGAAATTTCGATCAAATTATCACTTTATCTTCTCTAATCTGGAGAATTCAATCCCAGTTTGAATTTATTCTTCATTCTTTATGTAATGCGTGTCAAAAGAACCAAAGACTTGTTGATCCAAACCAAGGCTAAAAGACTGAAAGACTGGAGCATATCACAAGTAGGTCGACCAGTCCAGAATGACCTGGTCTGGCTAGGAGCAATCCTTAAAGACCTGCCAGTATGTGTGGCTACACTCTCAGCCAATCACAGTCATCCTACACTACCATCTGTACATTGGTGATAGAATCTGGACTATCACACTTTAGTCATGGAGTCCAGAACTCAAACGTCTTAATTTTGAGAAGTGCTATGATCTGAAGAAGTCACTTGTCCTGGAGAATCCTCTCAAAGTGTGTGTGATAGAACCAGCGGGAGATGATCATGGAAGAGGTTGGGTGGGGGGGAGGGAATTGCTGCAGAGATTATCACAGAAAAGGGAGAAGGGAATTGCCACAGAGATGATTGAAGAACAGGATGACAAAAGAGGCCAGGCTGGAGGGGAGGAGGGCATCGGATAAAATACCAGATGTGCTCTCATGGTGATGAAATTATTATTTAGAAGGGAGGAGCTATAGAGATAATTTACATGATTAAGACAAAAGCTTGAGTGATAATATCACTCCTCTCATGGTCACATTGCTGACTTTCAGACTATTGAATCTTCCTACTCACTTTCTCTGACTGTCTCACAACTGTCATATCCAACCCTACTATCACCCCCTACTTTCTCCATTAACCCATTTGTCTGGCCTCATCCTGTTACAGATATTCCCTTTGTTCTACAAGGTTTAGCTTTGTCACATTATATCTGGCACAGTGAGAAAGGTTCACTCTGCAAACAATCCAGCAAGTCAACTCTAACATGCATACAAAGAAAAGCAAAAGCTGATGTCAGTGGGTAAGAGGAGTGTGTCTGGGGTGGGCTGGGTCCTTCATTTGTTGGCTACCTTTCCAAGGCAGCAGATTATGTATAGGGTTGTGTGATGTTCTGAGCTGCATTCACCACCTTTAGTTTTTTTCAGATCTCAGGCTGATTAATTCATTACTTATCCATCTCTGAAACTTAAAATGACCTCTCCTCTCTTTATTCTTCTGATTTTTAAAATTTAAACATACATTTTGGCCCATGAGTCCATGGTGCCCAATTTACACCCAATTAACCTACACCCCTTGTACAATTCGAATGGTGGGAGGAAACTGTAGTCCCCGTGGAAAACCCACGCAGATATGGGGAGAACGTACAAACTCCTTACAGACAGCGCAGGATCAAATCCAAGTCCCGAACACTGACACTGTAAAGGTGTTGCGGTAACCACTATGCCAACCATGGTGCCCCTGATAAAGGATCTTCCTCTCTACAGATGCTGGATGTTTCCAGCATATTCTAATCCCACAGAACACTGATTCAGAAATGGATTTCTTACATATTCCATGAACTTATCTCTCACCATAGAGCAAATTCAATTTTAACACTACAAGATCAGAAAGATGGTAGGATTTGGCCATCCAGCCCTTCAAGCCTGCTTCATCTATCAATAAGATCATGGCTGATCTGGCCATGAACTCATTTCCACCAACCTGCCTTTCCCCAGAACCCATAAATCCCCTACTATGAACATGTACACATGTTCCCCATTTAAGCCTTCTATGATATGCTCCTTATTGTGTAGAACACTTTTGGAGCTGAGGAAATTCCGAACATCACCCTGATACTGGAGTATCAGCAAATGGTGTATTGGATGTACAGTATTTTGTGCTATCTTTTATTTGCCAGAGCCCTGGGATGCATACAATTTAGTGGAAAACTTTGCACCAGCCATTAGATTTGTAATATCATCCCTAGTTGGAATCTGAAAATGTTCCCTCTTTAAATTGGCATTCAAGTCTTTTGGGTCCAGGCACACCTGTAGGTCACCGTTCTTCTTTTTGACACACCACCATTGAATTCACCCTTTCTGTGGGATCCTCAACTTTCTTTATGATCTGTAGTGACATCATTCGGTTGAGTTCCTGCTTGAGCTTTTCTTTTAATGGCGCTGGAATCCACCTTGGGACATGCACTACTGGCTGTGTGTCCTTTAACTGTATCTTATAGGTGAATAGTAGAATTCTAAACCCCTTGAAGATGTTTGGAAATTGATCCAATATTTCCTCTACACTGCTCCATGCATTGACACTATTAATGTGGTACACCCTCTTGATTAGGCTTAAGTTTTCACATGCATTGTCACCCAGCAGTGATTCATGTCCATCTGGGACTACTATGAACCTGAGCTAGTGCTCTTTATCTTTAACTTTCACTTTGAGTGTACATGTACCTTTCATGTTGATGCTCTGTAGGCTTTGAGCTGTACAGGGTTTGCATGGATGTAAGGCTTTATCTTCATTGTCCTGATGCCACATTCACATATCAAATTGACCTTTGCCCCTGTGTCCAACTTGAAAGGAATATTTGCTCCATTTGTATGCAATGACACAGTCCACTTGTCCTGCTCAACTCTGTTTTCACTTGGCTGTTCAGTATCTGTTGGTTCATTATCTTCTGCACTACCGTGCCTCAAAAAGTATGTCACTGAAGGCAGTTTCTTCTGTGGGGTGTATAGTTTGCACACTTTCATTTCTGTTTTGTTGCCCTTTGGAAAACATTGCTTTGCGCAGTGATTCTGCCCCTGGCACTTATTACCGACTTTTGCAGAGGTGGGGCATTATTTTAGTATATGTTGAGTGCCATATCGTTTGCACTTGAATGTTTCTGCATCTTTTTGTTGTTTCCTGTATCTTGTTTTTTGTTAATGTGTGTGGACACACATTGTGGCTATGGCTATGCCTTCATTTTCACTGGCTTTTGCACTCTCATTGAACTTTTTATGTGCTGCAGAGCTATTTAACTGACATGGCTCTTGCTAAGGTAAGCTCTGTTTCTTGCAGCAACCTCTCTCACACTTTCTTATCAATAATCTCGAACACAATTTAATTATAAATCATTGAATCTTGCAATAATCCAAAATTGCATGTTCTTGCTTTTAATTTCAAGTTTATTTAAAAAGTATCAAAGCTCTCTCCCTGCATGCATAAGCAAAACACGTACCTCTCGAACATTTCATTTTTCTTTGATGAACAATGTTCATCAAACATCTCGATAACCTTGTCAAACTTAACTTAGTCAGCTGCCTTGGCAAAAACAAATGTATTGAACACCTCTAGAGCTTGAGGACCTGCCATGGTAAGTAGCAATGCAATCTCCACACCTCAGGTTTGCTATCAAGTCAATGGCTTTCAGGTACAGAATGATTCGATGTTTGAACAACCTCCACTCGTGGTCAACATTTCTAGACCAATTTACAGCATCAGGACCATTTCTCTGCTGCTATATTGACAGATTCTCGCTCCTAGTACCATGTGATGTTTCTTTTATTGTAATAAAGAGACTTGAATTTTTTTTAAACAACTATATTAGCTGGAACATACACCGACAAGAACTCATGGAGGCATCCATCTTGAATCTACCCAAGATGCAACAGCTCATGTCCCAACTGCCCCTAGTGGTCAGGAGAGCACTAGAACTTGCACTTACACTCTATCAGTACAGAAAGCATTAATTGAACTCTATTTTTAATATATTTAGTGAGAAGTTCCATCAGCAAGCCTGGACTCATGCATTTAAACAGAAAGTGCCATAAAACCACAGGACATTACAGCACAGAAAACAGGCCCTTCTGCCCTTCTAGCCTGAACAAAACTATAATTCTGCCTAGTTCCACTGACCTGCACCCAGACCATGGACCTCTATACCCCTGTCCAAATTGTTCTTAAATGTTAAAATTGAACCCACATTCAACACTTCAGCTGGCAGATTGTTCCAAATTCCTTACTTCTCTATGTGAAGAAGTTCCCCTAAACTTTTCCCCTTTCACCCTTAACCCATGTCCTCTAGTTGTATCACACTTAGCCTACTTGCATTTCCTTCATCTATAACCCTCATAATTTTGGATACCATCAAATCTTCCCTCATTCTTCTACACTCTAGGGAGTAAAGTCCTAACCTGTTCAACCTTTCCCTGCACACAGTTCCTGAAGATCCGACATGATCGTTGTAAATCTTCTCTGCACTCTGCTGAGAACACTTTGCAGCTCAGCACCACCTGTGGAAAGAGAAACTATTCTTTCCCAGTTCTGACCAAAATTTTTCCACCCAAAACATTACCTCAGTTTTTCTTTCCTCAGATGTTGTTTGACCTATAGAGAGTTTTCAGAATGTTCTCTTTTTTACTTAACTGAGAAAGCAGTTACAGAGTGGTTGGGAAGAGATGGACAGAACAAAGAAAACACCTCTGATCGGTAGGGGCTGAAGTTTCTGAGCTGATCCTTGCGTTTATGGAGCCTTCTGGTTTATAGATTAATGTTAGCAGCTAGAGATCCGAGGAGCTGTTGAGAGCTGAAACCAAAAAGAGAAAGCAGGAAATGTCTAGTCAGTGAGCATCTGTGGGAGAGCCACGTGGAGCTAACCTTTCACCCTGATGAAGAACTGGCTTGTCTTTGAGTTGAACAACTATCTCAGCTTCGCATGGTGTTGAGCTCAAATGTTCAGCAACTTCCCAAACACCCCGGCTCAAATTGGGCAAGAAACCAATGAAATCCTATTTGAAAGGATGAGAATTGTAATGGCCTTTTCCAGGAGGCCACACTTAAAGTAGGAATCTGTTCATTTCAAGTATGATGTCTGGAGCAGATGTCGAATCTAACAGAAGGTCAGAATCAGAATTTATTGTCATGGCACAACACAAAATTGGCTGTGGCAGCATTACAGTGCAAATATATTACATTTTAAAATTAATAAATAGTAGGTGAGGTAGTGTCTGTGTTCATTGTCCCATCAGAAATCTGGAAAGATGCTCTCCTTGTGCTGCTGGGTGTTCAGCTCCCATACCTCTTCCTGATGATAGAAGAGTGAAGAGGGCATGACCTGGGTGGTGAGATCCTTGAGGATAGAGCTTCTTAAAATACCACTTCTTGTAGTGAAGACCGATGCCCTTGATGTCACTGATTGAGTTAACAACTCTGGGTATTTTTTCTTGTCCTGTGTATTGGCACGTCCGTACCAAACAGTGATGCAACCAGTCAGAATGCTCTCCATTGTTCACCTGTAGAAATTTTCAAGAGTCTTTGGTGTCGTATCAAATTTCCTCAAACTTCTCCTGAAGTATAGCTGCTGGTGGACCTTCTTTGTGATTACATCGACAGAACAGATCCTCGGAGACGTTGAGACCCAAGAATTTGAAGTTCTTGGCCGTCGCCGCTACTGACCCCTCGATGAGGACTGTTTCTTTAATTTATTTTAAATTTTGACATACAGCACAGGAACATCCCATGAGTCCCTGCCGCCCAATTACACCCAATTGACCAACAACCCCAGTACATTTTGAATGGTGGGAGGAAATTGGACCCCCGGAGAAAACCCCTGCAAACATGGGGAGAACATACAAACTTCTTACAGACAGCATAGGATTCAAACCCCGGTCCTGATCACTAGCGCTGTAGAGTGTTGTTAGCACTACGCTAACCTTGCTGCCCTCCTGATCTCCTGAAGTCCACAATCATCTCCTTGATTTTGCTAACGTTGAGTGCAAGGACTCTGACTCCTGGAGATCTTATTAATTAGCTGAGAGAAGGGTTTTCAGGGCAAATTCAAGCAGTAGACCAACAGCACAATACCCAGCCTGACTCTCCTCCATGGCACAGGCCTTGTTGGAATTTGCAAGCCACAAGCATCACAGGAAATGTTCCTGTTAACTCACCCATTTTGATTGGGACAAAGGCAGAGGTTATCAGTTGGTACTTACAAAAGGAACAAAAGTCATGAAGTAAAAACAATGGTCTGGGAACCTGCTGACATTTTTTCATACCTTGATGAAGGGCTCAAGCCCGAAATCTTGGTTATGTATCTTTATCTTTGCAACATAAAGTACACTGACCAGCTGAGTTTCTCCAGCGTTGTGTTTTTACTTAAAACACAATGTTTGCAGACTTTCGTGTTTTATATATCATGAATGTAATTTCACTGTTTCCAAGGTAAAAAAAAACCTGGATACGAGATTGGTGAAAATGTAATCCCGACATGCATGATGTCCCAGAAATTGATATGAACAACCAAATGGATCTCACACTTGACACTCTGCATTCATGCCACCTCATTCACACCATGCCCCTGCCCACAGCTCATTGTTAGCCCTGGACTAGTAGAACATGGAAAACAAGAAAGCCCAACATGGACTAGGCAACACTGGAGGTCAATTCGCCAATGCTTCCAAACAGTGGACAGAAGGCTGACTGAGAAGACAAAAATCCTGAGCAGAAAACCAATCTGAAATCCCAAGAATTCAAGAAATGTGTTTGCAATCTATGAGAATAACTATATTCAATGTGTTGGCACTGGAAATAAAAGTGAAGTTGTGTCACAAGGATCCCATGGTTCAAGATGAATTTAATTTGTTTCTTTAGTTACTGATATACAAGAATGTATAAATCTACATAGTGCCATAAGGAGCTCCATCAAGTACCCAACCCCAACCAACCAATTTTCCCCTGCAATCGCTGCAACCGTGTCTGCCTGTCCCGCATCGGACTTGTCAGCCACAAACGAGCCTGCAGCTGACGTGGACATTTACCCCCTCCTTAAATCTTCGTCCGCGAAGCCAAGCCAAAGAAAGAAGAAAAGAAATACTGCCAGTAGGGCCACATTCTCATCTCTGGATCAGAGGGACCATGCGGTGTCAGAAGGCATTAACCTTGTGTCCCTCAGACTCAAGGTCAGAATGCCAGCACTAAGCATCTATTCTTCCAGCCTTTTGCTGTAATCTCTGCTCCCTGACATTCTCTTCCACATCTTTCCTTCCCTCTCAATTTCTCCAATTCTCTGATTTTTAAAATTACATTTGAAATTTAGACATGCAGCATGGTAACAGGCACTACCAGCCCATGAGCCCATGCCACCCAAATACACAAATTAACTTACAATCCCCAGGTGTTTTTGAAAGGTGAGAGGAAACCAGACCACCCAGGGAAAACCCATGCAGACACAGGGAGAATGTCGAAACTTCTCAGACGGTGGCCGGTTCGAACCCACATTGCTGGAGCTGTAATGAAGTTACGCTAACCTCTATGCATATCGTGAATCAATTAAATGTTTCACCTGCAATTAGCGTCTCTGCCTCTAACCATCAGTTTCCCTCAATGGAAAAGGAATTGCCGGCTTTTTTCCATCCAATATCCCTGCTGAAAAACTAGTCATCCATCATTTGTTTACAGGTTGTCAACCATGATTGGTCCATTGGAGCTGCCACCTATTGAAGAACAGGTCAAGTTGCCCCTTTAATCTCGTCTCATTTAACTATGCTGAAGGTGCTCTGTAGTTAGTAAGGGATTACTTAAGGTGGTATGTGAGTGGGAAAAAAAGATGAGAGCCACTGCCTTAAACCTATCTCCTCCAGCTTTAGGCCCTCCTACCCTGGGGAATAGACTGACCATTCACCTTATCCATGGCCCCCATGATTTTGTTCCCCGAGCCACTGTGAACAAGCTGCATTTACTTTAACCTTTTTATTTTGCATGCCTACAAACTCTGCAATGGAATTTTGTGCTGGTTGAGAACACAGTGACACACAAACGTAATTCATCTCCAAATCATTTTTATGAAAATGACTTTGTACTTGAGGTCTTGGTCATGACACCTAGTCATCTGACACCACATTGCTGTCTGTGGGATCTTCTAATATGCACGTCGACTGGCATGCTTCTCAGGGTTAAAATGCTGAAAATACGAAATAAAATCAGTAAGTGCTGAAATTATTCAACTCAGCATGGAGGATAAAGGACAGAAGACTTTGTAATGTCTCAGGCTTGATGAAGGGTCCTGGCCCAAAATGTTGACCATTCATTTTCTCCCACTGATGCTGCTCAACCCGCTGAGTTCATCCAGTAGGTCATGTGTTGCTCCAGTTTCCTGCACTTGCACTGTCCACATCAACATCATCAGCGTTTGTGCTTTCACCACAGAAGTGGTTAGTTCAGAAATAGTTATTTCACAACTGTCTGGTCAAAAGAGGAAAAGCATAAAACAAGACATACCACCTCAAGCCAGTTGAACGTGCAATGCCCTCCTCATAGAACATCTAGGGAATGGAGCTCAATCTGGTGGCTAAACTGTCCCAAAAGTTCAAATTTATTGTCAGAGTACATACATGACATCACATACAACCCTGAGATTCTTTTTCCTACGTGTCAGGCAGAATTTCCACTTATCACTAGTGCAGGGAAAAACTGTACTCAAGAAAAGAAATGCATATAAAAGAAAGCAAGATGGAATTACAAACAAACTGACTACAATACAGAAAATAATAAATAGTGTTCATCTTTGCCACTGTTCACTCTCAGCATTGGCTACTCTTAGTCCTAAACTATATAAAAATTCATGGTGCACAAAATGTGGGCAATGAACCCTCCATCCACCATTTTCCCTCAGTTAAGGAGTCAGGGCTGTCTATATTGAACAATACTTGAAAGAAGCAATGATGGAGTGTGCTGTTGACAGTGCCATTGAGAAGTTCACCAATAGCCAGCTCACTGAGAATGGACACATTCAGTGGTAGGTAACCACCTCCAGTGGTTGCACAAAGGAAAATATTTGTATTTATTGTAGGCCTTTCCAGCCCCAGGTCATCATTGCAGGAGTTCCTCAGGGCAACGTCCTGGCCCAACCACCTTCTGCTTCTTCACCAAACCTCCGTCCATGATAAGCTCAGACAGGGATGTTCACTGATAACGCACAATTTTCAATTCCATTCTCAACTCTACAGTAATTGAATCAGCCTGTACCAGCACACAGCAAGGCCAAGAAAACATTCAGGTAGGCATTGATAATTACGAAGTAGTAAAACACGAAAGTCTGCAGACACCGTGGTTGAAGTAAAAACACAAAGCTGAAGAAACTCAGCAGGTCAAACACTGTACTTTATATTGCAAAGATAAAGATACAAAACCAACCTTTTGGGCTTGATCCCTTCATCAAGAGATGGAAAAATGTTGGTAGGCACCTGAACATAATGATGGGGAGAGATAGGGTATGGGTAGAGGAGGAGCACAGCCCCAATGGCAGCAGATAATAGGTAGATAAAGGAGGGAGGGCACAGCAGCAAGCAGGGGAAGGAGGGATGACTCTGGGAATAGAGAGAAAATGGGATGGAGAGCTAGGGGAAAGATGGAAAGGGAGAACAGAGAGTAGGTTAACAGAAATCGGATAAGTCGATGTTAATGCCATCCAGTTGGAGAGTGCCCAGACAGAAAATCAAGTGATGTTCCTCCAACTTACAGGTGTTCTTAGAGGAATAGTACATGAGGCCATGGACAGACATGAGCATAAAGTGAGGCACAGAATTGAAATGTTGGCCACTGGGAGATCCCTATCACTGATGCAGCAGTGCCAAAAATCTCAGCGAAGCAATCTCCCAATATGCGCCCAGTTTCTCCGATGTAGAGAAGGCCATAAAGGGATCACTGGATGCTATAGATCACTCCTGCCGACACACAAATGAAGTTTTGCTGCACTTGAAAGGACTATTTGAAGCTCTGGATGGAGAAGGTGAGGGAGAAGGTGTGGATGCAAGTGTGTCACTTCCTGTGGCCACAGGGGAATGTGCTGGGGGTGGGCGATTAGTTGGAAGGGATGAGTGGATGAGGGAGTCATGGAGAGAGTAAAATGTATCAAGCAGTGGGATCAGGTGGTGGAAAATTATGGAGGATAACGTGTTGGATGTGCAAGGTAAGCACAAGGGGAATCCTGTGTTTGTTACATCTGGGAACAGAGGGCCATAAATTATAGAGAATAATGTGTTTGGATGCAGAGGCTGGTGGGGTGCTAAGGAACAAGGGGAATCCTGTGTTTGTTACATCTGGGAGCAGAGGGCCATAAATTATAGAGAATAATGTGTTTGGATGCAGAGGCTGGTGGGGTGCTAAGGAACAAGGGGAATCCTGTGTTTGTTACATCTGGGAGCAGAGGGCCATAAATTATAGAGAATAATGTGTTTGGATGCAGAGGCTGGTGGGGTGCTAAGGAACAAGGGGAATCCTGTGTTTGTTACATCTGGGAGCAGAGGGCCATAAATTATAGAGAATAATGTGCTTGGATGCAGAGGCTGGTGGGGTGCTAAGGAACAAGGGGAATCCTGTGTTTGTTATGTCTGGAGAATTATGGAGGATAATATCTTGGATGTGGGGGCTGGTAGGGAGGTAGGTAAGGACAGGAGGAATCCTGTGTTTGTTAATAATGTTCCTGCACAAAAAATACCAATGGCTCTTTATCTCATCATTCACCCGGGCAGCAAATAGCAATGACCCCACCATCAACAATGTTGGGAGTTTCCATTGACCAAAAACTGAAATGAACCAGCCGCAGAAATATGATGGCTCAGAGAGCAAATCCAGAGGCTGGGTCTCCAACATTGTTTCTCACTACCTGACTCTCCAAATCCTGTCCAGGACAAGTAACACCACTTTTTTTTCTTTTGTCTTGTGATGACTGTGATTAGTTATCAACTTCCTTTCTTTTATTTTCATTATCTATATTAATTTCATCTACACTGGTGTACTTTTTTCAGAAACTACCTGTTCAACTACAGAGAGAAAGAATTTCAGTGCAAGCTGGAGAAACAACACTGTGGTAGTCTAGTATATCTATGCAACATATTTTTTAGGATGTAAGCAAACAACCTAGTTTTTTTCTTTCCATTAATAATTTCGATCATCAGAAAGAGGAGGAGGTTTATTTATAGAGTCTATACAATATTTAGTTATGTTGGAACATGTCCAAAAAATTGGCTTTTTTTAAAATCTCACAGATTTTCTTGGTTTGGGTAAACTTCTTTGAGGCTTTTTATTTTTTGCCTTGTAGATTGTTTATATCTTTATTTGTATCTGCGTTCTTGAATTTGAGCAATGTGGTTTGAGACAGAGTGGGAGATGTTCTTGCAAATATTCCTCGTAATATGTGTCATTTGTGGACAATGAACCTCCACAATTTTCTCTGCAAGCTCCACCAAGTACCTTTGGTGGTAAAGTTTCCATGAGATATTTGTCTGTACTGGCTATATTTTGTTTATCATTTTCAAATATATACAAAGCCAATTGACTCACAATTTTTGGGGTTTGCATTGCAATCATATCTCCGTTCACAATTATTCCATAATCCTTTATCAGCACCAGGTTTTAAGAATGCAGATGCCAGTAAATGTGTGATGTGTGGGCATTGAGAATGAAGTGAAATCATTTGAAAATCAAAACTTCCATGGAACAAATGGACTTTCACTTTGCAATGGATATCCCAGCATCACTGATGGAAAACTGTGTTCTTGAAATGGAAGGCTTGATTTTCCTGGTCGAAAGGTGCAAGAAACTTGCAGAAGAAACACATCCAACCCTAAAGTGAGCTGAGCACAAATTGTAGTTCTACAAATTGTAGTTCTGACCAGTATTTCTGTAAAGTATCTGGGTCCAAACTTTCTCTCTCAAATGTTAGTGCTGCAAAACCCTGGCTTATTGGATGCCTCGGTTTGCTCTCCATTTAATGATTCTATTCACCGTTTGGGGTTAAACAATTAAATGATTAAACTAAAGTGACACAGAAAGTCTTTTGGATTAGTTTATGGATGTGGGCATCGCTGATTAGTCCTGAAGTGGTTTCCTGTCACTAATTGCCCTGTAGAAGGTACACTACCTTCATGAGCTGATGCAGACATCTGGAAGATTAGTCCTACTATCCTCTCTCAAGCGATGTCCCTCAGCCATCCTGAATGAGATTGGACGGTGGTCTGAAGTTGGCACTTCCGGTGCTGGGGCCTGTTTTGGTTTGTTGAGGACATCTGTATGGATAGAGGGGAAGGTGCAGATTCCCATCAGCTGAACTGCAGGCGCTCTCATCAATACATAATATCTGTGAGATGGAGTCCTAAGGGGGGTCATAGCCAAAAAAAAGGGTTGAGAATGGCTGATGTGAAGTCTCAACATGAAATGTCAATTCCTTTCCCTATATAGATGCTGGTTTCCTCCAGCTGTTTGTTTTTTATTACTCCAGATTCCAACATCTGCAGTCTTAAGAACAAATAACGTACTAAATTGTGTGAAGGTGTTGAGGATGATGGCGAAGGAAGTGTTGTCACCAATCCTCACCAACTGTGGTCTGTTGGTCAGGAAGTCAAGGATCGAGATGCAGGGAGAAATGCTGAAACTTTGATCAATGAGTTTGTCTGGGACTATAAGGCTTGAGGGTGGAACTGCTGAGAGTGAATCATGGAGGTCTGGAGGAACTCAGCCGGTCCTGCCGCATCCATAGGAGGTAAAAATATATTCTTTATATTTTGGACCTGAGGCCTTCTTCAAGGTATAAGCAAAAATCAGGTGGTTGTCTCAATAAAAACTGGGTCAGAAAGGGAAAGAATGGAGGAGTCCAGACTAACAGACAAAAGACATTAATCGGATATGATGAGAGGAAATGTGAGAATTGATTTTGGCTCTGTAAAAGGAGACAGAGGGAAAAGAGAGAGAGAGAGAGAAAGAGAGAGAGAGAGAGAAAGAGAGAGAGAGAGAGAGAGAGAGAGAGAGAGAGAGAGAGAGAGAGTCATAACTAGAGGAAGGAGTCAGGACAAAAAGGGGGATGGGGTTTAACAGAAACTAGAGAAGTCGATATTCATGCCATCTGGTTGGAGGATGCCCAGACAAAAGATGAGGAGTTGTTCCTCCAAAATGCGGGTGGTCTCAGTCTAACAGTGCATGAGATCATGGGCAGGCATATCAGCAAGAGAATGGGTTGGAGAATTGAAATGGGTGGCCACTGGGAGATCCACACTATTGCAGCAGACAGAGCTAAGGTTGTCAATAAAAAAAATTAATTTCCCCCTTGGAAATAATAACCTGCAGTGTACCACGTGAATGTAAAATATTCACACTTGTGACATTGCTGCTCTGTCGATCTGGAAAAGATTACATCTGACTCCAGTGGGAGGCTGATACCATCTGCCCTCTGACATTCTGCTCACACTCTTACAGTTATCACGGCTATCTTTCATAGAGGAACAGTATGAGGGCAGTCTCAAACAAAGAGGAAACATTTTCTCTGCATTGCCTCTTACCTTGGAGACCTTTTAATCGAGAGAAATGGAGGAGACATAATTCAGTGAGAGAATCAGTGAGGTTGTGGGATTCCACAGGAGAGCCAGACTCTGCATTGACCAGAGGAACTGATATTTCACCATTTATGTCTCATTGAACACCTTGAAATGTTCATTGACATGAGAAGTCTCAGGGACTTGTCAATGGAGTTTCTCATTGTTGAACTTCTGTGAAAGCCATTAATGTTAGCCTCTCAATGTACTTACCTACCTGTTGAATGTCATTTCAGATCAACCTCATTAGGTTCACTGATCTTAGCTGCTCCGGTTACAATTCCCACCATCAATGCAGAATGTCAGATCCAAGGCTTCAAAAAACCTCGACCAATGTACAGACCTGTGGAGCCAGGGAAATTTCACTGAAGCATTCTATTTAGTGCAAAATGTGATGACATTTTACACAGCACCTGTCTTGCCCACTGATTATTTGTGTTACTGACTGTGGAGTAATTCAGAGGGCATTTAGGGATTACCTTGTACCCGAAGTAGCCGATGCCTCCCAGGGGCTCAGCTGCGAGGTGGAGCTGGAGGTGCAGGGAGGAGAGTGACCCAGGTTGTGGTGGTACAGAGAGGGGAGTGTCCAAGGTAGCGGTGGTGCAGAGAGGTGAGATTACCAGTAGTGGAGGTGCGGAGGTGAGGTACCCAGGTAGTAGAGGTCCCAGAGAGTGGGGAGAGGAGGCTCCTGGTAGAGGAGGTGTGGAGGGGGAGGTGCGGTAAGGAGTGGTCCTTGGTAGTAAAGGTATGGAGGGAAAGGTTCGGAGTGATGGGCTGTAACTGGAGAGGAGAGGTCCCAAGTACCTACACCTCCCTCCTGCTCTTCTCTCCTGTCCTTCAGATTGTGTCTTGTGAATCTCAGGCTCCAGGATCCCTGAGGTGCTTTCCCCTGCAGGGCCTGCGGTTCCTGTTTGAATGACGTTGTTCAACCTGCAGTGGCCAATGGAGAGAAGGAGTAAGGATGTAAAACAATCTCTTGTAGGATCAATTTCTCCAGCTAGCACAGAGCGGCTAAAATGTCCACCAGGGCAGACCCCTCAACATGATGGAATTATGGTGGAAACACGTTGATTTTGAGGAAATCCTGGTTGATGGAGCCCTTTTGAGAACATGAGTGATGTGAATCCGGGGGTTAGAGTCCCCTGGAGAAAACCGGGGGTTAGAGTCCCCTGGAGAAAACTGGGGTTAGAGTCCCCTGGAGAAAAAACAAGGGTAAGAGTCCCCTGAAACAACGGGGGTTAGAGTCCCCTGGAAAAAACGGGGGTTAGAGTCCCCTGAAACAACGGGGGTTAGAGTCCCCTGGAAAAAACGGGGGTTAGAGGCCCCCTAGAGGAATAGGGGTTAGAGTCCCCTAGTAGAGTCATAGATATAAAAGTTAAAGGTCTTGGCCATTTAGTTAACATATTGTATAAGAGTTATTTGTTTTCGTATTGCAAAAGAGTTATTTGGTTGAGTATTGTGTTAAGTTTTTCTTTTGTGGTTACGAGAAAGCGTTAAAGTTCACAGTAGGTTGAAGGGCGGCGAAATTCTACCAGGTGAGAGACTCATTGAATTACGAGGTCTGAAGGAAAAAAGATAGGAACGAAAGATGGAAGGAGAATTAGGGGAGTGTCGGGAGTATGGGGGATGTGAATGGATTCCTCCATCTGTAAACCAGCAGTGGGAAAAAACAAGGAGTCAATTGCTGGGAGGACTGCGAAAGGGGGAGGAAGGAAAGGTTATGAAACGGTATGATCAGATATGGAAAGAGCTGCAGAGTCAGGGGAAGGTGCCTCTAGGATTGGAAAAAATCAGGCTTGTATGGTATCTAGGAGAAGCCGAAAGGGAGGTGACAAAGGAGGTACAGGAACATGAGAAAAAGGGACAAGGGTCCATCTTGAATAGAAGAAAATTTAAACAACAGAAGGAAGCGAAGGAACAGAGGAGGACAAATTTACATAATATGACATTGGCTTGCATGTCTGTGGAAACAAACCTTCAGCATTCTACTAAAAAGGCATCCCCTATCAAAAAGGAGAAAAAGGGGGAGGAGGTTCCATTCTTCTGCAAATATCCCTAGCATTCAGAATGTTCACTCTTGACAAATTGTCGTGAATCATTTTTAAAATTTAACACAAAATGTTGAAATTAACTAAAATACCCAAGAACATCTTCCTGCAGAGCAATTGTACTCTTCTCATCATCTTGATGTTGCTGTTGTTGACGTCTCCTCTCTCTGTGTTAGTGCCCAGAGATTCACTGGTCCCACGAGGATGAAAGCTTCCACCAAGGCTTCAAGGTTCCTTTTATTATCACGTGTCAAAATGTAATGTAGATGATAGGCCAACATTAGTCTGTTGGTTTGCGGAGGAGCTAGTGGAGTTGTTCAAGTGAACCGGTACGGACTTGAAGGGCCGACATGGCCTGTTTCTGTGCTGTAAACGGTTATATGGTTATATGGTATATGGTTAATATGGTTATATGGAATGGCTCTCTGCCCTTGTAAGATCCAGGAGTGGTGGACATCCCTCTGAGGTGATGAAATCATTCCTTCAGCAGAGAGTACTCTGTCCAGACAGTGAGAGATGTTACAGAGATTTGCTACAGTCACTGGGAAGGACCCTGGGGTAAAGAAGCTGAGAGTAATTTACTCCTCAGTGAACAGAATACAGACCAAGAAGTTCATCAAGATGCTGCCAAAAGTCCACCAGCATGTCTCCTGACCCACCAGCCATCCCAGCACCTTCGACCACTGCCACACAACCATCCTAAACCACACTTGCGTTTAAACAAATTAGGCCATCAGATAGTGTAGGGGAATAACGGGACAAAAAAAGAGGCCTCTGTTAGACAACTACTGATCCTTCCCTGTAACTTTGCATTCAGAACTTTGTTTACGACTGCTGTACTACGCATGGGTTGACAGTTGGATTCCTCACAAACTGGGAATTCTTACTGTAGCTCACTGCACCAATCAATTTGTTCAGTTGAATGTCTTCCTGTAAAATAACCCCCAATTCATGATAGATTGTCTTTGAAAACCTGATCCTGCAAAGGCACTGTTCACCAGGGAGGGCTGGGTAGGGAGAAGAGTCTCCAAGCACTCCGCTCCACCGCTACGTGGGAGTCTGCTGAGTGACTAGCTGTGGCCATCGCAGCTCCTCACCAATGAAGGTAACAAGTAGTGTTGCCAAAGGACAGTGGAGCACACCCTGGTCGTTTTACTATCTCGTGGACTCTGGCAGTGTTTGAGGAGATGGCCCATTTCTGAATGTGCCACATTAGGTTTCCCAGAGCCAGTTGGGTATCACTGCCATTAACATCATGGCACAAGTTAGTGTGATGTGCTCCTGTATTTATGGAAATCATTTCACAATGGTGTTTGCTGCTTGATGTCCTCGTGCACGTTTAAGTACATTTACTGGGAGCACTGCTCAAGGAATTATAGAAGACCCCTTCCATCCAGACCACGGTAACTTCAACCACCTACCATCAAAAAGGAGGTTCAGCAGTATCAAAATCAGGACTGGCAGGCTGGGGAATAGCTTCTGTATCCTGTAACCATGGCAATCAGCCCAAATATTTATGTATATTTATTTTGATAATTTACGAGATCATTGTGTATTGTGTGGTTTCCGAGCATGCACCATGCCCTGGAGAGATGCTGTTTCATCAGGTTGTAAATAGAACATAGAACAAAAAAGCACAGTACAGGCCCTTCCACCCTCAATGTTGTGCTGACCCATATATTCCTTTAAAAAAAGTACTAAACCCTCCCTACCCAATAGCCCTCTATATTTCTTTCATCCATGTGTCTGAGTCTCTTAAATACTGCCAATGTTTCAGCCTCCACCACCATCACTGGCAAGGCATTCCAGACTCCCACAATTCTCTGAAAAACTTACCCCTGATGTCTCCCCTAAACTTCCCTCCCTTAACTATGTACAGTCAGATGATAATAAACTTGAATGTGAACTTGATGTTGGTACAACTAGTTGTAAATGGTATAATCAAATATGCATCTGATGCCACAGAAACTTCACGATGCTAACATGGCTTCGTGATGGCCATGATCTCACTTGGAAATGAATGCTAACCTGATCTATAAGTCCTTAGAGCAATTGTATGTGACTTCAGCAGGGGTAGCAGGTCCCGATCGATGCAGATTTGAGTCTGCGTGAAACACAAAAGTCTGCAGGTGCTGTGATTGTAGTAAAATGCTGGAGGAACTCAGCCGGTCTTTCAGCTTCCATAGGAGACAAAGATATATTGCTGATGTTTCAGGCCTGAGCCCTTCTTCAAGGAATAAGCAGAATGAGAAAAAAACAAGAAATCTCAGAATAGAGACAGCGCCGACTGGGGGAGGAGCCCAGACCATCAAAAGCTGTTAATTGGATAGGTGAGAATTGACTATGTCTGTGTGAAAGGTGATAGGGAAAAGGGAGAGAGACAGAGCTGGGGGGAGGCAACGGGGGAAGAAGTGGGGTGAGGGGGGTGGTAGTTAACGAAAGCCAGAGAAATTGATATTAATGCCATCTGGTTGGAGAGTGCCCAGTCAGAGGATAAGGAGTTACAGCCACTGCTCAGCTTCTGTCCAGCCCCACCTAGAGATTTATGGGTAATAATGCCATTTCATCATTTTCAATATTCAAATCCCCTTCAAGAGTTTCCTCCCCTGGAGATTGGATGTGGTGGGGGAGGGGAGTGGAAGAGAGAGTTTAATATCAGGGACTGGGGGCTCTGGGGAACTGGTACAGAAGGGGAATGAGGCCAGATGACACCAGTCTGAATGGTGGGACAGGGGTGTCCTACTCCTGTTCCTATTTCCTCATGTTTTTCTCTCATTGTTGAACATGCTGTATTCAGTGAGGGTACCATCAGTGTAAAGATTCGAGATTCCTTTATTGTCATGTATATGCAACACAAAATTGTGACGGTTCACCTGCTTTAAAGGCACAGGGGCGCCACTAGCCCAGCGCCCCCACCAGCAAGAGATGCTGCCTGTCTGGTAGGTGTTTCTTGTATGTTCTGTTTTTATTTTGGATTTCCTGTACCCACTGAATTTTGCTTCTGAGAACAGAAACATCAATTGTCAGAGCTCAGGCTTCTCTCTTTGGAGCCTTGAAGAATGAGAGGTGACACAATAGAGGTGCATAAGATTAAGGGTTTTAGATAGGGTAGACAGCCAGCACTTTTTTCCTAGGGCAACAATAACAAATACCAGAGGACATGGATTTACGAGAGGAGGTAAGTTTAAGGGAGATGTCAGAGGAAAGTCTTTAACACAGAGTGGTGGGTTCCTGGAATGCATTGGCAGGGGTAGTGGTGCAGGCCGGCACAATTGGGATATTTGGCACATGGATGTAGGAAATAGGTGTGAGGTAGGGAGTGGTTAGATTAATGTGGAGTAGTTGTCCATAGGTCAGTACAACATCGTGGGCTGAAGGGTCTGTACTGTGCTGTAATGTGCAATGATCTATGAGGATCCCTTCGAAAGGTTCACCTCCTGTAACCTCGGCGGTCATTCTAGCAACTGTTCCAGAACAGTAATTGTACTGAGACTGTCAGTGATGCACCATAATAATATTTTGCCCAGCAGTGATCTATCGGTGAGATCAGCTCCTACACATCACTCAGTCACCAGGACATCATTCTCTTTCCAGGCTCCCATGGCAGCTGCAATGAGTTTTTGGGTGCTGGATGCTTTCGAGAGTTTCCGTTTAAGAACCAACACCCTTCATTGGTGTCAGCTGCAATACATCATAGGCAATGCCAAGACTACCAGCATCCTTGGCTGTGATTTTATGCACCTCTTTGTGAGGTTCCTTGGCTGCCATCTGTAAATTTGGTAGAGCAGGGTGTAATTTGCCATTGGCCCTTGATCCAACAACACGTCAGCATCAGAAAGAACAAAAGCTCTTTCTACCAATTGCTTTCGCCATCGTGTCACCATTTTAAATTGTATGGAGAAAATCAAGATATATCCTTATGGAGAAATTTAAACAAGTAAATATGGAAAAGCTCTTTCCTTTTGTTCAGTGTTGAAATCAGACCAGCAGAAAGTTGAGATAAGAAGCGCAATTTTTAATTTTTAATTTCGACCATAATATGGTCAGAGCAGAAACAGTCAAAGTGGAACAGCTTGCTGAAAATATAACCAAAATGGAGGGTAGAATTGTAGAGAAATGACACTGAACGGATGACTCTCTCAGTAGAGTGACCCGGATGGCCCTGCCCACTGTCATAAATCTCCAGATTTTATCATTCAAATTTCTTTCTTTACATGTAAAATGTGACTGTCAACCATCACACAGATTTGTTTCCAGGAACTGTGGTTGTTTTGTGGCCTGTTTATTGGCAAATCTGCATCAAATTTATTGCCAAGCTACTTTTTGAACTTATCACATAACTGCTGTTTATTGCTGTGAGCTAGTCAGGTTATCAGAAATTTTGAATCAACAGGGCATAGATACATTTTAAGATATTTGTTTTAAGATCAGCATACAGTGGTGAAATAATAAGCTGTGATATTTGGCCATTCAGTGCAGCTGGAGGTTGCTGGGAAAACCTCCGGCCTGCGGGTTACTCCTTGCAGATGCTAGGAATGAGTTCACGGTGAAAGGCTTGCTGCTGTACGCAGGCAATGTTTATGTTTGTGCCATATTTTGAGGCTAAGCACCAAGATGTCATTTGCGAGCGCAGTCGAGAGGAAGCACTCAAAATCCACAAAACCAAGGTTCTCGAACAGTTGGACCCCACTACGCTACTCCAGTAACATAGGTCCATGGTGGACTCCTTCCATATCTTAGTTGCTGCCTGAGGTGGAGCCAGGCTTCAGGGATGAAATTTACCCTCAGCTTTAGGTTGATTCAGGACTTTGCACCTTGCATAAAGCTCTTGGCCTGCCAGGCATCAGCTATCACCATAACACTATAACTGTGAAAGTCATCCCAAATATTTGTACATATTTATTTCGATGATCGTTTATTTATAATGGTCATTATGTACTATGTATTTCTGTGCATGCACCATTGTCTGGAGAGATGCTATTTTGTCAAGTTGTACAATCAGATGACAATAAACTTGAACTTGCTCAGCAGGCCGGTCAGCATCCGTGGAAAAGGAACAGTTAACATTTCAGCTGAAGTTTCTTCAACCTGAAATGTTAACTGCTTCTCCTTTCGTAGCTGCTGCCCAACCTGTTGAGTGTTTCCATTGTTCACGTTTATTGTCACATGTACCAAGATGCAACGATTGAGGTTGTTTTGTGAGAGGACCGATTAGCCAACTTATGCATAGTGCAACATGTAAGACACAGTATAAGAGTGAAGAGTTACAGAAAGGGATCAGTTAGTATGGAGCAAAGGATATATCGTTTTACAATTCCAAGGTTTATTCAGGAGTTTGATTACAATGGACAGAAGCTGTCCTTGAATCTTGTGGTACATGATCACAAATTCTTCTGGGGGGGTGTTGGTGGTGAAGAGAGCATAGCCAGGGTGGGATGAGTCTTTTAATACGTTGGCTTCTATGCCAAGGCAGCAGGAGTTGTGTGATGGTCTAAACCATAGTCACAACCCCTGCAGTTCCCATCCCATGCAGTGACCCTCCCTGACAGGATGCTTTCAATGGGGCACCTGTCGAAATTTTCAAGAGATGCAGGTAACATACCAAATTGTTTCAGACTTTCCGGAGTTCATAGAGGTGCTGGCGTACTTTTTTTGGTCATTGCATTGCTGTGAGTGGATCAGGGCATGTTACTGGAGATGTTTACCCCTACGAACGTGTTCTCTGTATTTCCATCAGGTCTACAGCTTCTGTATCAAACAATATCTTTGACCTACTACCATTAGGAAGGTGGTATAGGAGCATCAAATTCAGGAATGGCAGGCTGGGAAATAACTTTCCGCAGGCTGTGTAATTGATAAACAGTATCCTGTAATTGAGCAAATCATTCCAAAGTATTTATATTTATTTTAAGTTGCATCTTTATGTAAACAATGTTTGAGACAGACACTTTTTTCCCCTTATTTGCCATGTGCTTCACAATTGTAAATTTGTAATCAAACAATTCACATGTCATTAAAGTGCACCTTCCAGATTTTATTCAAGGTTATTTCTATACATTTTGGTTTGACCATGTAGAAATTACAGCACTTTTTATACATAGGCCCCTCATTTCAGGGCACTATAATGTTTGGGACATTTGGCTTCACAGGTGTTTGTGAGTACTCAGGTATGTTTAATTGCTTCGTTGGTGCAGGTATAAGAGAGCTAGGCTTGCTTCCAAGCTTTTGATCGCCTTTGGAGTCTGTCGTCGCCATTTTTCAACATGAGGACCAGAGTTGCGCCAATGAAAGTCAAAGAAGCCATTATGAGGCTGAAGAACAAGAATAAAACAGTAAGAGACATCACCAAACCAAAGATGACCTCCACCGCTGAATTCTCATCATAATGAAGAAAATACATGTCCGACAGATCAGAAACACTCTTCAGGAGGAAGGTATGGATGTGTCAATGACCACTGTTTGCAGAAGACTTCATGAACAGAAATACAGAGGTTACACTGCAAAATACAAATGTGGTTTGCTTTGGATCTTGCAGTTTCTTTACACCTCCACACTTTGCTCTAGCCATCAGTCTGATACAGGTTAATCTTGGTCTCATCTGTCCACAGAACATTTTCCAGAATTCTGCAGACTCTTTTAAATACTTCTTGGGAAACTGTAATCTGCCCATCCTGCTTCTGTGGCTCACTAGTGGTTTGTATCTTGCAGCGTAGCCTCTGTATTTCTGTATATGAAGCCTTCTGCAGGCAGTGGTCATTGACCTATCCCGACACCTGCATTCCAAAGAGAATTTCTACTGATGATAATTCTTCTCTCCTCAGCATTGAAGTCTCCAAACAAATGAAACCAGCTCTCTCCGGGAACAATCGTTTAAAAAGCATGTTTGACTTTGCTGCTTTGTGACACTGTGTGAAAATGTGTCCAAATTCAAATTCAACAATGTGAAATTCTCTTAAATTAACCTCCAATAAATGAAGAACAGTTATATATTTCTTTGGCTTGGCTTCGCGGACGAAGATTTATGGAGGGGGTAAAAAGTCCACGTCAGCTGCAGGCTCGTTTGTGGCTGACCAGTCCGATGCGGGACAGGCAGACACGATTGCAGCGGTTGCAAGGGAAAATTGGTTGGTTGGGGTTGGGTGTTGGGTTTTTCCTCCTTTGCCTTTTGTCAGTGAGGTGGGCTCTGCGGTCTTCTTCAAAGGAGGCTGCTGCCCACCAAACTGTGAGGCGCCAAGATGCACGGTTTGAGGCGTTATCAGCCCACTGGCGGTGGTCAATGTGGCAGGCACCAAGAGATTTCTTTAGGCAG
Organism: Narcine bancroftii; assembly: GCF_036971445.1. Lineage (NCBI taxonomy): Eukaryota > Metazoa > Chordata > Chondrichthyes > Torpediniformes > Narcinidae > Narcine > Narcine bancroftii. The sequence goes on along the minus strand of NC_091471.1, from coordinate 299,249,213 downwards.
TCCTTGTACCTTTTCTTTGGTGCACCTCTGTCACGGTGGCCAGTGGAGAGCTCGCCATATAATACGATCTTGGGAAGGCGATGGTCCTCCATTCTGGAGACGTGACCCATCCAGCGCAGCTGGATCTTCAGCAGCGTGGACTCGATGCTGTCGACCTCTGCCATCTCGAGTACCTCGACGTTAGGGGTGTGAGCGCTCCAATGGATGTTGAGGATGGAGCGGAGACAACGCTGGTGGAAGCGTTCTAGGAGCCGTAGGTGGTGCCGGTAGAGGACCCATGATTCGGAGCCGAACAGGAGTGTGGGTATGACAACGGCTCTGTATACGCTTATCTTTGTGAGGTTTTTCAGTTGGTTGTTTTTCCAGACTCTTTTGTGTAGTCTTCCAAAGGCGCTATTTGCCTTGGCGAGTCTGTTGTCTATCTCATTGTCGATCCTTGCATCTGATGAAATGGTGCAGCCGAGATAGGTAAACTGGTTGACCGTTTTGAGTTTTGTGTGCCCGATGGAGATGTGGGGGGGCTGGTAGTCATGGTGGGGAGCTGGCTGATGGAGGACCTCAGTTTTCTTCAGGCTGACTTCCAGGCCAAACATTTTGGCAGTTTCCGCAAAGCAGGACGTCAAGCGCTGAAGAGCTGGCTCTGAATGGGCAACTAAAGCGGCATCATCTGCAAAGAGTAGTTCACGGACAAGTTTCTCTTGTGTCTTGGTGTGAGCTTGCAGGCGCCTCAGATTGAAGAGACTGCCATCCGTGCGGTACCGGATGTAAACAGCGTCTTCATTGTTGGTATATTATTAGTATATTTAATATGTGGAGTTTTGAAGTGTGAAAAGTACAGAAAAAAAACCCTGAATAACAGGCTGTCTTTCTATTAAATATTCTATCTTTGCTTAAATGGTAAATAAATGAGTCATGTCATTCATTCTATGTATGACTATGGCATGTGTTGCAAATTGAGCTGTCTAATTTAAGGTTAATGGCTGTGTTGATCATGGGCTGTGTCCAATCACTTTTGGGAGGTCAGAAAGGAAACATTGAATTTCCTAAAGGCCAACATGTTCTGACTCTGCTGGAAGGAAAGGTGGGAGTAATTAATTCAGCCGCAGTGTGCAGATTGTTTCCAAGCCATCAGTTGCAAAGTTTCCAGTTCATTTTAATTAATTTATATGGTTGACCTTTATAATACTTCTTTCCTTTTTTTTGTTGATTGGAAAAAGTCAAATGTTTAAAGACTGGAATATCTTACAATGTCATTCGGGCTATATTATTTAATTCACAGTAACCTTGGACAAAACTTATTTATTTAGCACGTTAATATAGTGACTCACTTTAGTAAAATTGCTTGCAGATTTTAAGTCCAATGACCTGCAATAAGAAGAATGCTGTTCAGCAACTTTTGAATAAACCTATTCCTGATTATCTCTTCCCTTCTGTCCCTTTGTTTTATGGTTTTTCATGTGATGCATCTTTTTGGGGCTCCTGGCTGATAGAGGATTTTCCATCACTCTCCTATCTTCCTGATTAGTGTAACAAGGGGAGGGTCAAGAGCCTGATGGCCGTTGGAAAGAAACTGGTCTTCAGGCTTCTGTACCTTCTGCTCAAAGTCGCAGCGAAGAGGTTGTGGGATGTTCTGACTACACAAAAGGGCTGACTGCACTATTTTTTTTCCTCTAGGATTACTGTGAATATTTATTATGTCTCTCTTTTATGTATTTATTATCTTTTTTTAATTCAATTAAGTTTGAAACTTAAGAGTCTTTTTTACAAATAAACCAGCTGCAGCAAGTAAGAAGTTTGGTGTTTTTGTACATGATACAATGCAAACAACGATAAACTTTTATCATGACTTTAGTTTCCATTCCTAAATTTTGGACGCAAAGCTCCAGGCCAATGGTCTATGAGGTACAGAGGGAGGGCTGCACGTTAGATAGGCCACATCTTTTAGAGCAGATGTTGAGCCTTGGACCCGTGTGCTCATAAAAGATTGTGACAGGTTATTTTTAGTTAACCCTGTGCCAAATTTCTTCCTCAAAGAAGCACTAGCTATCATTTTGCTATTTATCAACAGCTTGCTGTGCACAAGGTTCGTGCTGTGGTTTTACATAATAACTGTAATTACATTGCAAAAGTGCTTTGTTGGCTTTGGAACATTCTGAAGGGGAATATGAAGGGTACTTTGTTTTAAATCAAGTTACTTAGATCGCAGCAAACAAGTTTTGACTACTGCGGTGAGTTTAATTTGTGCCCACTGCAAGACGACAGCAACTTCAATGAGGAGGCAAACATTAAGACGCTGTTTCTGCAAAGCTAATGAAAAATAGCTCATCTCAAAGAAGATCTTTGGATATTTGAGTGTGAATACATACCTGCCCTTTGGCTGAAGTTGCTTTTTCAGATAATGCAGATAACCAAAAGCAACTTTTGCCAACCATACTAACATTTAATCAAGAAAATCTGGCCTATCAGTTTAGGAGACAAAATAAATTAAGAATTAAGCAAATGGAAAGATTGGGCAAATATATAAGTATAAGGTGATTCACTCTCAATCCAAGCAAGGAAACTGGAATATTTTCTTAATGGTTTATGACCAGGATGGGTATGGGATCCAACGTTAAGCTGAATAAATCTCGAAAAGTTGAAGCACAGAGTTAAGCCTCATGGAAAGTTGTATTTTATTTCGAAGCTGCAGGAGTCAAGGGGGAGGAATTGTACAGAGCCAACATCAGACTCAATTCACAATCCAGTTCTGTGGGGAGGCATCAACAAGGGTTTCTTAGGAATGGAATGGCTGTAGAGGGGTATAAATACAGGACAGAGAAGAAGAGGAACTGCTTCTCCTGTGAATCAGTCGAGACTCCCTCATTGGAAGTACTTAAAACACCGAGAGTAGATTTTAGAGGGGAATTAAGGGTTATGGGGAAGAAGCGGGTACGTAGAGTTGAATCCATGGCCAGATCAGTCGTGATCTTATTGTATGGCAGAGCAGGCTCAGTGGACCATTTACCCTACATCTGTCTTATGTAGAGCAAACTCATCAGGATAATAATATGATTTAAATGGTCAGATTAAGGGTAATCTTGAGTTTAAAAAAAATACAAAGAGATCATTTAATCATGGACCATCCACAGTAAAATTAGCTGAGAAATTAACCAACAGCCACAGAATAATGAAGGCTGAAATTTTCTCCATGTGAACACTGCTTCTTGGACAATGGGTTCAATGCTGCTCTTCTGCTTTCAAAGTGATGATATCATTTCCAAGAAATAAGAATTTTATTTTTTCTGGGGAATATTGTAACAGCAAACATAATAAATTTTACTTATTCTTAACTTGAGCACTGCAAGTTAGCTGTGTCCTTTCATTTTAAATTTAAATTTAGACATGCTGCCCGGTAACTGGCCCTTTCGGTCCTCAGGCCTGTGCCGCCCAATTACACCTAATTGACCTACAACCTTTCTTTTGAAGGATGGGAGGAAAGCAGAGCACCCGGAGAAAATGCACACAGACACGGGGAAAACATACAGCACCAAATTTGAACCCCGGTTGCTGGGCTGTAACAGTGTTGCGCTAACTACTAACCCATATGGGTATATGAATGGTGGCAGTTCAATATCTCAGAACTCTGGACATAGAACTCCGATTTTATTATCACTAAAACTTGCAGGATCAGTTCTTAATCTTGGCACATTCTCAATAATGTAACCCCCAGAAAAGGTTTACACTTTTAATTCAAAATTTGTAGCTGAAACCATTTACAACATTGAAAAATGTATTTTTCAGTTAAGACGAACATCACAAAAAGATACATGAGGCTGAAGTTGTTCAGTGTTTTATTTTTATCCAAATACAATGTGTCTCGCAGCTTGTTCACCGGGAAATGGGTGGTTTTACCACCTACTGTCAAAGGTAACGTTCAGTGGGTTTGTGGCCTGTGTGTTAAGATCTGGTCAGTCACAAATGCATGTTATTGCAACGTAGGGTAACAGTAGTTTCCACTTACCCATACTTCTAAATATTAGCAGACATAAACTCATGTGTGACCAAACAATAATTTTCACACTGCACATATAAATTTTATTCTCCCACATAATTCTCACCAAGTTTCAAATTAAATTGAAATGTTTTGAGCTTAAATAATTGCAATTGATGTTATGATAATTTTATTAAAGATACCTTTTCTCAAAATATTTCTTATTGTTTAAATTGACAGTATTTCTTTGGAGTTTAAAAAAGAAATCAAAGAAATCAAGAAATCAATCCAATCCAACTCCAAAACCCCCAGATCCTTCATCCTCTCCGTCAAAGCCCAATTCATCACATAACAGGCTCACTCACATCACTCTCAAAACATGGTAAACATCGAGATCAGAGTTTGATGTCATTACCTTCTTTGGGCTGACTTCATTAGTATGAGCCCATGATTCGGAGGAAAATGCAACATAATCTATCATCTTTGCTCACCCACTCATTGAATTATATACTGTAGGAGCTGTCCAGAAGTGGAGATGGTCACAGAAAAAACATTTGCATTCTTGACTTGTTTGGAAGAGGATGTGGTCCATCACTGTAAGGGAGTGAAAACTAAGTGGAATGTCTCATAAATGTACTGGTTTGCTTTATAGCTTGTTATAATACTGGAGTAGAAGGCTCCAGAAGGTAACAAATGTAGCCAAGCTTCCACCCATTGAATGCATCTATGTGAGACGATGCCTCAAGAAGGTAGCCAACATCATAAAGGACCCCCATCACCCTGGTCACAACCTCTTGTCACTGCTACCTTCAGGCAGAAGAACAGAATGTTATAAACGGTTTTAGCTACAAATTTAGAATTTAAAGTGTAAAGTGTAAAAGACCAACACCTCGAGGCTCAAGAACAGTGTGTTTCCAACAGCTGAGAGGTTCTTGAAACTTCCCTTGTTACACTAATCTGCCACTGCTCCCACGCAGTAAAATGATTGTCTGCACTTTTTTTTGCATGAAGGTAACTGTGAATATTTATTATCTTTTTTGTTGACTTTCAATTAAGTCAATTAAGTATTTAGTACTTTGATTTTTCATTGTTTTGTGGTTTTTTTTTCAAATATAGGTTCAGCTGCGGCTGGTGTTATATGTACATTGTGTACAACAATAAACTCATTATCATTCTTTCATGTTAATAACTTAACTGGTTTTTTTTTCACTTCCACATCATCTCTACTCCCTCACAGTATTCTCCTCCAAGCTCCCAATATCTATCGCTGACCAATAACATTGGGGCCATCTTAAATCTCTGTGATGTTTGAGAGAGAGTCCTGGGGATTGAAATATTTCAACACAATCCTAACTTGTCACCTACAAGCTGATTTCCTTGGCAGATATTGGGGCTTCCTAGAGATATGCTTTGGACAGGCAGCTCCATAATATTATGTGGACAAGGATTCATTGGTGACACTCCGAACAGGTTTTGAAAAGAGCATCACTTGCTTTACTTTTGCAAGGTTTCAAAAGGTTGCAGAGAATCAAGTACTGCCAAACCATCTTTTTAGAAAATTTCACTCAATCCTGGAGGAAGAGGATTGCAACTCTCCTCAGCCTGCATTATATGTATGTGAAATTGACGTGTTGCTTTAGAGGTTGCTGTGACCTTGAAGCCATGTGTCCCCATGTTAACTATTGAGCATTGCATACAGAAACACAAAGGACTGCAAAGATTATAATCTGAACCCAAACACAATCTGCTGAAGGAACTGAACAGGTCAAGCAGCATCAGTGGGAGAGAACTGGCAAATGCTTGAGGTCACCAAATCTTGATGAAGGGTTATAGACTGAAACATCGACATTCTTTTTCTCTCACTGATTGTGTTTGGCAGCATTGCATTGTCAGGTTCAGATAGTTAGTCCTGCCATTCAGAGTGAATCATGAATGGTGACATAGCCCTGGACAAGTACAGCATGTTCACTTGTTGTGAGACAGAACAAGTTCTGTATTCAGAAGTCAGTTCAACTAGAGAGAGGCTGGATAGACTAGAGCTTTTCTCCCTGGAGTGAAGGATGCTGATGAGGTAGATTTATAAACTCATGAGGGTCATAGATAAGGTAAATAGTCATTTTTTTCCCAGCATTGGAGAAATAGTGGAGAGTTTATGCGAGAGGAGAATAAAAGAGATCTGAGAGGCAACTTTTTCCCACAGAGCATAATGGGTATGTGGAATGAACTGCCAGACAAAGTAGTAGATTTGGGTAAAATGTTTACAAGATCTTTGGACGGCTGAATAAGAAGAGGGATATGGGCCAAGTGCAGGAAAATAGGTTTAGATCAAGTAGGCCATTTAGCCAGAACGGAGGGATTGGGGTGAAGGCCCTGTTTCTCTGCTGTACAATGCTGCAACTCTTTGAATCCGTGAATGTGAGGGAGCCTTGGTCTGCAAGGGATCCTGAGATGCACAGAAAGCAATGGCATCACCTTCACTCTCTTCTTTGGGACCTGTTCATTGGATTGCAGGTGGTCTCGATGGGAGGGCTGAAAGGTGAGGAAGTGTGTCATTGGGATCAGAGGAGATGGTGATATAGGAGCACTCAGGTCCAGAGATTGTCCAGAATATGGCATCTAAGTCAAGTTTACTGTTATTGGATTGCACAAGTACAACCCAAGGAAACCACTTTCTCCAGTCCTCGGTGGAAAATGCATAGACACACAACCAGACATGATACACATACAGTACATACACTTGACAAATATTTGTATAAAAAAATTGCTTTGTGAATATGAGAGTCTTGGATGGTTAGCGTGAGCCGTTCCTTTGGTCATTCAGCATTCTCACTGCTTGTTTGAAGGAGCTGTTCCTCAGCCTGGTGGTGGTGGCTCTGATACTCCTGTATCTCTTTCCTGATAGGAACAGCTGAAAGTTGCTGTGTGCAGGGTGGAAGAGGTCCTCAATGATTTTTCATGCCCTTTTTCAGACAATGATCCTGGTAGATCACATTAATGAGGACTCCAGTGATCCTCTCTGACACTCTTATTGTCTTGTGGATTGACCTCCGATCCATTTCTCTGTAGCAGCAACCATGATCTAGCTGGCCAGGACGCTCTCGATAGAACTCCTGTAGAAGGTTGAAATAATGGTGGCCAGAAACATTGCCCGCTTCAGTCTTCTTAGGAAGTGCAACCATTGTTGTGCCTTCTTGACAAATGAGGAGTCCACTAGAAGTCACTAGTTAAGTGAACTCCAAAGACTTCATGCTCTCCACTCCAGAGTTGTTGATGTGTAGTAGAGGGTGGTTGTTCTTGGTCTTCCTGAAGCCACCGCAGTGATTAAGCAACCTCTGATAGCCAAGTGCGGGCTGCCATAATCTTACCATCACAATGAACCGACTCCAGTTAAATTGACCTTGGTTTGCTGCAGATGATACTGCAAAGGTACTGAGGAAGCACCAGTGGCCAGAAACAGGCCACTCTCCTTTTGTAGCATGTGGCAAACATACTGAGCAACATTACCAATGATTGTGGGGAAAATCAAGTGTGATTTCAGATGGAGAATAGGCAAAGCAAGCTGCTCATGCTTGGAATCACAGGAGGTTGGAGACATTTGGCCACGAAGGCAGTTGGCAGAAGAAGGAACAGTGGATGTGACATTACAGGGCACTGACATTTCAACAGACTTGAGCAATTCAGGCCAACAAAAGCAGGTTGTCGGAACTTCTTTAACAAGGGTTTATAAACTGCTAGATTGGATGTTGCTTCCAACCTTCAGTGGCATGGAAAAGGGAGTTGCAAATGAAACCAAGGGATCCCAAAAGGATGAGAGGGGAGGATAAAGGAGGATCTGTCTCCTGGTGGAATCTATTGAAGATGGCTAAAGTAACATGGTGAGGACCAGGATGAGATTCAAGATTCAAGATTACTTTATTGTCATGTAATAGTACAGAAAATCTGCCTGCCATAAGGCAGACAAAGAGTCACCATTAGTGTCGCCCGGAGCCCCTTAAAATACAAGAGAAAGAGAAGCAAAAGGGAGTCCCTTCAGAGACAGCAAGTGTCTGTGGATTGGCCTTTAGCGCTCCTGCAACCTCTGCAACCACACACACTCCTGCTTGTCCATCGGGAATCCGAGCTCCAGATCCAAACCTCCCACGTGATCAGGAAGACTTCAGGCTGAAGGCAAAGTCTCTGTTAAGTGAAAAGAAAAAAGCGCTCAGAAGCATTAATGTGAAAAGTATTGTCCCAGAGCAAATTCCATGGAGAGAGGGGAACTGGGAGAAAGGAATGGGGCTCTTAACAGGAAATTGAGTGTGGGGTGGTGCATTAGAGAGGGGCATGGAAGGATGGGAGCTTTTTGTGGATGTAATTTTCCCACCTATCATCAAGATGGAGATATTTTGCAAAGGGAAAGGAGGGAGAGAGAGAGAGAGACAAAGATGGACTGTGTAACTGAGATAAGTATGGAATCCTAAATGACCCTCAGAGTAATAAAGTGTTGCTGCCTTTTGTCTGCACCGACTCATTTCTCTCCGTAACTCTGCACTCCCATGCTATGTCTTACTTGTATCGTGCGTGAAATGTCTATCGGCCTGCTTGCAAAACCACTGCTGTCCCTATCTCTTGGTCCATGTGACTATAAACTTGAATCTTTGAGTTCTGTATAACTGCGGGAATGAGCACCAATACAATTATCAAAGCACAAGAGAAAAAAAGGAACTGATCAAGATTGAAAGCAGGACTGTGCCACATATCCCAAAAGGGACAGATTGACCTCGGCCCATGGTAGAATTAACAAATACATCTTTGATTTTTTTTAAATTATTTATAGATTTTTAAACCACAAAACATTCACTTATTTTACAATATCGAAAGTTTATTACAAATATATGTATATATAAATAAAGAGAGAAAAGAAGAAGAAAGAAAGTTTAACCTCCTCCAACCCCCCAACCCTCTACAATGACAAGAAAAAAGAAAGAAGAAAAATAGAAAAGTGTAGGACAAGAGATTTCAACCCCTCACTATAAAATTTCTTATAATTTCCGGAGACTTATTTTCGGAGAAAGGGTATGTCTGAATTTCATTTAAATATTCATACTAACATTTTGTAAATATGGGCCCCATATTTTCCAAAATATGTAATATTTATCTCTTAATTTATAGGTAATTTTCTCAAGCAGCATGCCACTCCAACCTTCCACATGTCATCCCTCCATTCCCAAATCTCTATCAGGTATTCAAGTTATAGAAATACTTTTTCAAGTTATTGCTAAAGCAATTTGAACAAATTTCACTGGGTACAGATTCAAATTTAATTTAGGTTTGATATCACCTAATATCACCTAGTAAAAATAACATTGGATCCTGTGAGAATTTAACCCCCATTATTCATTCTAATAAGTTACCTATTTTCAACCAAAACGATTTAATCTTAAGACACTACCCAGTAGAATGCAGAAATTTACCAACTTACTGTTCACATCTAAAACATAAATCCGAAAGGGTATGATTCAATTTATTTAACTTTTGTGGTGTCAAATATAACTGATGAATATAATTATGTTGTACTAATCTAAACCTCACAAATACACCTTTGATTGTAAGGAAGTGTGTGAAGTTGGATCGATTTAAGTAAAGATGGCAGTAAATTTGGAATAGTTATCCCTCCATTTAAGGAAGAAACAAATGGTTGAATGTCTTCTAGTCTATGATGGATAACGGAGAACTGATGAAGTTATCAGTGATTGGAGCAAGTTCTTCACAAAGACCAGCAGGACTGAGTCAAGGCTGGTTCAGTCATCCTGACCCAGTATGGCAGAAATATTTCATTTAAGTTTAGCTGAGTCAGGGTGAATAATTTGTTCATGTGTCATGCAGATTTGGTCAATGTCTCAAAGTGGCATCATTGGATAAAGGGGCCTTGAACACATCTGCCTCAATATCATCCATCTGCATTGATCATTGAAAATAGATGGAACAAACTGAGATTTAATACATTCAGTTCACAAGCCTTTACAAGGGTACCATTCAGGCAAAACTATTCCTAAAAATGTTCAGGCAACAACTAACTAAATATTTCGCGAGTTCCTATTGCTGGATCCTTGGGGTCAAACTTTAATGACCAATTTCTTTGTGAGACCTTGTCAGAGCCTTACTGAAGTCCATGTGGTCGTCAAACTCGCTGTTTCACCTCCATCAGTGCAGGAGAACGTGCCTGGGGAATAGAGGGGGCAGATGGGATGGAAAGATTAAAGAAGGGAGTAAAAGAGCAATTGGACCCTGCAAAAAGCTGAAAGTGATGGGAAGGGGGAGTTATGGCTGATGGTGAATGTGTCAAAGGAATACAAAGGCTGGTGGGATAGAAGGCAACCATTCCCCTCTATGAAGCTATGGCCTCCAGTGGTTGACATTTCTACCCCAGGAGAAAAACTCTAACTTTCTATCCATATTTCTCATAATTTTATAAACTTCAATCAAATCACCCTTAGCTTCCAGAGAAAACAATTCAAGTTTTCCAACTTCTCCTTAAAGCTAATACTCTCTAATCCAGGTAATGTGTTGATGAACCTCTTCCACACCTTCTCTAAAGCCTCCACATTCCTTCTATAGAACGGGAACCACAACTGCACATAATACTCCAGATGTGGCCGAACTAACTAAAGTTTTATACTGCTGCAAAGTGACTTACCAATTTTTATTCTCAATGTCCTAACTAATGAAGGCAAGCATGCTCTATGTCTCTTGTACCACCCCATCCACTGATGCGACCACTTTCAGGGAGCTGTGGACTTACATACCAAGATCGCCCTGTTCATCAGTGCTTCCAAGGGTTCTGCCACTTACTGTTTACATTCCCCTTACATTTTGACTACCTAAAGTTCAAGACCTCATATTTGACAAGATTAAACTTCATTTTCCTATTTATCCAGCCATATTTCCAACCAGTTTATATCCTGTTATAACCTTTGACGAATCCTAAGGTCAAATAAAGTCAACTCTCTTCAGTCGAGTTCAAACATGCTCAGTTTTATTCCACCAATACTGTTTTTTTACTCCTTCATGGTCCTATGCAACATGCCAGCCATTACCATTCATAACCAATCTATATTATCCTGCAAGGCATTATAGTTGATAACTGAACTCTGTTATTTATCACTACGACAAACCTTCATTACCGTCCACAACCCAATTAAATTTTCTGTTGACTATCAGCCAATCTACAATTTTCATCCAAATCATTCATTTACATCACAAACAAATCAGAGATCCCTGCACCAGTTCTTGTGGAGCATGACGAACCATGGCAGAGAAACACCCATCCAGCATTACCCTCTGTCTTCCATGACCAAGACAGTTTTAAATCCAGTTTACCAAGGTACCATCAATGCTTTGTTCTGGATCAGCCAACCATGAAGTGCCTTGTCTGTGAGAAGATGTTGGAAAAGAAGTGAGTAAAAACGTACAACAGGTTGACATATTTACATCTAAAATTATACATGCATAGCTTTGTATGTAAATGTATTGACTGATTATACGTTGTTATTCACTTTTTCTTAAGGGAAAACAGTGTGGTAGAGGCATGTGAGTAGGAAATGTAAAAGTTGCCTTTAGGTTGGTGGGTCATTGTAATCTTAAGGCACAGTATACTTTATGTTACTTCGCAGTTGGTGACTGTTGTAACAGACTGACACGTCTAGCCTATGAGTTATATAACAGGCTACAGTATAAGTTTAAAAAGAAACTACCTTCTGGCATCTACCACTCCCTTTGCTCCAGGGGTGCAGTGCTAATTTTTTTGGTGCAGAAGCTCACCAAAAACGGCGACAAGAAGGTCTTGCGAGACCTGCCCTTAGTGGCTGCCATGTGGGATTTGGCCTTGTTTAATTTAATAACATGACAAACTATCACTAATTGCTCTCACTAATTGTCATAAAATATAATTGTCAATAAATAACTAAATAGACGGCAATCATGTATTTTACCAATTTAAAACTAATTACCTACTTACCAGAAATAAAACAAATAAGTTTTTTTGTACTGTTAGCCACCTACATTGGAACCAAGTAATCAAGTATGAAAAAATGATGTTTCATGAATTATTGCTGTCCAGGCTTAAGCTTCCCTGGTTTTGCCTTCCACAGCCCCCCCCACCCCACGACTTCTCCGGCCTTGGCTATCCCAGCTTCCCCAACCCCACCCCCCCCCCCCCCACCCCTGGCTTCCCCAACCAACCCCCGTGTCTTCCCCAGCCCCGACTTTTGCTTCCCAGACCCCAGCTTCCACGGCCATGGCTTCGGCTTCCCCACACCCCTGCACCCCCAACCCCCTACCCCCAGCTTAACCTGTCTCCCTGGCTTCCCGACCTCCAGGCTTCCCTGACACCCCCCCCCCCCCACCCCTGGCTTCCCCAACCCTGTGGCTTCCCCAGCCCCCTGGCTTCGCCTCGGCTCCCAGACCTCTCACCCATTGCTGATGGTCCTTTGTGTTTTTGATGAGAGAGAGAGAGAGAGAGAGAGAGAGAGAGAGAGAGAGAGAGAGAGAGAGAGAGAGAGAGAGAGAGAGTGTTAGAGAATCATGTGACCAGCTTCTGATTGGAACAGATGTGCAGAGAAGTAGTTGGCAAAGCCGATATCAAACTTTGAGGGCAAATAACCTATAGATGCACTTTCTGCTCAGGGCAGATTATTAATGTGATCCCGTTAAAGGAATTTCGCAAGACTAACCAGTTTAACCCAGCTCCGGATTCATCTGATCAGTGGAGATGTCACTGGGCATTACACCAGAAAACTGATCTTGAAGTGGGCTGTAGCAGTTGTAGCAAGAACTCCAACAGGACTTGATTCATAACTTAATGTAGACATACAGCACAGTAACAGGCAATGTTTCCCCTATCCCTACCCATAATATATCTATCTGGCTCCCCCTTAGTATCTCTTCTCTATTTAGAAGTAAATCACGAAAATTTGTTGACATGATGGTAGAACTAAAAACACAAAATGCTTGAGAAGTTCAGCAGGTCAAACAGTGTCTTTGACGTCGCAAAGGTAAAAATGCAGAACCAATGCTTCAGGCTCGAGCCCTTCATCAAGGTATGAGGGAATATCGGTAGGCAGGTGTCCAGACAAAAAGATAGGGGCGGAAGTGGGGTGGAAAAGGCAGGAGATGATAGGTGGAGAAGGGAGGGAGGGATGACTGGGTGGGTAGAAGGGGAAGGGAGGGGAGAATGGGGAAAAACTGGAAAGGGGAGGGGAAAGAAAAGGTGAGCAAGTTTAGCAGAAAGCGGTGAAGTCAATGTTAATGCCATCTAGCTGGAGAGTTACCTGTATAAACATAGCTCCATGACAGTGAAGTACTGTTACCAGTGTGTTTATCATTAAATGTTGATCTTGGATAACTATTACATACCAGACAGCAGTGATAAAAATTAGTCCATACAGTGTTACATATAAAATAATATTTTTAATTATTAATCAACAATTATATAACACATATTCTAATTTAACTACCTTATCCAAACTTAACTCGATTTATCTACACTTATCTCACTTAAACTTTAACTATCCACAGATATATTGGTGTGTGAGGACAGTCCTAAGCCACCACAGCTCAAGGCTCAATTCTTGGAAGGCAGTTCAAAGTTCAGTTTCAGAAATCCAAAGATGGCACGTGGGCTCGAAATTGATGCAACTTGTAAGCTTTAGATGACTGACACACACAAGACTTAGATGAATGCGACACACAAGCTTTAAATGGGTCAGACATGCAGGGCCTTAGATAAAATGATGCTGTTCATGAAGTGGGTGAAAGAGACTGGGGTTGACATAATGTTGATTAACTCATGAAACCCTTGTTGAGGTGCTTCAGAGAAATGTCCTTTTTAGACTTCTTCTTCAATTAGAACCCTTTATGTGGGTCAGTCGAAGTAGAGTGCAGTATTTCTTCTGCAATTGGAACCCTTTTCATGGGTCAGTCAAAGTGATCTTCTCATCCTCTAACAGGAGAACATCTGACATTTTGTCTATAACCACATAATGAGGCCAAGTCTGTTTCTCATTCCCACAAAAGAAGATGAAGAGCTCTTTGTGCTGCCTTGTTAAAATCGCACCCTGAGCAAAATGTGCACTGTTCTTTCAATTAAGGTCATATGGTCTCTGCTTCAGGGCTTCTCCATTTATTGTGCAAATGTTTCAAAGTTAAGAACATGCTGTCTTCGAAGCCTGCAGCCCTTTTCATAGTCACTTTCCAAAAACTGCAAGGTTTTGTTAAATCTGTTCTCCAAAAGGGACAGACCCACACAATAAAATAAACTGAAAAATGGGAGAATGTCACGTAACATGCATCCAATGAATGAACAAGAATGCTGAACACAACTTCTCACTTTTCCCTTTAGGCAGAAAGTAGAGAAGTCTGAAGTTCAGCACTTTGAGGTTCAGGAACATCAATCAAGGTCTTGAACCTGCCTATTCTACCCTAATGAAAAGATCTTCACACTACTGAAACATCATTTGTTTTCTTGTTTGAACTGCAACTGTGAATATTTATTGGTTCTTTTAATTTTTTTTAAATTTAAATTTAGGCATACAGCACAGTAACAGGCCATGTTGCCAAATTTACACCCAATTAACTACAACTTCCGGTTTGTAATGGTGGGAGGAAACCGGAGCACCCAGGGAAAATCCACAGAGACACGGGGAGAACTTACAAACTCCTTACAGACAGCACAGGATTCAAACCCCAGTCCCGATCGCTGGCTCTGTAAAGGCATTGCGCTAACTGCTCCACCAACCTGCAGCGAAGGATATTGAGGGATGACCAGACAGTAGTACACAATTTTAGAAGCATAAATCGAGTAGGTGATCATATCCTTTTTCCTTGATAGGGGCAGGTTGAAGGTGAAAGGAAAGAGCTTTAAAGGTGGATCTGAGGGTTTTTTTTTACACGGTGTTTGATATCTGGAACTCACTGCCAGAGAGATGGTGGAGTCAGATATAGTTACTATGTTTTAGAGACATTTGGACAGGCACATAAATTAGCATGGCACAGAGGAGACAGTCCCAATGCAGGCAAATGAGATTAATGCAGATGGGCAAAAAGATCAGCATGGACATGGTGCACAGATGGAGTAAAGCACAAAAGTCTGCAGATTGTACTGAAAACACAGAAATGCTGGACGATCTCAGCCAGTCTCTCAGTGTCCATTAGATGTATTACCGACGTTTCGGGCCTGAGCCATTCCTTAATGTATGAGTGAAAAAGACAGGTGTCTGAATTAAAGGCTGGAGAAAGAAAAGAGGATGAATGAAGGAGGGTGGAGAAAAGAGGATGAATGAAGGAGGGTGGGGAAGGAGTCCAGATCAACAAGCAAAAGGTGTTAATGGAATATGATAAGAGGAAAGGTGAGAATTGATTTTGAATCTGTGAAAGGAGGCAGCGGGAAAATAGAAGAGAACGAGAGAGGGGGGTAGGGAGAGGTGGAGCTGGAGGAAAGGAGACAGGGAAGAAGTGGTGGGGGGGTGGTTTCTAATGGAAACTCGAGATCGATGTTAATTCTACCCAGATGGAGGGTGCCCAGATGGAAAATAAAATGTTGTTCCCCAATTTGCAGGTGGTCTCAGTCCAACAGTGCATGAGACCATAGACAAACATGTCACCAAGGTCATAGGGCAGGGAATTAGAAGGACCTTTTTCAGTGCTGGACATTTCTGTGATTCTATGGTCCTATGACATCTGTTCCTGCCTCAGCCTGCTACTGCTGGCCTGATGAGTGTCTGTGGTTTCCGACACACCAGTGCACAGGGAGGCATGACACGATGCTTTTGTAACCTGCTCTAGCTGGGAAAAAGTCTGTGCCACAAAGTCTCAGAGGGTGCTGTCAAAGGTATGGTTTGAGGTTACATTTGTGGCTGTCGGTGACATAGCTCAGTGACAGAACATAACAAGCAACTTCTTTGGTGAAGTAGAGGATTTTCATCTGATTGTAAGCCTGAGCAATTCTGTATCTGTGAGAGCTTATTAAAAAAAAAGCACCCACTCCAATCTGACCTCCAACACTTTGCCTCCTTTTCAAAAACTTTGCTGTAGAGTTTTATGATTTAACCCTAAGGACCACAAAATGAAATCACCCATGTCTACAGATGGGAAGTAAAGGGCAATAACCTTGTGGACCACTGCAACATTACTGTACTGACAAAATAAACCAGTGTATCTGCTGCAAGATTGCAAAACTATTCCAAATCTCAAAGAGCAACCAGATCTTCCAAAATTCTGTTCACCATCTTGTTCCCATATAATTCTTCCTGAAATATAGCCACAATTTTGAAGGCAGTGTCTGTCAAATGCAAACACCTCATCAGAGATGAAGAAAATGGAACTAGTCTTCTCACACACACACAAAGTGGTCAGTGTGTGAAATTTCACAGGTAGAGTACTGCTCAATCTTACAATCAGATAAGAATGCCAAGAAATGTGCAACACTCATTCTACAGTATTATCAGCTGTTATTTTCAGGTTTCCCTCTTGCTGTTAGTAAGCAAGAGAATATACTGATAAATAGAGATATTTAAGTAGCAAATCATGGAATGTTGTGTTATGGGAATTGAGTATACATAAAATGGAGATTATCAACTTCCAAGGAGGAGAAATAGAATTTTTTTCTGAATTTAAAATCTCTTTCAATCGGGATCCCCTGGAAACCCTTCTAATATTTTCCATTGCTCTGAGTGCTGTGCCTGTAATCGTCCATTGGCAATGAGGTTCTTGCATCATCTGACCAAGCTTTTGCTCTTTAGAAAGATAAAGGAATAATAACCTTTCTTGATATGTTTGAAGGAAATTGTTTAATGTCATTCGATCAATTAGCTGAAAAGTTCCATTTGCCTAAGACACATCTTCTTTTTAGCTTTCTACATTCTTTTCTGCCAAATTTTCCATTTCACTTTACAACTAATTTGATTGATACATTTCTTCAATTAAATCCTTCTCAAAAAGGATTGATCACTAATATTTAAAAGAGCTTACTTAATTTATTTCCTACATTGAATGATAAAATTAAAGGTGCTTTTGAGCTGGAATTTGAGCAGATACTTTCTGATGATTCATGAGAAAGAATATTTCGACTTGTCAATACTTCAATTTGTGCTCGTCACTCTTTGATTCAGTTCAAGGTAGTGCATAGGGCACATATATCTAAGGATAGATTGGCCATATTTTTCCTATTATAAGTCTTATTTATGACAGGTGTAAATCCAAAGAGGCCACTTTGACTAGTATGTTTTGGTCCTGTACAAAATTAGATACATTTTTGGCAAAGTGTTTTTGAAACTTTAGCTAAAGTGTTGGACCTAAATTTACATTCAAACTTACTCACAGCTATTTTTGGGATCACAGTATTGGGATCAGGCTTTGCGCCTGCTTCAGCCCAAAGAATAATAGCCAAGGAGAGCTATATTACTCAAATGGAAAGACTGTAATCCGCCTACTTCAATGGCTTTTCTCCATTATGTCGTGCTTAGATTTAGAAAAAAAAAGTCGGGCATTTGATACTACCTTTAACTTCAAAAAAAACCTGGTGGCATTTTATTCAATATTTCTGTATGACTCAAACTAATAAACAAAATGGAACAACTTCCAGTTAACTTTTTTCCCAAGTGTGTTGTATTTATTCAGAAAGAATCTCTTTTCTACTTACTTTGAAATTACTCTCAGAATGGACTGATCAATTATTTTTGTTTTTTGGGTTTTTTAATCTTTTTTCCACCATCAGAGTTAGATTTTTTTTGTTTTATGCATTAACGTTTTATTTCCTTACTCAATGTAACTGTCAATATATGGAAATGTTGAATTAATTTGAAAGAACTTGATTGTTATATTCAAGGACAATGTATATTACTTTTTCATGTTTTTGGTATATTATGCTATGTTTTCTTTGTGGAAAATTAATAAAAATATTAAAAAAGAGTCTCTTGTGATTTACTGGGTTCTCTGTGTCCTGCAGGTCGAGAGCTGCCTAATTCTGCCCGAAGGCCAGGCTCTCCTTCACAAGCCTGTCACTAGTGCTCCCCAGATGAGGTCCTCATGAACAGCTCAGACAACCGGCAATACCTGTAACCATTACACAGTTAATATCAAACTTTAACTTTCTGCAGTGGTGCATACCACCAGCTGGTCATCAGGTACCAAGTCAGAGGAATATCCCATCCAGTACTGATAGGAAGGAGAAATCCTGGATCGTCCATGGAGAGATTGTGCCCACTGTGGTAGCTTATAAAAAGCTCAGTTTTCAAAGGATTCCAACCACTGTCCAAATTGAATTATTTTACATGGAACCTTCTGAAGTGACATTAGCATCAGTGTGGGGATTGGGGTGAAGAGATTCCTGAACCCCCTCCAGAAAGACATGAACCATAATCTGATACTTAAAATATCTCTTGAGTATCCTCAAGACTGGAATTGTGCTGTTGTTACATTACATGTTTCCTTCCTTACACAGAAGGACTGAACATAGAATGTTGGGCCCATCATTCTCTCCCATCTGTGTCACCAATGTAAACTAATCCCATCTGCTGACACATGATCTGTATCCCTTGATTTCCTGATGTGTATGTGTCTGTCAAAATGTCTCCTATATACCACCAGTACATCTGCTTCCACCACCTCAGCCGACAGCCCATTCCAGACACCCATACTCTCTGAGCAGAAAAACCTATCCTCCACATTTCCTATAAACTTTCCTCCACTCAGTTTAAAGCTATGCTCTCCAGTCATTGACATTTCCATCCTGGGAAAAAGACACTAACTATGTACCCTGTTACTGCCTCTCATAATTTTATAAACTTCTAACAGGTCCCCCCTCAGCTTCCAACAGTCCAGGGAAACCTCTACTCATAGCTAACACTCTCAAAGGCAGGCAACATCCTGGTGAATCTCTTCTGCATCTTTTCCAAAGCCTCCACATCCTTCCACAATCAAACACGATACTCCAAAAGTGGCCGAAGCAGAGTTTGATATAGTTACTTGTGTGACAGGTTATACTATATATTATATATAAATATGCTTTTTAAAAAGAGATAGTTTGTGGGGAGGCGGTGGGGGGGGGGGGGGTAGCATAGGTCACCACAAACAGACATAAACACTTCACAAAAGAGATCTTCTTTAAAATGCAAGAGCCTTGCTTGAGCCAGACAGTGCAGGCTCCGAGAGCCTTTGCAAAGACAATAACTATTTTGGAAATGCTTTGCTAAGGAACTTCAAAAGCAGGTGTAAATGGATTATTGTTTAGAAAGCAACAGATGAACAGACTCAGAAGATTGGGTCCTGTGCCGCAATCTGTCTGGCTGCAGTTTGCTCTTCTAAGAAGTCATGTGGTTTTGCAAGCAGGGAGATAGACAAAACCAGAGAGAGAAAGAGAGAGAGAGAGAGAGAGAGAGAGAGAGAGAGAGAGAGAATTCTGCAATGGCTTTTGGAAGCTGGCAGCTTGTTCAAACCCCATTTGGAAGATGGGTTGTGAGTTCTGTGTTCAGCCTATTGAAAACCCTTGTGGTCCATACAAGAGGAAATGGCTGACTGGAGTGTTTCACCTGAAATAAGGGAAACAAGAGGAACTTTGTGATGACCTGGAAGAAGAGGTTATCAGTTAGAAAACCCTAATGAAGCAAGTTTCTTCTGAGGTGATTGATGGAAGAAAATCAGTTTGTGGGTGTTTAACAAGCAATGAATCTCTCTCTGAAATCTTCAAGAACCTTCCTGAGTGGTAACCATTTAAGCACCAGTGCTTGGTGAAAATTCATAAGCATTAAATTCTGTCCACAGTATAAGAATTGCCTGATACCAGTGAGCATGGAGGAGTGAGAAGTGAGATTAAACTGTGATTCAAAGAACTTTCCTGAATATATACATATTACAAACGAGTGCACTTAGTATTAGAAGGGGGTGAAGTTAGGTTAAGTTAATAGTAATAAGCTAAAGTTTGATCCTGTTTTTGTTTAAAGAAAATTAAAAGTAACTTGTATTTAAGTAACCATTGTCTTGGTGAAGTTCTATTGCTGCTGGGTTTTGGGGTCTTCTTGGCCCGCTACATTTGACTTGCTGACCTTTACATTCAAGGCCACCTGGCCTCCATACCACCCCATTCATCTGTGCTGCCCCTCTCAGGGAGACACAGACATCTACCACAAGATCTCCCTACATACCAATGGTGTACAAAGGTCTTGCCATTTACTGTATACATTCTTCTTCCATTTGACCTCCCAAATACAACACCTTACATGTGCCATCTCCACTTCTCTGCCCTTTTTCCCCAACTATTCTATATCCTGCCACATTGCTTGACAACCTTCCTCAATATCCACAACTCCATCAAATTTTGTGTCACCTGCAAACTTATTAACCAGCCCAATTTTTTCCCGCAAGTCATTTAGATATCTTCTTTCTTTCTTTGGCTTAATGTACATCACCAAACACCAGAGGTCTCTGCACAGGTCACAGACCTCCAATCTGAAAAAAGGAACAGAGTAGCCAGGCAATTGTAAGGCATGGGAAGTGCTGAGCATTTACAGAATTTTCTGGAGTATACAAAAATGCTAGAGAAACTCCTATGAATGCTGCACATCCTGCTGAGTCTTCATACCTCGAAGAACGAGGTTAGTTTCATTGATCACCCAATGACCTCTCGATGTCCTGGAAACAGAGCACTGTGGATCTGTCATATCGGCGGCATTGGAGAGCAGAATGTGTGAGTCTTGAGCTCGAGGCCTTTCCTCCTGAATGCTTCAGTGAATGAGTTGTTGAAGTCTTGGAGCCCAGCTTTGAGCGATCCACAAAGCCAGTGTCATCTGTGATTGTAATATGACTGCTGATGTTTGGGTGACTTTTTAAAAAATCGTTTTTTAATGGTTTTTATGAGAAATACATAGAATGAAGAAAAGGGAACTAAACTGAAAATACAACATGACATTTGTATGTATGTGTATATAATAAATATATATAATATAGATCACAGCAATTGGTGAAAATAAAAAGGAACAAAAATATCATATAAATATTCTAATTTAAAAAAAAACTATCAAAAAACAGCTGAATAACTTATCCTGAGGGTTACATATATTTTGTACTTTTGGTTCCTATAGTAAAGCAAAAAAACAAAGGTAAGACTCTATCTCATCTGAAAGAATAAATACCTAATTACATGAGAAACATTTACTTATGAAAATAAGATATAAAAGGTGGCCGTGTATCTTTAAATTTCACCAATGTATCAAATACACGATATCTAATTTTTTTCTAAGACAAAACATAATATGAAAAAATCATTGAATCACTGTTGGATGTCTAGAATGTTTTCATTGGAATAGGATGGCCCTTCTAGCCAACAATGTAGAGAAGGCCACCACCCATTGAACAGGTACAGAAAAACTCCCTATGTCTGACTCAATAACCCCAAAAAGAGCAGTTATTGGATTGGATCATAGTTCCACCTGGAGTATAGTTGAAAAGATATCAAACGTTTTGTTCCGATAGTCTTCCAAGGATGAACAAGACTAAAACACCGGCGTCAATGTCGCAACCCCATACCTGCATCTGTCACAAAGAGGCTCAACATCAGAAAAAACACCAGCCAATCCATCCTTGGACATGCGAACATGACACATCACCCTGAACTAGACCAATGAATGAGGGTGACTTTCTGGAGGGTGGTGCTGTGGGTTTAAAAGCATTCCATTAATTGTGAAGATTAGCTCCATTCTCATGGGAGGTTTATTGGAGGCGCGGTACATCATTGTAGTAGACAAGGATACAAACTTGTGTATTACTGATGCTCACTGAGATTAGTTCTGTTGTGGAACTGTTGTTTAGTTACCGACCTTGTATGATTAGGGAGCAAAGGAAAGAGGAATTCCTCCTCAGTCTCTCAGAAACCTCTTCCCCTCACCTTTGTTTCAGATACCTCTGCCATGGGGAAACATTCCTCCTATCTTCCCTATCCCTGCCCATATATATCTAGCCGGCTCCCCCTTAGATATCTCTACTCTAGTTCCCTGGATAAACATAGCTTCAGAGACAGTGAAGTACCGTTACCAGAGTATCGATTATTAAATGTCAACATCCAGCCAATGAATGAACAAAGAATGTTGAACACAACATCTTCTCATTGTTCCCTGCAGGCAGAAGATAGAGAATCTTGAAGTTCAGCACCTCTAAGTTCAGGAACAACTATTAGGTTCTTGAACCTCTATTCTACCCTAATGCACAGATCTGCACACTACTGAAACATCATTTGTTTTCTTGCTTGAACTGCAAATGTGAATATTTATCTATCCTTTTAAATTTTAAAATTATTTAAATTTAACTTGGAATAGTGTCCCTGGCCATGGAGTACACCAGAGTGCCGTCCCGGGAGTGCGGTACTGGCAGTCGGTCTCTGATCACACATTTGTAGAGGAGGCCTGCAGGAATGTCTCAAAACACCAGAGCTCGAAGCTGGTAGACGCCTCAGGCGATTGAGGGTCGATTTCCAGCTTTTCCGATTTGGGGATCTGCTCCATTGTAGAAAACTTCAAGTGAATTAAATTGATGCCCCATCAATCACTCAGGAGACTATTGTGGAGAAACCAATAGGCTGTAATTCACTTGAGAACATAGCTTAATCTTACTGTTCGGTTGTCCTGCACTGAGTTGCAGGGGGTTGTGGAATAGCCACCTTTATACAGGAGCCTGTGGGAAGGGGCTACAGGTACAACCAGCATTATCTTTTTTACTGTCTTGACATATTGTGATAATTTAGACTATTGTAGTTTGTGTATCTAACATTACTGAGTAAGAATTTTGGTGTGGTGCATTTGGATATTGTTCCTGCGTATATGACAATAAACTCTCATACATCTTGATATCAAACTAATAAAGTGATCTTGCACTCTGACATCAGTGTTCATGTCAACTCAATCATTGCCCAACTCCAGCAGAGTGGCAGTGGAAGCTAAGACTGAGTCCTGGAGATGGAGCAGGGTGCCCTCACATCAGAAGGCATTGGCTCCAGACCCCTGTAAGTCTGAAGCTGGACTTTTGTTTGCTATCTCCCACAGGTTAGGAAACCCACATAACTTGTTCTGAGTGCCCAGTGGCTTAATTCTGAAAAGTGTCGCTTCTAACTCTTTAATCAACTCTTCTGTAATGCAGACGAGAATGGACTGATTGAATCATGTCAGATTCTGAGGAGGTGTGGCAGATAGACACTAAGATGTTTCCACTAGTGGGACCATCCTGAATAAGAGGATGTGGTGTCATGTTAAGGGGATGATGTGTAAAAATGTTTATTTGTAGAAGAGGTAGTGAATCACTGCAAATTTCAGCCCCAGGTGCTTGTGGAGGTTAGCTCATGGAAAGTAATTAAAGTGAAAGACTGGGGCCTGGTGATCCGGTGAAGAGAGCTGAGGCACATCAGCCATATCAGGTCAAATGGCAGGACAAGTTTGATTGACTGAGTGGCCTGGTTCTGCTCCTCCTATTTCAATCATACTTCAACCATGCCAACGTCAAGAGCATTCTACTGAAATGACTTTTTAAGAAAGGCTCCAAAAGTAAACCAGGCAATTATAGGCCAGTGAGCCTGATGTCAGTAGTACATAAATTATTTGAAGGATTTCTGAGAGATAAAATATATAGATATTTCGACTGTCATCAGCAGATTAAGGGTAGTAAAGCTTGTAGACGTTTTTTTTTTAGTGTTCATGTTTTGTTTTATTGCAGGAACAAAGATGCATTTCTACAATTATTATTCAGAGCATATTTTGTGCAGTCCTCATCTGAGAAAAAAATGTACAGTACAACTCAGATTATCCAAAATCGGATTCTCCAAAATCCTTATTTATCTAAAATTTTTCAACATATACAATACAATAAAAACATTAAACAATGTCATCACACAATGAAAAATAAACAAGATAAATGTGTCATTATCTTTTACACACTGGATCAAGTCGTTTTGTCTTCTTATCATTTTCATTTTAGGGGGTGGAGGTCCGAGGCAAGCCCTCCTGATATGTTCCATGTATGGTTCCCAAATTTGTTCAAATAATGTGACTTTATTTTTTTAATTATATGTTATTTTTTCCAATGGAATACATTTATTCATTTCCATGTACCATTGCTGTATTCTCAGGTTCTCTTTCTGATTTCCAAGTTGACATTATACATTTTTTTGCTACAGCTAAGGCTATCATAATAAATCTTTTTTGCGCTTTATCCAATTTGAGGCCTAGCTATATCTATTTTTTCATTTTTCAGTAAATTTAATAACCTCTTCCTTTTAATTTGGTTATGTATTCCATTAATGTTTATAGTCATATAGTTTAACATGGCCATCTCATATCCTGTTTACACCTAATTTCTGCTTCCTCACCACAACCATCCCCCTTTTTCATCTCTCACTTTTCCCTTTTTAAACTCAATGTATGCAACACATTTAAAACATAAAATACTCTAACAACTCCCACATCCAATATTCCCTTAACCCCAGATATCCCCCCCACCCTCTCTGAGTTGCCCCTTATCCCTTGCCGGGAAACCACAACTCCCCTTTCCGAACCTGCTCACAAGCGTCAACTGATTTTGCAGTGACGGTTATTCTCTCTCCCCCCCCTAACACCCCCAGAAAACACTTTTTTTTTACACATATAACAAAGTTCTCACTTTTTTCCCCCCTATTTCCTTTCTTCTCTTCTTTAGTTCTTTACTTATACATTGTTTTTATATCTTTATATATATATATATATATATATTTTTTTATCGCCATTCTACATTCTTATTACATCTCTTCATCTCTCCTTCTGTCCTGCAGGCGTTCTGCAAATTCTCGTGCTTCCTCCAGATCCGAGAACAGTCTGTTTTGCTCCCCAGGGATAAATATTTTAAGCACAGCTGGATGTCTTAACATAAATTTATAACCTTTTTTCCACAGGATTGATTTTGCTGTATTAAACTCCTTCCTCTTCTTTAAGAGTTCAAAACTTCAGTCTGGGTAAAAAAATATTTTTTGACCCTTGTATCCCAATGGCTTATTGTCTTCTCTAATTTTATTCCTTGCCCGCTCCAGTATATTTTCTCTTGTCGTATATCTCAAAAATTTTACTAAAATGGATCTTGGTTTTGATGTGCCTGTGGTTTCGGAGCTAAAGTTCTGTGTGCCCTTTCTATTTCCATTCCTTCCTGTATTTCTGTCATTCCCAGGACCTTCGGGATCCATCCTTTTATAAATTCCTTCATGTCTGTGCCTCCTTCATCTTCCTTTAGGTCCACTATTTTTATGTTGTTTTGCCTGCTATAATTTTCCAGCATATCAATTTTATGAGCTAACAACTCTTGTGTCTCTTAAATTTTTAAAATCAGTTTCTTCCAATTTTCCTCTTAAGCCGTTTACTTCCATTTCTACGTCCGTTTCTCGTTCTTCCACATTTTCTACTCCTTTCCCTATTTCTGTCAACACTAGCTCTAATCTTTGCACTTTATCTTCTGGTCTTTTCATTTTTCTTTTAATTGCACTAAATTCTAATGATAACCATTCTTTTAATGCTCTCATTTGTTCTTGAAAAAAAGCTTTATCTATATTCTGCCCATCTGTTTAACCATCTATTTCTCTATGAAAATCTTGGTCTTCTTCTTCCTCTTCTTCTGTGTCTGTACCTGTATTTGTGTCTTCTTCTTCTCTTCTTTGTATCTGTATCTCTTCTGACTTTCCTGATGAGTTGCTTGTCTCACTTTTTTGGGCTTCTTCTTGCTTGGCCTCTTGCTGTTGGTCCTCTTCTTCTGAGCTGCTCATCTGAGCCTCCTGCTGCTGCTCTTCTTTCCTTTCACTCCCTCTCCTGCCGCTTTCCTCTTCTTCCAGCTGAGAGCCCTGATGTTAGGCATCCCTCAGCTGGTCGCCCACTCCTTGGCTGAGCCCCTCTCCCGTCAGTGTTCTCCTTCTCCTTAGTTTGCACACTGCGCACTTCTGTTTGGCTCAGAGAGCCAACTTTGCAGTCCAGCGGTCGGGGGGTCACGACTTTGCGGGGCCATCACCAACCTTGGAGATCGGGCACTCTTCTCCACCTCAGCTCCCTGTTTCTTTGTGCAGGTAAGGCCTTCTTTCTTTTCCAGCGTCTTTTCTTCTTTTTTTCCCGTTGTTTTTACTTTTTCCTTCTTGGGTACCATTTTCTTTCTATTCTCTACAACTTTATCTTTTATTTCTTATATTTTGTATTTCTTGAACTTTGACTTTTCTTCACTTTTTTTCTGGTATTATCCTACCAGTCACTACTCCATCACGTGACTCCTCAACCTTGTAGAGTTTTTTGAGGAAGTTCCAAGAAGGTTGATGAGGGAAAGGCTGTGGATGCTGTTTATATGGACTTCAGGAAGGCCTTTGACAAAGTTCCACATAAGAGGTTGGTTCAGGTTAGGACTCTTGGTATACATAGAGAGATTGCAAACTAGATTCGAAATTGGCTTGGTGGAAGAAAACAGAGAGTGGTGGTGAATGGTCGCTTCTCAGACTGGAGGTCTGTGTTGACTAGTGTTCCTCAGGGATCTGTGTTGGGACCATTATTGTTTGTTATCTATATAAATGACCTTGATGATATTTTCTGATGATACGATGATAGGAGGCATAGAGAAAGTTGAGGAAGATTTTCAAAGCTTGCAGTGGGATCTGGACCAGCTGGGAAATTGGGTCAGTAAATGGCTGATAGAATTTAATGCAGATAAGTGTGAGGTGCTGCACTTTGGAAGAGCGAATCAGGGTAGGACATACACCGTAAATGGTAGGCCATTGAGGAGTGCAGAGGTACAAAGAGATCTGGGAAAACATATATATTGTTCCCTAAACATGGTGTCGTATGTTGACAGGTTGTAAAGAAAGCTTTTGGCATCTTAGCCTTTATAAATCAAAATATTAAGTATAGAAGTTAGGATGTTATGTGGAAGTTATTCAAGTCATTGGTGAGGCCACACATAGCATAATTATATGCAGTTCTAGTTGCCCAGCAGTAGGAAAGATATCAATAAGAGTGCAGAGATTTACTAAGATGTTGTTGGGTCTTCAGGAGTTGAGTTACTGGGAAAGATTAATCAGATTACTCCTTGGAACAAAGAAGAATGAGGAGAGACTTGATAGAGGTTTATAAGATTATGAGGGGTATAAACAGAGTAGATGTGAGTAGGATGTTTCCACAGATTGGGGGACATAATACGAGAGTTCGTAACTTTAGGCTAAAAGGGGAGCGATATAAGAGGAACATTAGGGTAAAGTTTTTCACTCAGATAGTGGTAGGAGTGTAGAATGAGAAACCATCTGATGTAGTGAATGCAGACTCAATCTTGAGTTTTAAAAATAAATTGGATAAATACATGGATAGGAGTGGTCTGGAGGGTTATGGAATGAGAGACAGTGGAATTAGCTAGCTTTATTGGTCAGCAGAGACTGGAAGGGTTGAATGGCCTGTTTTGTGCTGTAACGTTCTATGGTTCATATTCCTACTAGAGGCCCAAACACCCTCACAAACCATCCTCCCCTCTATTGACCATCTACATCTCCTGCTGTCTCAGGACAGCTGCCAGAATGTTAAAGCACTCGTCCCACCCCATGTCACACTCTCTTCTCCCCCCCTTCCATCAGGCAGAAACTTGAAAACACGAACCTCCAGATTCAAGGACAGTCTCTTTCTGCTGTTACCAGATTCTTAAATGGACATCCCATTGGTAAAAGATGATGCCTCGCACTGTTCAATTGTACTTTCCTCTACACCAGGGGTGGTCAAACTTTTTGTTTAAAATTTTTAATATAGACAAACAGCACAGTAACAGGCCATTTCGGCCCAGGAGTCCGTGCATCCAATTAACCTTCACCCCCGACATGGACTCCTGGGCCGAAATGGCCTGTTACCTTGCTGTATGTCTATATCAAAAAATAAAAATTAAAAGGTTGGCCATCCCTGCTCTACACCCTGCACTTTGTAAAACTTCCTTGTACTGCATGGCATTGTAACACTACTCCCTACACTTATATTTACTTATTTATGTATTATTTCACTACCTGCTCCATCAGTTGACTTGGGTTGACTTGCCTGGATACAGTACAAAGTTTTTGTACTCTATCTGGGTACATGTGACAATAAAGAATTCAATTCAGTTCAGTCGTCCTGTGTTCTTGGTGTGGACTCAGAGCTGGTAACTACGCCATTCTTGTCTTGCTACCTGAGCTGCAAGCATTTATGAAAAAGTGCCGGTGGTATTTTGTGTTCAATCCAGCAAGTCCTTGGGCCTTGGGAGAGCTTCATGATTCTCTCCCTCTCCAAAAACTTCAAAGTTGCTTTTAAAAATTGAGATTCCCATGCACCCTCCAAGATTCTTTGCAAGAACCTCACAGGCTCACCAGCTACACCAAAGGATGTCTGTAATCAATTTCCTTCAACTTATCAAGAAGTGTTGAAAGGTCTATCTGTAATTTGCTGGGAAATACAATAAAATGAAATAAATCAGGAAGTGCTAGAAACATTCATCAAGCTGGGCAATGGCAGTGGAGAGAGAACAAAATCCATAAAACAATAGAACAAAAGGCTGCCCCATTATACAATCCATTTCCCCACTCAGCCCCACTGCCTAGCTTTCTCTCCATAACCTTTGATGCCCTGGCTCATCAAGAACCTATCAATTTCAGCCTTAAATATACTCCATGGCCTGGACTCCACAACTGCCTGTGGCAACAAATTCCATAGATTCACCACCCTCTAGCTAAATGGATGCTCTTCAATCCTGGAGTTGTACCCTCTTGTCCTAGACTCTCCCACCATGGAAAACAACCTTTCTACATTTATTTTGTTCAACATTTGAAATGTTTCAATGAAATCCTCCTTCATTCTCCTAAATTCCAACAAGTACCGGCCAAGACCTGTTCAAACACTCCTCATGTAACAACTCTTTCATTCCTTGTGAACCTCCTCTGAACCCTCTCCAATGTAGGCACATCCTTTCTTAAATGAGGAGCCCAAAACTGCTGACAATACTCCATGAGGTTTCCCAGTGATTTATAAAGCATCAACATCTTATCCCTGCTCTTATAGGCTATTCTTCTTGAAATGAATCCTAGCATTGCACTTGACTTCTTCACCACTGTCTCAGCATGTAAGTTTACCTTCAGCCTTTATGTTTGGTTTTTATTTCAGTGTCAACACCTGAAGGTTTTTGATTTTTAGTACCGGAAGTAGAGCGCTCCTATGAAACCTATCGTAAGCTGAAATGTTGTCAAGCAAAGATCCATCCACTACTACTGAAGGCTATTTTCATAAAAGCGAAAATCCATTCAAATTCCTTTCGGATAGCGAATACAGGTTTCTTCGTAAAAGCGAATTGGCATAAAGCGAATATTCATAAAGCTGGAAATACCTGTAATAAAAATGAGCGGCCATGTGAATTTCAGTTGCTCCCTGCACTCATTTCAAGTGCCACAAATTACATGAAAGGTACTTCAAAATCATCTTCAGAACTCAAATATTTTCATGGATCTCAAGGGCAAGCACTTCCCAAGTTTATAGGTTGTGATTGACCATGACAAGTATTTCCTTAGGGTCAATCCATGTAATTGGGAGTGTAGAGAACTTTTTACTGTAGGAGCCAATATTGCCTCATTTATTTCAGAAGCCACATTTCCTCAAGTGTGATCATTCTCCCCTTTCTTCCTTCGCTTTTGATTTTTATGTGGCAGGGCCACACATTGCAAGTCATGAAAGCCAATGAGAGGGAGCTTGCATTTTTCCACATGAACTGCAATCAGAATGCGCATGACTTGAGAGAACTCAGAGTTGAGTTCAAATTTGAATTTCAACCTGCCCGTTCTCCTGGGGGTTGTAGCTAGTAATCCTGCTGGATGTGATGCCCCTCGCCAGCAGGTACTGACGTAGCTCGTCACTGATAAAGAATGAGCCCCAGTCGCTATGAATATAGCTGGAACACCAGAACAGGGCAAAAATGGAATCTAGGGCCTTTACGACTGACGAAGTGGACGAGTCTGGACATGGAATGACGAATTTCTAGGCATTAATCTTATATTCAAGTCATTTTCTATATCCGTTAGTTTCCAGTGAAGGACCATTTCTACCTATTCTGTACAACTCCTTTATAACTTCAGTCATCTTTATCCAACCACATCTAATTCCAGTCATGCCATACTTAGAACAAACATTGCCACAGTTTAACAGTGTTTGCAGTAAAAAAACAAAAATTTCCAGACACCGTGGTTTTTAATTTTTTTTATTTTTCACACTGTGAACCATATCAACCAAATTACATACAAACATTTCCCTCTTGAATATACACAGTGGCATTTTCTCTCCTTTTTCCCCCCCCTACCTTCCCTCCCCCCCTTCCCACCCCCCCTCCAAAACCAATAAAACATTCAACATACAGAATACATTAAACCCATTAAACAATGTCATCACACAATGAAAACTAAACAAGAAAAATGTGTCATCTACTTTTACACACTAGATCAAGTCATTTTGTCTTCTTATCATTTTAGGGGGTGGAGGTCCGTGGCAGGCCCTCTCTGTTGTGTTCCATGTACAGTTCCCAAATTTGTTCAAATAATGTGACTTTATTTTTTAAATTATATGTTATTTTTGTCCAATGGAATACATTTATTCATTTCCATGTACCATTGCTATACTCTCAGGCTCTCTTCTGATTTCCAAGTTGACATTATACATTTTTTTGCTACAGCTAAGGCTATCATAATAAATCTTTTTTGCGCTTCATCCAGTTTGAGGCATAATTCTTCTTATATTACTTAGAAGAAAGATCTCTAGATTTTTTGGTATGTTGCTTTTGTGATTTTATTTAATACCTGATTTAAATCTTCCCAAAACGTATTGGGACAACTCCCTTTCATGAGGCACTGATGTAGCACGAATAAAAGCTCTCATGACTGGAGGGAGAACAAATGCTTTTATTAGCTTATAACTATGGGTAGCATTTCACAGTAGTGTTGAGAAGGCTTTTGGGTTTAGGCGGGAATCCAGGGTTATAAGTGAAAAGATGGGCAAAACCAGCCATCACCACAACATACTACCAGTGAATCCCAGTTCACTGTATTCCACCTCTTCCTGCAGAATTTGGGGTCTGTGAATGAAGACAGAGAACATGGGTCCAGAAAAAAAGTTGGAAAATATACAGTTATTTACAAATTTACAGATTTAAGTAGTCTGGGGGGTCTGGAGATCCTGGAGGAACGCCTTAACACCAGGGGCCCTTGGACTCCTTGGGTCTCCTGGTCCCCTTGTGAGGGAGGAGAGGTGGGCTGAATGGTGGAGGGGGATGCACTTTCCTCCTGAACTGGATCCCCTGAGGCCCTAACTGGGGGGTGGTGAAAATGAGCTCCATGACTCACAGGGCACTTGAGGCAACGGACCTTCTGTTCCGGCAGGTGCCAGGTCCCTGATGCAGACGGTGTCCTCTCTGCCTTCCGGGTACTCCACATAATTGTATATGGGATTAGGGTGGAGTAGTTTCACCCTTTCCAGCAGGGGGTCGATCTTGCTTCTCCTCACGTGCTTCTTGAGAAGGACTGGACCAGGAGTGGTAAGGCAGGTTGGGAGTGTAGTTCCCAATGTTGACCTTCTTTCAAAATTGAATAGGTGCTCATGAGGAGTAGCATTAGTCGCGGTACATAGTAGCGACTGGATGGAGTAGAGCACCATAGGGAGGACTTCCTGCCAGCATGTCTGGAAGGTCTGTTGACTTCAGGGCCACTTTGATAGCCTTCCAGACCATGGCGTTCTCCTTTTCAACCTGCCCATTCTCCTGGGGGTTGTAGCTAGTAGTCCTGCTTGATGTGATCCCTCTCGCCAGCAGGTACTGACGTAGCTCATCACTCATGAAGAATGAGCCCCAGTCGCTATGAATATAGCTGGAACACCTGAATTGGGCAAAAATGGAATCTAGGGCCTTTATGACTGACGAAGTGGACATGTCTGGACATGGAATGGTGAACGGGAAGCGGGAGTACTCATCACTGATAGAGAGGAAGAAAATGTTCCCATTTGTGGCAAGGAGAGGTCCCTTAAAATCAAAACTGAACTATTCGAAGGTCCTGGATGACTTGATCATGTGTGCCTTTATGGGGCGATAGAAGTGTGGCTTGCACTCCACACAGACCTGGTCATTTCCCTGATATCTTCTACGGAGTAGGGCAGATTGCACGCTTTGACAATCTTGTTTCCCAGCTAAAGACTCAGTGTGTTCCAGCTGTGGCAAGAAAGGGCATTGGGCGAGGATTTACCGCGTGAGGGTAAGCCCAAGGAAGTCCGCTGCCTGCACCGCTCCCGGATCTGATTCCAGACCCAAGCTGTCTGCCCCGAATTCACCTGAGCCCACTTGCTGCGCTACATGCCGACAGAGAGTGGCAGTGAGGAAACAGTGCTAAAAGACTCGGCGGTCATCTTGCCGCGACCCAAATTCAAACTTAGCACTATCACCGTCAGAGGATGAAGGAGGATGGCCATCTTGCCGCACCACGAGGTTGACGCCATCTTACCCATGCAGGACAACCCATGATGGTGGGGGCCACTCGAGTGAAGAGTATGGTCTCCAGGGTCCTAGCCTCAATGATCCTAGATCAGGACAGACTTCACCAGCTCAGCAACTCCATAGTGACTGTGAAGGTAAACAGAAATTCTACTAAATACCTGATCAACATGGGCTCTACTGAAAGCTCCATAGACACACGGACTGTGCAAAAATACAACCTAAAGATGTATCTTTCCTCATTTGCATTTTAGGCATATTCAACAATATTGTGTAATACATCTGTAATTTGAAGGGGGGAATTCTGTATATACATGATGAACTGTGTGTTCCGGTGTTGTTGGGTCTGGATTTCCTGTGTCACCTTAAAAGTGTGACCTTGAAGTATTCTGGTCCCTTCCCCCCATAACGGTTGGAATGGAGGTCCCCTAAAATCAGAACCCACAAACCCACATGCAGCCTCTCCTTACTGAATACACACCTCTCTTCCCAAATCTATCCTCAGACTGCAAACCTATTGCTACCAAGAGCAGGAGATACAGCACAGCAGACCGGGATTTCATAAAAGTCTGAGACACAACATCTGCTCAATGAAAGTATCATCGAACCTAGCACCAACCCATGGAGAGTGCAACTCGCCGCAGAAAAAGCACTCCCTAGCACGGGAAGCGGCAGCTGTTAGGACTGAGGTAGTGGGAGCAGCCGGTCCTTGGAAGGGGACACCTGGGTGAGCGAGCTCGCCGGCTTTGAGGTTGTCGTTCTCGAGCTTGGCCTGTCCAATGATTTGGCCAGTTCAACTTGGCTAGCCAGGTCCTTCTTACCCAACTTGAGCAGTCGCTGCCCCGGGACCCCCGCGACTAGAGTGTCCTGGATCGGTTCTTCCTCACGAACGCAGCCCGTAGCCACCTCGTACCTGCACTTGGCATGTCCACAGATCCAGCAGGTAGTCATTGATGGTCTCTCCTGGCCGTTGGCAACACAGAGCGAGCTGGTGCCTCGCGAGGCCCTTGTTTTGTGACCGCAGGTACCTATCCTTCAACAACTGCATACCTTTTCGTTCCTACCCTCAAAACGAGTGCGGACCTCATCGTTCAGGTAGGCCTGGAAGCTGTCTAGCCAGTACGCGAACTCCTCCGCCACGTCGGGGAAGGGGGGCAGAGGGTCTATCAACAGCAAACCAGGCTTGAGTAGTGATTGGGGAATAAGCTAATAAAATTGGAGTGCAAATAAAAGCTCTCACGACTGGAAGGAGAACAAACGCTTTTATTAGCTTATAACTATGGATAGCGTTTCACAGGGTTATATGTGAGCAGATGGGGGAGGAGCCGGCCAGTGCAGTGAATCCCAGTTCACTGCACTGGTAAAAGGCGGGGAGAAACTCGTTTGCATTCAGAAAAACCCTTTCAAACACTTGGCATGTGGTTAGTTCCGGATTCATTTGTATCTCATCTAAACTATCAAGGATTTCGATCAAAGCAGCTGGGCTTGGTCCCACTGATCGGATCAACTTATCGCAGGTAAGTGCAACACATTTATCCAAAATATTCTGAGGCACGTGTGCTTTTTTTTAAAAAAAATGCACGCTTGAGGTTTCTATTCGCATTGAGATGTTTATAGCACCAGGCTTCAGATAAGTGTAGAAGAGTTCTTTGTCGGTCATCGGTTGCTTTTTGACCTGATTGATAATTTCTTCAAGGCACTTCACCTTTGAAGTCGCGCAAAGCCATGAATATTCGCCAAGATCTTTCTCTGCAATTTACAAAAAATACCTTCTAAAATAGCACAACCACTTTATTGAGGAACACTCTGCTGGGCGTTGCACGTTTTCTGAAACGCATTATTTAAAGAAACGTGGATCTTGTAGTATTATCACCTAAAGTTATAACTCAATTAACGTTCGGAAAAACTTAAGGTGCAAACTTGTGCATTTGATTTCAATTTCCCATGCAGTCATCCTTCCAATAACCCTCTCATGTGAAGCATTAGGGAAATAACATCCAATGCCTGCAGACTTTACCTGCTGGGTTCCCCACACCATTGCTTTGACTTCAACCACGGTGTCTGCAGACTCTCGTGTTTTATTTCGTGTGACTTACAGCCAAGTGAGTGAGTTACTGCTGAGTGCATCCATGGGGTTGATGCATTATCAAGCCGAATGACCCAAATTCAATAATATATGGCGTAAATTAATGGACAAATGTCCAGGAGGATAATTGACTCAACACTGTGCAATGGTTTACAAATAGGAATGGGAATAATTTACCTAATACTCTGGAGTGGACTACCTAAAGGAATTGTTCTTTTTCTCACTATGCTCAATATCCTGTACCGACTACCCACTTACCTATGCTTACCTAATACCTACACCACAGAACAACTTCACATCCTGTAGGGCTCGTGGTGAACTCAGCAAGAGCTGTTTTGACAAAACCAACGGTGAACTGGCGAAGGGCAGAGCAACCCCCCCCCCCCCCCCAAATATTTCGAGGTGTTTAACGAGAGTGATCCAAATAAAATGCCCTAAGAGCCTCTCCTCCCCCAATTATTTCTGCGATACATTGTGTGAACTAAATCCGCGTCCTAAAACCAGGAACTCGACCTGAAAGAGGCTTCTTCATTCAACCCGAACAGAAATATTTCCCCCCTGTTTTTCCATCACAACATTTCTGAGATCATTTGGGAAAGTTCTTTATTTCGAGGCTATATTTAGACTTATTTCGTCATGGAATCTGTGTGTCTGAAAAGAGACCATTGGACAAATACTGTGGTGTGAGAAAGAGAAGTACCTTCACAGATTTTGCTGGAGACAAAAATTGAGAACAAAGAACATTTATTGTACAACAGTGCAAAGTTGGGTGCTTCCCCTTACCCTGGGAATACACACATACACTTTTATACAGTTCATTTCAGTGTAGAAGTACCCCCCCACCGCCCTAACATTCTTCTGCCTCCTGGATTGGTTTGGCATTTGGTAATTCTGTCTGCCTACATTCTGTAAACTTGAAAGACCATGGGGTATCCTGTCGGGGTCCCATCATTCCTTATTCATGAATCTGCCTTTGTCCTTATTCACACATCTCATCCCCCAGGAGTTACTAATTATATGCAGAACTTGCTAATTCTTTCTATCACTATAAGACCCTTATTTTATTCTACTTGCGTAACCCTTCCTCACACTCTTATCGGAATTCATCCCTACTCAACTTCCTCTAATCTAGTCTACCTTATTTCATTCTTACTAGCTTTACTTCCTATATTCTATTATCTCTCACAGTAGGATCCCAGTGTTCGAACCGACCCTTAATGCAAACCAGGAAACTTTTCTATATTTCATATAACTAAGCATATTAATATCTTTTTTGTATAGATTTTGAGGAGAGGGCAAATGTGGGGTAAAATCATTGCAATTTTAAATAGAACCAATATTTCTTAATTTGAAAGTTTATTAATTACATATATGGAAACATTTTTTAATAAAATATTCAAAAAAAAAGAGAAGAGACCATTTCAGCCTGATTTGGCTTTTTTATGGACTATGGTTGAATGTTGGGCGTCACATGTGGTTGGTCGATTTCTGACAGTATTTTGCTTTTTGATTCAACAAAACTCTGAAGGCCAGCGGATTTCACAACGAGAAGTCGCGTAACACCCCGAATCCTCAAGGTCATTTGTTTTTTTTTGTCCTTTCTAGGAGCTTCCCAGATGGTCCAGAGGGACATGCCCCACATCAGGGGCCCTCCTGGCTCTCCTTGGCCCTGCTGCTGCTCGGAGAAGCACGCCGGGGCTTCCTCGGGAGCGGGGTACCCGCTTCTCGGTGAGGAGTCCGGTGACCTGGACCACAGGGGGCTGAGCTTCCTGATGCGGAACAGCAGCTCGTCTCCCATTCCACGGCGTCAGAGGGAGTTCGTGCCGCGGGAGAAAAAAGATGCCAGTTACTGGAACAAAAGGAAGAGAAATAATGATGCCGCCAAGAAGTCGCGGCACAAACGGCGCTTGAGGGACCTGGAGTTGGAGAGGGCGGCTGTTGTTTTAATGGAAGAGAATGCACTCTTAAAAAAGGAACTTCTGGCTCTCCAGTACCAGTTGGGAGTCACGGAGTTCCCTCTGCACTCCCAAAAGTGGCTCCCAAGCGATCGGTCTAACTTCGTGCCCGAGCTGAGGACGCCCAACCCGGCCCCGTTCTCCGGTGCCGCCGAGTTCCTTCGCCAGGGCTCCAGACCGCGGGCAGAGCCGGCGGGTGCCCGACCCTGGCTCCCAGCTCTGTGTCCGCCCGGCGTCGTCAAAGCAGAGGGAGTTCGCACCAAAGAGCCATTGCAATGTGTGCAGGGCGGTGGGGAGTCCGCCGAGCTCCCTTGGACGCCGGCACCCCGCCTGCACCGGAGAGCCTCGTACGTTGCCTCCGGTGACCTCCACGTATCGGGAGCGCAGGTCGTCAGCCTTCCACACAAACTCCGGTTCAAAACCAACGGGAATGCAGACCCACAGCAGAGGCAGCGCTGTCTGAGCCCCCAATCGCAGGCAGGCTCCATTGGTGGAAAATTGGCACCCAGTCCAGCCTCTGAAGCACCGCCGCATCTCTGCCCTTGACGAGGAACCTCGCCTCGACTCCTACTTTCAGGAGAAAATGTCCCGGGGACCTGGTTCCCCAACAGGTTCAGCCGCAACTCGCACCCCCCCACCAGCGCCGCTCTTCCATCTGTCACTTGGGGAGAATCCGTCTCCAGAAACCTTCTGTCACACTGCCAAATAAAAGGGGTTGAACCGAGCCATTTAGTGCGTTTTCAGCGGTTCACCTGGAAGTGTGAACACTCCCAACCGGGCCAGGGGTTGGGGGGTGGGGGGTCAAAATCAACCAGGCGATAGCCCCTTTCACACCACAACCCTCCCAGGAAGTGGGTAAACTTATCCAGCACGCAGTACCCAGTAAGCCATTCACACTGGATCATGCTTTTCCTCGTTCATCTGGACCTCTTGGATTTAAGGGGAGCATCTCCACCAGTGACACCACAAATGACCTATTGGTACGAGCAGGGCAGTAAAATTGTAGTGAGAATAAAGCACATATGTGCTCAATGTATAAAAGATCGTGGGAAAATCTACTGCAGTGAGTTTCAGACTGTTCAAACTTAGGACAAACCCACAGACCAGCTTGTCATTATTCCCTAAACAATAGAGTATAACAGCTATTTACATAGCATTACATTGTATTAGGTATTATAAGTCAGGTGTGTGCTGACAGCTCCACTCCCTGCATTCTGACAGCCCCACTGGCTGTGCTTTGAAATAGAACTGTGCAGTTGTTGAGGTTGTCAGTGCATACCTGTGCTTTAAATCATCTCAAGATTACTTATATATCAACCAGTCTGACGCAAGCACACAGGCACTAATGTCACAGTAACATGAGTAGACCATCCACACCGCCACAGAGTGATTAACGAGTTAACCCCACCGAGAGTCAGATCTCAGTTGATTTTAACTCGCCCTGTCCGGTTGGGACATTTCCAACCACGTTATTATTGGGTATAGACCCACTAATTTACCCGGTTGTACCCATATGTACTTGACGATATGAATCTGATAGGGAGTTGTATCAGAGCCCTGCTAAGTTGACTTGGAGTTGACACGGCTGCATTGTGAATGGCCAACCTGTTCATCCTAGCATCATTAGTGATATCAGTGCCTACATGTCTGCATCAGTCTGGCAATTTTAATATCAGCGCAATTATATTTCACAAGGCGGCTGGTGGAGCTTTCATGGTCTGTCAGCATGCGGCTGGTGGAGCTGTCAGTGCGTGGCTGGTGCACCTGTCAGCATATACCTGTGCTTTAAATCATCTCAAGGTTACTTATAATACCTAATACAATGTAAATGCTATATAAATACCTGTACTGGGGTTCCTAGGCAGTCTGAAGCTAAACAGGCTCAGGACTGGTCAGTACTTGGAGGGGAGACTGCCTGGGAACACCAGGTGCTGTAGGTTTCTGTGAGGAGTGCTGAGCAAAGTGGCTTATGGTAGACAAAAGTTAAAGAATTTTATGTATGTTAAATTCTAAATGTAGTATTGCATGATAATAATGGAACCTTTACCTTTTTAAAAAAGTTTTTATACTCTATTGTTTTGGGAATAATGACAAGCTAGTCTGTGGGTTTGTCCTCAGTTTGAAGCCCATTGCACTAAATATTCCCATGGTTTTTTATATATTGTCTTATTCAATTATGTCCATTTTTTCCCATGCTCTTTCATAAATTGTGCACGTATGTGCTTTATTCCCGCTATGATTTCACTGCCCTGCGAGTACATGATACGTCACTTGGAATGTCACCTCTGAAGGTTGGGCCCTCCTCAGATCCACGATATCCATATGAACCAGGGAATTCATGGACCACTGTGAACGGCTCACCCAGTACTGCGACACGGGTCATTTAGGTGCCTGTTTAGAGGGTTGGCAGTGTGAAAGGGCTATTGTTGAAATTTAATGCTCACTGAGCATGACTGAGGGAGAGTGAAAGAGTGGTGTCAAACAATGAGTTTCCAATAACTGAAACGTTCATCTGCCCTTCTCCACATTTGCTGACCCATCTACTGAGAATTTCTGATTATTTATAATTAACAGTGTGTTTGTGGCATTGACGGGACTAAATGTCAATAAATATTCTGACCAATTGCTCCACATACCACTGACTATTTATTTAGCAACACATTGACCAGGAATGTACTGTCATACTACAATGTACATATCCCGGAAGTTCTTACTTGCAGCAGCCAAACAGCTTCATATAAAGAAAAATTTGAAAACCGTAGTAAAAAAATTGAATTGAATTAAAAGAGACAATAAATCCATCAGCAAGAAACTAAACATTCATAGTAATCCTAGTCCAAATAGTGACCTGCAATTGTGTAGACAATCCATGATTAATGTACCAAGGGGAGGTTAAAGATGTTTATCTATTCAGATAGGCACATGCCATCCCTGACTTTAAATAAAATATTACAACTTTAAAACTTCTCATAAATGTGTCCAAGGACTAATGTCAGTCTTGGGTCTTAAAATGAGAGGATTTGTGTTATGTTTTGATTTTGAACTGATATATAGCTCACTGGATGGGATGAGATTTAATCAGTTCTGCTGTACATGTGGATTAATGAAATATTTGTCACAAATAATATTAGAAAAGATATTGGTTTGAGTCAATAGCTATTGCACTGATGTGATTACATGATCCCAAGGTTGGGATGAGGAATTCCAGGGAAGTTGAGACATAGAAAGCACAGATCAAATGGAAAGCAGGTAAAGCGGCAGCCTTCACATTGAAGGACAATGTGAGAGTAGAAGGGAGGGATGATCTTGGCCAGGCAGAAAAGGACAAAAATTAAGCTTAGATGGAGATAGAAAATCAATGGGGAATTATAAAGCAATTACTGCGTGATCCAAAGAAATGATCAATGTACAAGAATATCTCATAGAAAAGCTACCTGAAGGAACTACAGTAACAACCTTGAAAAGCATTTGTACAGATTCACAGATAGGAAGGGTTTGGAAGAAGATGGACAAAATGAGACAAGCCCAAAATTCAACTTGGTTCACATGGATGAGTTGGGTGGAAGGGCTTGTTCTTTGCCTTACGACACAATGACTCAATAAAGCAACAGTCTTGGAAAACATTGATCTTCAAGCAGGCTGGGAGAGAACAATGAAAGAGAATAAGTGCAGAGAATGCTTTCACCAAAGTTTCCTGGACTAATAACTGACTGCAGTACAGGTTCTCGGAAAATTATTTTGTGCAAATGAATTATTTAAATTCATCCAGGCAATCACAATACAATAGATGCAATTTAAGATGACATTTTTTAAAAAAATGTCCATTATCAGGGAAGTTTTGATGAGGCTAAACAATGGCAAGTATTGAAAGCTATATTTACAATTTTTCAAAGAATATGCATTCCTTTAAGAAATATGAAGGGAATGACATATGCTAACTGAGCAGCTAAGTAGTACATAAGGATAAATCAAGAGATATAATATGATGAGCCTGGGAATGAGTGAGTTTTCTGGACAAAAATCACCAAAACCAATACAGAGAGAGAAGGTGGATTATGGGAGTAAAATAGCAAGAAGTAAATTTTGTTTTTTTCATCTTTTAAAAATGTAGACATGCAGCACGGTAACTGGCCTTTCTGACCCATGAGCCTGCGCCATCTAATTACACTTAATTGACTTACTACCCCCATATGTTTTGAAGTAGGAGAACTTTCAAACTCTTTAAACAGCAGTAGCAAAAAATATCACATAAACTTGGTTTGCATGGTAGA
Source organism: Narcine bancroftii (assembly GCF_036971445.1). NCBI lineage: Eukaryota > Metazoa > Chordata > Chondrichthyes > Torpediniformes > Narcinidae > Narcine > Narcine bancroftii. Next base: position 299,208,401 of record NC_091471.1, on the reverse strand, counting down.
TTGGATAGAGCAGGGTTTCTGAAACCTTTTAGCTCATGGAAGCCTTTTAGAGAGCTCTTGGAAATGGCAGAACTCTAATCTTACCAGAGAACACTACAGCACAGAAAACAGGGCATTTGGCCATTCTAGTCTGTGCCGACCATTATTTTGCTAGTCCTGTTGACCTGGTCCCATTCCATAATCCTCCAGACCTCTTCCATCCATGTATCCATTGCATTTATTCTTAAAATTTAAGATTGAGCCCACATTCACAACATCAAATGACAGCTCATTCCACACACCCACCACTTCCTTAAGAACTTTCCCCTAATGCTCCCCTAAATCTTTCCCCTTCAGACTAAAACTATGTCCTCTCACATTTATCTCCCCAATCTAAGTGGAAAAAGCCTATTCGCATCCGCCCTGTCTATACCTCTCATAATCTTGTAAACCTCTATTAAATCTCTCCTCATTCTCAATCGCTCCAAGGAATCGCTCCTAACCTGCTCAATCTTTCCCTGTAATTTCAAGTACAGTTTGCAGAAGTACAGTGCTTCCTTGTTATTACAATAATGAGAAACACCCTGCAAGTTATGATAGGAGATAAATAAAAGAATTTACCTCGTGTTTAAACAAAGGTTGAAATGAGTGTGATGTTATGAATCAATCTTTTATAAATTTAATTTTTTTCTTTGGCTTGGCTTCGCGGACGAAGATTTATGGAGGGGGTAAAAGTCCACGTCAGCTGCAGGCTCGTTTGTGGCTGACAAGTCCGATGCGGGACAGGCAGACACGGTTGCATCGGTTGCAGAGGAAAATTGGTTGGTTGGGGTTGGGTGTTGGGTTTTTCCTCCTTTGCCTTTTGTCAGTGAGGTGGGCTCTGCGGTCTTCTTCAAAGGAGGTTGCTGCCCGCCAAACTGTGAGGCGCCAAGATGCACGGTTTGAGGCGATATCAGCCCACTGGCGGTGGTCAATGTGGCAGGCACCAAGAGATTTCTTTAGGCAGTCCTTGTACCTTTTCTTTGGTGCACCTCTGTCACGGTGGCCAGTGGAGAGCTCGCCATAGAACACGATCTTGGGAAGGCGATGGTCCTCCATTCTGGCGACGTGACCCACCCAGCGCAGCTGGATCTTCAGCAGCGTGGACTCGATGCTGTCAACCTCTGCCATCTCGAGTACTTCGACATTAGGGATGAAAGCGCTCCAATGGATGTTGAGGATGGAGCGGAGACAACGCTGGTGGAAGCGTTCTAGGAGCCGTAGGTGATGCCGGTAGAGGACCCATGATTCGGAGCCGAACAGGAGTGTGGGTATGACAACGGCTCTGTATACGCTTATCTTTGTGAGGTTTTTCAGTTGGTTGTTTTTCCAGACTCTTTTGTGTAGTCTTCCAAAGGCGCTATTTGCCTTGGCGAGTCTGTTGTCTATCTCATTGTCGATCCTTGCATCTGATGATATGGTGCAGCCAAGATAGGTAAACTGGTTGACCGTTTTGAGTTTTGTGTGCCCGATGGAGATGTGGGGGGGCTGGTAGTCATGGTGGGGAGCTGGCTGATGGAGGACCTCAGTTTTCTTCAGAGCTGGATGAGGCCCTCACCCAGGATGAGACATATAAGGCAATCGAACAACTGAAAAGTGGCAAAGCAGCAGGTATGGATGGAATCCCCCCAGAGGTCTGGAAGGCTGGCGGCAAAACTCTGCATGCCAAACTGCATGAGTTTTTCAAGCTTTGTTGGGACCAAGGAAAACTACCTCAGGACCTTCGTGATGCCACCATCATCACCCTGTACAAAAACAAAGGTGAGAAATCAGATTGCTCAAACTACAGGGGAATCACGCTGCTCTCCATTACAGGCAAAATCTTCGCTAGGATTCTACTAAATAGAATAATACCTAGTGTTGCCGAGAATATTCTCCCAGAATCACAGTGCGGCTTTCGCGCAAACAGAGGAACTACTGACATGGTCTTTGCCCTCAGACAGCTCCAAGAAAAGTGCAGAGAACAAAACAAAGGACTCTACATCACCTTTGTTGACCTCACCAAAGCCTTCGACTCCGTGAGCAGGAAAGGGCTTTGGCAAATACTAGAGCACATCGGATGTCCCCCAAAGTTCCTCAACATGATTATCCAACTGCACGAAAACCAACAGGGTCGGGACAGATACAGCAATGAGCTCTCTGAACCCTTCTCCATTAACAATGGCGTGAAGCAAGGCTGTATTCTCGCACCAACCCTCTTTTCAATCTTCTTCAGCATGATGCTGAACCAAGCCATGAAAGACCCCAACAATGAAGACGCTGTTTACATCCGGTACCGCACGGATGGCAGTCTCTTCAATCTGAGGCGCCTGCAAGCTCACACCAAGACACAAGAGAGACTTGTCCGTGAACTACTCTTTGCAGACGATGCCGCTTTAGTTGCCCATTCAGAGCCAGCTCTTCAGCGCTTGACGTCCTGCTTTGCGGAAACTGACAAAATGTTTGGCCTGGAAGTCAGCCTAAATTTAATTAATGCACGAGTAAATATACAGTGATGAAAAAGTGGAATCTCTTTTATACTTACATGTATTTATTTATTCTGAAAGAAATTAAGTTTAGTTTTTATTTAGCTCCTAATAATTCTGTATTTCTAATACAGAAATTCAATAATTTTCTGATTATTCTTTCAGATTTTTTTGAGGTAAGTATGATTAAAAAGAAGTGTGTCACTTTTGCAATACCTAGTATATAAAAAAAGTATAGTAAGAAAGTAAATAAACTTACCATTCTCCAAATTGAAATTATTTGTTGCCTCAAATTTAGGAATGAAATTGTGTCTTGTCGTCACTGACCTTCTTAATGTTAGATAGTTGAATTCTTATTGCCAGGAGTGGCATCAAGTCAGTTTCTGTATTTGGTTTTTGTTGCTGCATAATATAAAAATCCGGTTTTGCACATGTAAGTCGTGGAAAATGGTAATAGGGAAATGCACAGCTAATTTTCCCAATCATGGATTGGCACTCAGGCTGATCCAAAATGTAATCAGCGGAAAATCGTTAAATCTTTACGCAACTGAAAGTTGGATGTTACCTTGATTAGGTTTTTATATTCTTGCACTGATAAATCGGCAAGTTGGGGTTGTGACAACAAAAGGATTTTGTACCCACCTCTTGTTATTACTCGAAACATTGGGAAACTATTCATCAAGTGTTGAATGTAAAGTACAGTAGTTAAGTGTTGTTCCATTTCATTACATAAATCTTCATCAACACTCACATCATGCTCCATCACCGTCTTGTTGTGTGAAAAAACAATCAAAGATTTCTCCTTTCACCATTGAAATGCGAAAGTCATATTTTCTAGAAAGTGATGAAATTTTGTCCAACACATTAAAAGCATTTTTGCCTTGCAGGGCCATATTAGTTTAATTAAGTTTTGTGAATATATCGGCAAGATACACAAGACGTATTAACCAACTGCAACTTAACAGGCACTCTGAGTATGGAAACTTTGAGTTACTAAAATACTCTTGAAGCACTTTGTGAAGTTCAAATAACAATGCCAATACTTTTCCTCAGGATAACCATTCCACTTCTGTATGGTATCCCATTACTTCACAGAAAGTTTTAAACAACTGGGACTGCAGGGGTTATTAACAATTTTGATTGCTTCATTGAATATTTTTTTCAATACAAGTGCATTTCTATGAAGGGCACAGTGAGCACTGCTGCAATTTGGTGCAACCCTCTTAAGTCTGGAAACGATTCCTGCAATTTTCCCTGTGAGAGTTTTGGCTCCATCTGTGCACATGTATAAACATTTTTTCCACGGATTGGCATTCTTCGTCATCTTGATGCAGTTAACAATTTCTTCCCGAGTTGTGTGCCCTTCCAAAGTTTCACAAAGAAGTACTGCTTCCTCAATATCCTTCTTGCACACGTACCTAATGAAGACTAGCAGCAGTGGAAGACCTGCTACATCTGTTGATTCATCCAGTTGTAATGAAAAAGCATCATATAACAGCAAATGATCTATTGAGGTGGCGTGCCATTAGGCAGGCGAACCGGCCCCTCATGTCATTCATGCGGCGGGGCAGCCGGCCAAAAAGGCGCCATCGGGGGTTTCTTCCCGACCTTGGCACCAGGCTTAGAAGCCCGTGCTCTGCGGCCCACGTGATGCCCTGGCGACATCGGGGCCCACAGCGTGGTTTTCAGTCAGGTCCAGGTTGGGAGCATAAGACCAGTCAGGCAGACCACAATAAATCAGTTTTGCTCATTGAGCTCAACCTGTTTAGTGGTGGAGTTATTCAGTAAGCAGAGTAGCCGTCGCTACATTGGTGACCCCGACAGGTTCAAATGCCTCTGAACACGATATGAATGACTCTTCAATCAATGCTATAGCCATCAAGCTTCCTGACTTCTGGGTTCAGGAGCCTAAGACTTGGTTCAGCCACGCAGAGGCTCAGTTTCACCTCCGCCAGATTTAATCAGATACGACCAAGTTTTATCATGTGGTCGCTGCCCTGGACCAGGCCATTGCCAAACAAGTGTTGCACCTCGTTCAGCACCCTCCCGCTGAAGATAAGTACAGGACCATCAAGCGGGTACTCACCGGCTCCCTCGGCCTCTCCAGGCACCAGAGTGCCCCTCGGATGCTTCAACTCGACGCCTTGAGAGACAGAACTCCAATCGCGTTGATGGATGAGATGCTAATCACACTGACTGCCCATTTTTCAAGCACATCTTCCTCGACCATATGGCGAAGACATCCAGCCGTTACTGTCCCAGGAGAGCTTTGACGACCCCAGGAAGGTCGCTCAAAAATCTCAGGAGGTATGACTTGAACAACTCCCAGAGGGCTCAGCAGTCCAACTGGTTACCTGGGCATGACCACACCAAGCCTTCCTCTAGTGCTGCGGAGGAACACTCGGCCCCTGCAGGGGCCGTAAAGAGTATAGACAGAAGCAGGCCATTCACTTCAGGCCTCTGCTTGTTCCATCAGCGCTGGGAAGCCAAGGCTTGGAAGTGCCACCAGCCTTGCTCGTTCCAGGGAAACGAGCCGGCCGGCCGCTGTTAATGGCTGCAGCGGCTGGCCAAGAACACAGCCTTCTCTACCTGCGAGATGCAATCAGCGGCCTACTCTTCCTCATCGACACCAGGGCCCAGATCAGTGTCAACCCGGCCACAGCCATCGAGTCCCGGACCAGGCCTCAAGGACCTCCACTCCGTGCAGACAATTCGATGGAGATCTGAACGTATGGTAACAAGACCGTCCACTTCCAGCTCAGCCAGCGGAGGTTCTTGTGGGGGTTCACCATTTCGTCCCTCCGAACCTCCATCCTGGGTGTCGACTTCCTCCTCACCCATGGGGTCCTGGTTGACTCCCGAGGTAGGTGACTTGTCGATGCCCATACCTTCCAATCTGTTCGCCTCAACGCCTCCCGTACAGAGCAGCTGCAGATGGCCATGGTCAGTGCACCCAAGGACAAGTTCCAGCGCATGCTGGACAAGTTCCTGTCCCTCCTCAAGCCGCAGTTCTCCACTGCCTCACCACGCCACAGGGAGTTTCATTATATTCCCACCCAAGGCTCATCTGTCCATACCAAGGCATGCCAGCTCCTGCCAGATAAGCTCCAGATAGCGAAAGAGGAGTTCTCGCATCTGCAGGAGGTGGGGATCCTTTGACGCTCTGACAGTCCTTGGGCCTCACTGCTCCACCTGGTCCTGAAAGCTTTCGGTGGCTGGCGCCCCTGTGGAGATTATTGATGGCTTAACGACGAGAGAGTACCTGACCATTACCCGATCCCTCACATTCAGGACTTTGCGGCCAACCTTGGTGCGAGGGTGTTCTCCAAGGTCGACCTGGTGTGCGGGTATCATCAAATTCCGTGCACCCTGAGGACATCCCCAAAACAGCCACCATCACCCTCTTTGGCTTGTTTGAATTTCTATGCATGCATTTCAGGCTCAAGAATGCTGCCCAGACCTTCTGACGCCTCATGGATACTGTGGGCAGGGATTTGAACTTTGTGTTAATTTATCTGGACGATATTCTTGTCGCCAGCAGAGACCGGGCACAACATAAGTCTCACCTGCGCACCCTCTTCACCTGACTGGCCAACTTCGGCCTAACGATCAACCCGGCCAAATGCCAGTTTGGGAAAGAGTCCATGCAGTTCCTGGGCCATACCATCTCAGCCAAAGGAGTTACCCCAGCTGCTACAAAGGTCACAGCAATCAGGGAGTTCCCGCACCGGGACAACCTCAAGGGGATACAAGAATTCGCGGGTATGGTAAACTTCTATAACTGATTTTATTCCAGGTGCTGCACGCATCATGCAGCCACTCTTCACCCTCATCACAGCCAAGGACAAGATGCTCACCTGGACTCCAGAGGCCAGCAGGGCATTCGAAGCCATGAAAGGAGCCCTTGCGAAGGCCACCCGGCTCATCCATCCACGCACTGACCTTCATATGGTGCTCTCCGTCGATGCCTCCGCCACCGCTGTCAATGCTGTCCTGGAGCAGCAGGTTAACGGACAGTGGAAACCACTGGCATTCTTCAGCCAACTTCTTCATCTGCCAGAGCGCAAGTATAGTGTTTTCAACTATGAGTTGCTGGGCACGTACCTTGCTGTGCGTCATTTTTGCTATTTCTTGGAGGGGAGGCCTTTCACCATTTTTACCGACCACAAACCCCTCACTCAGGCACTCGCTATAGCTAGAGATCCCTGGTCGGCCCGCCAACAGCGTCATCTGTCCTTTGTGTTGGAATTCAGCACTGACATTCGGCACAAGGCAGGGAAAGACAACGTGGTCACTGACGTGCTCTCCCGAATGGCCATTTGCTTGCTGACACTTGACTTAGACTATGACCAGCTTGCCCGGGACCAGAAGTCCAACGAAGAGACGCAGACCTTCAGGACTGCCATCATGGGCCTGCAGTTCCAGGACCTCCCAACTCCTCTCGGTGACGATACCGTCCTGTGCGATGTCTCCATGGGCACCTCGTGACCAGTTGTTCCCCAGCAGTAGCGCAGGCAAGTCTTCCACCATATCTACTACCTTTCCCACCCTTCCATCAGGTCCATGGTTCGTAGGGTGGCAGAACGCTTTGCTGGCATGGACTTTGAAAGCAGATTGCAGACTGGGACAGGACCTGCATCCATTGCCAGCTTTCCAAGGTACACAAGGACACCAGAGCGCCCGTGCAGGATTTTGAGCACGTCCGAGAAGGGTTCAGCCACATACATGTGGACATTGTCATCCCCTTACCCATTTCCCGAGGTAACCGTTACCTTTTCATGGTGGTACACCACACCACCTGCTGACTCGAGATGATTCCAATTCCGATGCCAGATGCCTCCACGGACTGCTGCTCCCAAGCACTTTTGATCGGATGGGTTGCCAGGTTTGACATCCGAACCCACCTCACCAGCGACTGACTCACACAGTTCACCTCTGCGCTCTGGGCACAGCTCGCCAACAGGCTGGAAATCGAGCTGCCTCACACAACGGCCTATCACCCACAGGCCAATGGACTGGTCAAGCAATTGCTCCGCCACCTTAAGTCGGCACTTATGGCCCACCTCTCTGGCCCCAGCTGGGTGGATGAGCTGCCTTGGGTACTCCTGGGCATCCGTTCAACAACCAAGAAGACCTGCAGCCATCGTCAGCCAAGCTGGTCTACGGTGCACCGCTAGCCCTGCCCAGTGAGTTTATCAATGCACCTCACAGCCCTCAACAGTCACCACACAGTTTAGTTCCCCACCTCCGGGCCCAGTTGGACTCCTTCACACACCCATCACCGCCCAGACATGGCACATGGGCCTCCTATGTCCCCAGTGAGCAGAATATGTTTTTATCAGGTGAGGTCCATCCACAGCACCCCTTTAAAGACCATACGAAGGGCTGTACAGAGTCATCCAGCATTCAGGATCCACCTTCACACTGGATATCAGTGGTAAGAGGGAACTGTTTACTGTGGACAGATTAAAGCCAGCACGCCTTGACCCCAACGAGCCAGTGGTCACAGCCCAGCCCAAGGAGTGAGGCCACCTGGCAAAGAAGGACATTGGCGCTGGTTCTGGGGGTGGGGCTGTGTGGCGGCACGCCATTAGGCAGGCAAACCGGCCCCGCATGGCACGCACACGGCGGGGCAGCTGGCCAAAATGGCGCCATTGGGGGTTTCTTCCTGACCTCGGCACCAGGCTTAGAAGCCCGCGCTCTGCAGCTCACGTGATGCCCTGGCGGCGTCAGGGTCCATGGCATGGTTCTCAACCAAGTCCATGCTGGGAACATAAGACCAGCCAGGCAGACCTCAATAAATTAGTTTTGCTCACTGAGTTCAACCCATTTGGTTGTGGAGTTATTCAGTAAGCAGAGTAGCCATCGCTACACTATTTTAATTCCCCTGTGTCCTCAGCTATATCCTTAATATGTCTTGCTGCAGAATTATTTGACATTTGCACTGCATCAATTTTCCTGCTGAACTCCTCACTGAACATACACTTCACTAGGTCACATCTCCAGAATGGAGGATCATCGCCTTCCCAAGATCATGTTTTATGGCGAGCTCTCCACTGGCCACCGAGACAGAGGTGCACCAAAGAAGAGGTACAAGGACTGCCTAAAGAAATCTCTTGGTGCCTGCCACATTGACCACCGCCAGTGGGCTGATATCGCCTCAAACCGTGCATCTTGGTGCCTCACAGTTCGGCGGGCAACAACCTCCTTTGAAAAAGACCGCAGAGCCCACCTCACTGACAAAAGACAAAGGAGGAAAAACCCAACACCCAACCCCAACCAACCAATTTTCCCTTGCAACCGCTGCAACCATGTCTGCCTGTCCCACATCGGACTTGTCAGCCACAAACGAGCCTGCAGCTGACGTGGACATTACCCCTCCACAAATCTTCGTCCACGAACCCAAGCCAAAGAAGAAGAAGAATGATAGATTCTCGAAGAGTGTGGGCCTCTCCAACAAGGGCAATTTGATAGCTTATCCTGTAAGAAGCTTCAGTCACATTCTCATTCTCTGTCTTTGCTCTCTTTTCCATCATAAAACCTTTACTGATTCCAAATGAATCTAGTTTTCTTTTAAAGGACACATCCTTATCTTTGCTCTGGGGATGATTTGTTTCCAGATGTCTTTTTAACTTTGTTGGGGCCAAAGAACTGTTAAAATTTTACCACATAAAACACATTGTGCATCTGGTACCTCTTTATTCTGGCTGAGGTGAATCCAAGCGACAAATAATTTTCATCATACTTCATTTTTTGCACTTGATTTTTCAGATATATATGCATCATGGAAGAATTTGGTGAAAAGCTGGTGGCACATCAGTGCTTGCTTCAGATGAATGATCATGTCTCCTAGATAAGCCATGTTTCTTAATATAGTATTGCACATGTGGAATATTTTTCAGTTTAAATTTTTTTAAATGTGGCCAACCTAGCTCAAAAAGAAATCCGAGTTTCATTGATTGAAAATGATGCACAGGCCTGACTTCTGCACTGCTGATGTCAGGCCTCATGAAGCCATTTTGTTTTCTTAGGGTCAAGCCAATGGTTTGCTTCTGTTTCAGAAACACAGAAATTTAAAGACACAGGTAAAAAGTAATTTAAAGAAAAACAGTTATTACTAGTTATAGTTATTATTACTTGCTATTTCTTCTGTGGAACCCCTATGCCTTTCCACGGAATCCCTGGGTCCTGCAGATTCCAGTTTGGGAAACACTGGGATAGAGGATTATTTACAGAGTTTCAGGACGACAGAAAATAAATAGGTGCCATGGGATCAGAAGTAATTTGTCGGTTGTTAAATGTTTAAGTTAATGAACTGTATATAATGAGCCCACCTCACTGACAAAAGACAAAGGAGGAAAAACCCTACACCCAACCCCAACCAACCATTTTTCCCCTGTAGCCGCTGCAACCATGTCTGCCTGTCCCGCATCGGACTTGTCAGCCACAAACGAGCCTGCAGCTGACATGGACTTTTACCCCCTCCATAAATCTTCGTCCGCGAAGCCAAGCCAAAGAAGTTAATGAACTGTATATAATGAACTAGCTAGGGAGCAAATGATCTGTGAAGAGAAATTAAATAACAGAAGAGTGCAAGAAAATAGAAGAAGAGGAGGTTACTCAGGCCTTCAAACCTCCCCACTATTCACTTTGATCATGGCTAGTTTGCCTTTGATTTCATCTTTAAAACAGTTTATCATGGCCCACAACCATCATTCCTTCAAACACATATATACTTTTTCTTCCCCAAAGATTCAATAACCGTTAAACCTCCGTTTTACATAAGTATTCAGTGTTACAGTTAGTCCAAGATGAAAAAGTTCAGTGAAATTTGAAAATAAGCCCTTTGGGGCTGGGATGTATTGGAAACAATTCTTTGGATGAAATGTTAGAGGGACCATCAATGAAGCCAGATTTCATTGCTGTGCACCTCGCTGTTCCCAGCTGACAGGTTAAGATGTGCTGGCAATTCTCTTTTCCCAGCACTCCAGGGCTGGCACATGGCAGGGGTTTCACTGTTTCTGGCATTCCTCACCTCAGAAATGGAGGGCACATCTCTCACACTGTGACCTGCTATGCTTTCCAAATGTTATGTGTTGGAATGTGCTGGGACTCACTCAATTTACGGAGATCTGGGGCGGGGATGGATTGTCAGAGCCATAGCATGAAACAGGCCCTTCCACCCAACTCATTCATGCTGACAAAGATGGCATTATGGGATAGTACCATTTGCCTGCTTTGGTTCATTTCCTTCTCTTTCTTATTAAAATATTTTTATTTTTTCTAACATCATAATCCATATACAAGATATTAATAAATATGTAAATATACATAACATAAAATTAAATTAAATGCACAATATGACAAATTTTAAATTCCATTCCTTATTATTAAATGTGACTATTAAAATGATTATACATATAAACCAGTTAAATACTATTATAACAAATTGCATTATAGGTAAATAAAATCTGGAAAAAAAGGGATATTATCCAGGATAATCATAATTAAACCCTATAAATCCATTTATCTGAAACAGTGGTTCTCAACCTTTTTCTTTCCACTCACATACCACTTTAAGTAATCCATATGCCATCAGTGCTCTGTGATTAGTAAGGAATTAACTTAAAGAGGTATGTGAGTGGGTAAAAAAGGCTGAGAACCACTGTTCGAGACCCAATTGTTACTGAAATATTTTCCTTGAGAAAAATTGTCATTGGTCCATTTCCTTTGGAGTTATGAAACCATGCACATAACAAGACAATTAGGTACGATTAAAACAGTGGTTTTCAAACTTTTTCTTCCCACCCTCATACCACCTTTAAGCAATCCCTTACCAATCACAGAGCACCTATGGCATAGGGAATACTTTAAATGGTATGAGTGTGGAAAGAAAAAGGTTGAGAACCACTGATTTAAAAGAAAAAAACCTAGAACTAATACTAACCTTAAACCCCGCCCATCAAGGTTACAAGAAAAATTTGTATGCTTTTTAGCTTTCATAACATAAAAAATGTTTACTTACATAATACTTTTATTTTACATATTCTTAATATTATTGAATCAAAGATATTGATAAGATTTGATGACTGCCATCATTTTGAGAATGCTGAGAGCCCGTGACTGTGGGGGAGGGGGTTTTCAGGCCTCAACAGCTGTGTCAATCACTATGTGAATCCAGCTGACTCTTTGCAGTGAGCCATCCCACATGCTGCACCATGCCATCACAATGTCTGGAACAATGACAATCGTCTTTTTTTAATGATCAAATTTGACATTTTTCCCCCAGAAAATCACCTCAAAAACCACCCCGGGACCTATACGCAAAGGTGATATTTTGGTGCCATCATTTTGGGCTCTAAAATACAAAGTAGTCAAACTACTCACCCAGTTTTAAGAAGCCCGTGGAGATGCTGTGGCTGTCCAGGAAGTTGCCCCGCAGCTTGATCGACCACCTTTCCTCGAATGACCTGTGTTTTCTGGAGCTGCTGTCGCTTATTTCCTCCATGAGAAGGCTGACCACGGCCGCCCCACCAGTAGGGTAAAGGCTGTGTTTGTAGTACACGCCAAAGGCATGATTGATTGTTTGGTTTGAGGGGAGTGCTGGCCTTGGTGATCGGGCTCTATGCTAAGCCTTCGTTAAACGAGCACGCCCCCCCCAAGCAAATTGAATGAAGCACGGAGGTGGCAGTGAGTGAGCGGGCAGGTGATGAGTTTGACAGGCCCACAGATAGTAACATTCACAAAAGGCCCTCCACCAACTTGTTCTAATCAGTCGTTGCTCATCCAATTGAATGTGCCTCATTCAATTTTCTCAGGGAGGCCGTGTTCATCAAACAAAGGTGCAGCGTACAGCCTGATCACTGTGGCTCAGCGGTCCCCTCAAAGCAAAGCAAGCAATCGATCGTCTGCTCCCTGCAATGGTGTGTCCTGCACATTGCCCTGGTGACTGGCTACCCTCCTTCCCATCCTCACGTGCTCCTGGGTCCCGGCGCGACTGTAATCAATTGGCGTTAGCATGGTTTGGTGGGGGGGGGGGGGTGGTAAGCAGCCTGAGCCTCGGCGTGCAGTGGGCAGGAGGACATGTTGCTGGAGGAGGATTCGGCATTTTGGCCGTACAAGGTGAGTGAAGGCACACACACGCGTTATCTACAAGGGGTCCTGCACGAGGGCTCCATTTGCCAACTTACCTGGTACTCGTGAATACACTAAAAAAAATCCCTGAAATTTCACACTAAAAATGGGGGGGTTTGGGGTGGGGGCTCATGTATGCCCAGTGGGTCCTATATGCTGTCAAATACTGTACATTTTGTTCTTTGTGCTTGGGTTCCTGGAATCCAAGTAAGACAATAAATGTTTGTCCACTTAAAAAGACTTAGAAAATGAAAATATTTACACATCAAATAAAAGAGATATTTTAGACTAGAATAGTTTTAATTCTTGCTTTTTACTTTCAAAATAAAATGCAACATTTATGTATTGAAAACTGCAAAGCTCAGTCACAACAATATTGAAGGTTTCTGTCAAAATTTTCACCAAGGTATTACTTTTCACTGCTTTGAATAAAATCAGCCCTTATCAATCAAAGATCTAAATAACAACAGGATGTGCCTGGGGTGACATGATCAGTTTGGCTGAACCACAGGTTTGCTTTGTTCAATGCAACCTGTCCACCCAACACTTTTCTCTCCTCTTATTCAAGGGAAATTGGCTTCTTCAAAGTTAAATTCAGTAAAGGACGACCACGAAAGGTAGAATTACTTAGAGTTTCCCATAGAACTTCAACAACAAGTTCCAGCATTTTGGTGATGTGTTTTCACGTGACATCTGCGGGGCTGAGCTACAAACTGTCAATTTTTCAGCAAACCAGATAGTAACGTTCACAAAATGAAGGCCCTCCACCAACTTGTTCTAACCAGTCGTTGCTCATCCAACACCGATGGGGATCTGGAAAACAGGAACCAGTTCCCGTTATCCAATTATCTGGAATAAGCTCCGGGCAAGGACTAACATCCTTGATAAATTTCAAAATCACCTTCAGAGCACCCCTACTCCTTTGGCTCAGCAAAGGAAAGATTGAAGATCTGGTCCTTAACCCTGACACCTTCATGGACAATCCAGCAGCAGTGATCCCTGCTCTCCTCCTGCCTCTGGTACCTGAGGAGACCAACTTATACCATCCGCACAAAACACCCCCAACATTTGCTGGGAGTATAAGCAGATGGTATTCAGCATCTTCTTGCAGCCTAACATTGGGACAGATAAATGGAAAGTTGTTTCCACTGCAAGATGAGACTACAACAAGGGGACATAGCCTCAAGATTCAGAGGAGCAGAATTATGGTGCACATGAGAGGAATTGCTATTCCCAGAGAGTGGTGAATCTGTGGTATTTCTGCACAAAGAACCAGCAGAGACGGCCTCATTCAATATATTTAAGACAGAATTGGATCCATTTTTACATGGTAGGGGAATTAAGCATTGTGGGAAATGGGGGTAGGTGGAGTTGAGTCCACGGCCAGATGAGCCATGATCTTACTGAATGGTGGAGCAGGCTCAACGGGTCGGACGGCCAACTCCTGCCCCTGTTTCTTATGTTCTAACACCCGCCAGCACTGAGATACCAGCTACATTCAATCATTTGAATGGACAGGCCCAACACTAGGCTCCTGGAAAAACATTCTATTCTGAGCCCTTCAAGCCTATCCTTACTTTTCAACACAAACCTAGGCCTCAGCTCCTCTTCTGTGCCAGTTCCTCCTAGACCTCATTTCTGCAAAACATATCCACCTCCCCATTAAATCCATCCAGCGATCTGGCCTCTACAACCATCCCGGGCAGAGAATTCCAAAGATTCACCTATTCTCTGTGAGAAATTTTTCATTTCTAAATGACTGCCCCCCTTATTTTGTGATTTGGGCTACAGTGTTGCAACGAGTCACGCTGCCGCTTCATGGCTCCAGAGACCCAGGTTCATTCTGAACTTTAGGGCTGTCTGTGTGGAGTTTGCACATTCTCTGACTACGTAGGGTTCTCCCGGCTGCTCTGCTTTCTTCCTACTTTACAAGGACACACTGGTTGACAGGCAAAATAGCAACAGTAAATTATTGCCAGAGTCTAAGCGAGTGGGAGAATCAATGGGAATGTGAAAGGAATCAGTTATATCAATTTATAAATGGATCTACTCTGGGAGCCTAATAGACTTGATGGATCAAAATGAGTTTTTCTTTTGTTGTAAGGATATAATAAATGAAAATTCCCTTCAGTGTTTCCCTTGACATATCCCCTTTGGATCATATACCAATAAGGTCAACCCTAAACTCCAAAGAGTACCATTCTAACTCTTTCACTGTTTATGGTAAGACAGCAGTAAGCAGAATGACTCTCTACTGAACTGCCTCAAAAATTGGGATATCCTTTCTTCAAAAAAGGGATGAAAGCTGTATTAGGTTTGGCTTCCTGATACAATTTTATACAATGACCCTAAAAAGTATTTTCCAAACTACGACACCCTAACAGTAAAGGACAATATACTATTTTCCTTCTTTATTACTTGCTGCACTTGCCTGGCAACCTTTTGTAACTCGTGAACAAGAACAGATTGATCTCTCCATGCTCAGTTATGAAAAAGACCCATCGACCAGGCTCCTGAAAGAGACTCTTCTGAATTCTGTCTTCCCAGGTGCTTGCCAAATCAACGAACAAGATGCTCTCAAAGCTTCCTTAAAAAGCTGATCTTCCCACTTATTCCTGGAAATCACTGATGCATAACTGCTCAAAATGAGGAAGACCATTTTGACAATGACTACCTCAAGTTCTTTTATATGAAGAACATGGAAACCCTGTATTAATGGTAGAAGGAATAGTAGGATCATCAGTCATCTCAGGATCCACTGGGATGAAAGCAAATAATCCTCTATCCCAAGGGAGTATTTAAGGGGCATTCAATCTGCGGCCAAATTGAAGATTTTTCCGAAAATTAATTTCTTTTTACAATACCTATCAAACAGGCATGGATTGCTGAGGCAAAAATCTCCAACTTCAACACAGCTCTTGAAGTTCCTTGAGGTGAACAACTCCAGTGACCTGTTTGATCTACCTATGTTTATGCAATGGTCAAGAAAATGCACCAGCTCCTCTACTTCCTCAGGAACCTGAGGAAATTTGGAATGTCATCTGTGACACTGAACAACTTCTACAAGTGCCCCATTGAAAGATCCTGTTAGGGTGCATCTCCACACAGTACAGGAAAGGCTCCACTAAAGACCACAAAGAGACTGCGGAGGTTTGTGAACGTGGATCAGCCCATCATGCAAACATATGCTTCCCCTCCATTGAGTGCACCTATAACTCCCACTGCCTTGGCAAAGCAGCCAACATGTTAAATGACTCATCCCATCCTGGCCACACTCTCTTCACCCCCCCACCCCCCAAATCAGGAAGAAGATTCATGAGTATAATATCATGCACAACCAAATTATTAAAAGTTTAAATAAAAAAACCTTTATCGACAGCACAGTTATAGGCGATTCCAGCCATTTAAACACCTGCTGCCCAAGTTGACCCAAATTATCCTACAACCCCATATGTTTTGGAGGGTGGAAGGAAACTGGAACACCCATGGAAAACCCACACAGACACAGGGAATACATGCAAACTCCTTACAGACCGTTCTGGAACTGAACCCAGGTCGCTGGTACAGTTTCTTTCCTACTATTATCAAACTCCAGAACAAACCCTGCATTAGCACATTAATATTACCTTTGCTGACTGCTACATTTTTAAACTTGAATATACTGCGTTACCTATGTCTAATAGTCTGCTCACTAACACAACCTCTATCACTGTAGTTTTTTGATACGTGCGACAATAAACTTGAACTAACCTTGAAAATAACAAAGGGTTCATTTGTGCGACCGGCCTAATATCTGCATGCTGTTGTCAAGTGAGATGAAAATTCAGATCCCACAGCTGTTGAGTGTAAATTCACATTAAAAATCTGAATAAAAAGCTTATGTCAGTTATGTTACCCATGAAACCGCAAGATTCTCATCAAAAATCATTGGTATTCAGGAAAGGAGACTTGCCGGCGGTTACCTGAGTCCTGGCAGTGCAGCAGTGTGAGCGCCTATCAGCTGTCCTCTGAGTCCAGAACATCACTCATTTGCACCGTGCTGCCATGAGTGGGTCACATGGTATCTCAACACCATATTTTTAGGATGCAGCAAAGAGCAATGACTATGACACAATCCTCTGAATGAATCATAATGAACATCATATTTAATCATCTTCAATATCATTAAAATTCAGCATAACTTCTGGAAAATTGGTATCGATTTCCCATAGATAGTTCACAAAGTAAAAGTGGTTTTCGGCAACTCACCATGTCCGGAGGGAAGTGGTTCCACCACCTATGAAGCTTTGTGTTTGGATCTAAGTGAGTGTAGAGAAACACTGGGGACATGCAGACCAAACAGCGAGAGGGAGGAAACTTTCAGTCATGGAGAATATCAGAGCTGACCAATGAAAATCCAAGCGTTGCAGATGCTGCAAATGCAGGAAACACTCAGCGGCATCTGTGGAAATAGAAAGTGTGCATTTGGGTCAAAGACTTCTGATGAAGGAACTCCAACCTGAAATGTTTGTTTCAATCGGCTAATGGGATACGAACTACAATCCATGAACGTTATCACATTGAACCAACCGTGGAAAAGGAAGTTATTGTGACCTTCAGTGAGTTTTCAGCCATAGATGCATTGGCTTCTACTTCCCACAAGCCCTGCACAGCATCAACTACTGGATCAACAGGAAGTGACAAAACTAAACATGGGCAAGACCAGAGTCATTCATCTTCACTTTCTCTGACGCTCCATTCTCTAGAGAGGTCCCTGACCTCTCTGTGAAGTCACACCAGACCACTCTTGACATTCTATTTAACTCTATCCTGTGCTGACATTGCTCTAGTTATGTCACCTTATGAAACAATATCCACCTCAGCCCTTCTGAGCTAACCACTGCAGAATCCCTTGTTCATGCTTTATCACTTTTGTATTCAGCATTTTAGTGTTGTCCAGGTTGACTCTCAAGCTGCTCTCTGCATCCTAACTTAATCCCAGCCCTGCTGACCATCACACAGACTAATGGATGTTTCCTTTCTATTCTGCCTAGCAGCAACTATTTATCCTCAAATCCCTGCAGCACTCACTCTTCACTATATCTTCACTCTCCAGCCCATCAACCTAAAATATTTATGATTTCTCTCTCGAGCAATGTTGGACTTGATAGAGAGTAACCGACGGGGGTGGCGTGGCTGAAGGCAATGCAAACCAAACTCTCGGACATGGAAGATTATTTGAGTTCTGATCTTCCATGTCTGAGGGTTTGCTTTGCATTGCCTTCAGTCACGCCACCCCCGTCGGTTACTCTCTATCAAGTCCAACATTACTCGAGAGAGAAAAATCAAAAATATTTTAGGTCGATGGGCTGGAGAAAGGTAGAGATATAGTGAAGAGTGAGTGCTGCAGGGATTTGAGAATTTGGAAAAACAGAGACCTTTAAG
Source organism: Narcine bancroftii (assembly GCF_036971445.1). Taxonomy (NCBI): domain Eukaryota; kingdom Metazoa; phylum Chordata; class Chondrichthyes; order Torpediniformes; family Narcinidae; genus Narcine; species Narcine bancroftii. Next base: position 299,190,360 of record NC_091471.1, on the reverse strand, counting down.
GAAAATCAGCTTGTGTGCTTGAATTTTTCAGGAGGTGGTGAAGATGATTGATGTAGCTGTTCTCTATATGGGTTTCAGTAAAGCAATGTCAAGGTTCCTCACGGCACCTAGTCCAGAAGATTCAGGTGAAGGTCCTGTGGTGTGTTGTAGAAAAGAATGTTCTGGGGTACAATTGCATGGTTCCTTGAAAGTGGTGATGCAGGTAGACGGTGATGAAGAAGACATTTGGCATGCTTTCCTTCATTGGTTAGAGTGCTGAATATAAATGTCAGGAAGCCATGTTGCAGCAGTATAAATCTTCAGTTCAGCTTCACTTTCGGAGTACTGTGTACGATTCTGGTCACTGCATGACAGGAAGGATGTTGAACTTTGGTAGAGGGTGAAGAAGAAGTTCACCAGGTTGGTTCCTCAATTGGAGAGTGCTACCTAGAAAGAGTGGTTGGACAAATGTAGATTGTTTGTGCTAAATCAAAACACACAGAGGGGCATCTTGTTAGAAGTGTAGAAAGTATCAGAGACAGATATTCCTCAACCTCTGTCTCTTCATCCCATCACTCCTAGCTTCTTACTTTGCCCCCACCCCCCAGTTCTTCCCCCTTCCCAAGACAGAAATGTAAAATACTGGAAAATAAGGTGAGAGAGGAAAAGCTCAAAGGTTTGCAAAGCATTTTTTTTAAACACGGAGTGCAGTAAATGCCTGGAGTGTGCTTCCAAGGAAGTGGTGGGAGCAGAAACAATAGCATGTTTTGAGGCAAATAAGTACCCAGAAAACAGAGGGATACGGACCATGTGCAAACAGGTGGGATTCATTTTTATTGATGCAGGCAGGAATGAAAATTGACAGTGACATATTCCAACAGTATGATAATGAGAGTTTCTTTCATAGACTGTACATTGCACAACGTACATTTGACCAAAATTCCTACTTGCTGCTGCCGAACAGGTACTTATAAAGAAAGAACATCTCCATGGGACTGGGAGGAACTTAGAGGATATATTAAGGGCATTGGTTTTAATAAAAGGAGGTCCTGCTGGGGGAGTAACAGCAGTTACTGTTCAAAGTAGAAAGCAGAAACACAAAGTTACTAACCTCTCCATTAGTATAAGTACATTCAAACTAGCAGAGAGTGAAAAAAAATCAGAGAATTGAAAGTGTGGCTCAGAGGTTGATATGGGAGAAATGGGGTTCTGTTCAGGAAGCACAGACATGACCTGGAGAGCACAGTTTTTGCAAAGGTTTTGTCTTTTCTTTAATCGGCCTGGGACCATGAACAGTAACTGCTCATAACACCTCAGCAGAACCTCACTTTATTTCAACCTATGTTCTCAGTAACCAAGTGATTCACAACTGGATCATTCCATACCTCTTCCTTTAACTTCCTCCAAATCACTAGGGCTGGTCTTAAATTAAATAATTGTATCTTGAGGGAGAAATGATGAAGAGAAATTTATCAAGCAGAAGTGAAAGCAAGAGTTGATAATGAGTTAGCAAAATGGGCAATGTAATCTTAGAATGACAGCAAAGGATAGAGCATACAAATATAACAAATGTAGCAGTTAGTTTGAAGCTATTACAGTGACTCGGGTTCAAATCCAATGTTGTTGGTGAGGAGTATGTACCTTCTCCCAATGTCTGTATGGGTTTTCCCCAGGTGCTCTGGTTTCCTCCCACCCGCCACAACTTATGGGGTTGTAGGCTAATTTGGGTACAATTGGATAGCATAGGTTTAAATATCCAGAATCAGCTACTTCTGTATGGCAAATTTAAAAAAAAAACAAATATAATTGTACTAATAACACCTTGTATACCATCTTGGCATCTCCAACCAGACAGCATCAACATAAATTTCCCCAGTTTCTAGCAACTTTCCTGCTTGTTTTCTCAACATCCCCCTTGCTTTCCTTTACTCCTCTGACCCCATTCTTCCTTCTTTCTTTCCTTTCCTGGCCCTCACCCACTCTCTCTACCTGCCTATCCCTCATACCTTCCTTCAGCTCCCCACCTTCGCTCAGAGTACATCATCCTCCACCTTTGCCTCTTCCTCCCATCTCCTCCTAGCTTCTTACTGGTTTTCCATTTCTTCCCCCTCCCATCTCTGTTGACCTGTCACCTGCCAGCCCATGCTCACCTCCCCTTCCTCATGCCCTTTTATTCAAGCTTCAGAGAAAGTGGTCAACAATATAAGACAAGGATGAGTTCCTTCTCTGAGGATTGTAAATATTTGGAATAAAAGCCTTTGCAAATGAATTGTTCCAGCGGAACAATAATGCAGCAGGAATACCATAGGTTGGCAGCACTCTCACCTCCATATCAGAAAGTGAAAGTGTAAAGACCAATTGCAGAGGCCTGGGAATAAAAGTTTTGTCTGACATTCTTCTGTGGTAATGGGGAGTGCCATTATCAAAAACATTGTCTTTTATGAGATTGGGAACAGAGACCATGTCAACTCAAAGAATTTAAGATACAAGATTCAAAATTTTTTTATTGTTGAGTAATAAAACAGATATAATATTACACTAAATTGCATTTAGTCTGCCATAAGGCATACAAAGAAATGACATCAGCAGAAATTGCCCGGCGTCCATTACAGTCAGAGAAAGAGAAGCAAAAAAGAATCCCTTCAGAATTACTGAGTGTCCGTGGACTCACCTCCACACAGACTTCAGTCGAAACCATAAACAACCCAAGCTCCAGATCCAAACCTCCAATATGATCAGGAAACCTTCATTGCCCGAGGCCCATCATGCTCTCGCATCCCAGTTCTGACACAGTACCCCTTCAGCCAGTCTCCAGCAGTCAGCAGCTTGGTGTGAACTCTTCAACTGCAAGTCACCAGCAGTCCGCAGCCAGCGTGGGTTCCTCGCTTCAAGTCGCCGTCAGCCCGCCTCCTGTGTTCTTCAGCTGCAAAGCCCCTTGTTGGTCCGCCACCGAGGTCTCCGTCCAATAGGGTCATCTCCTCTGCTTCTCCTTCTCAAACGGGGAGTATTCTCCCTATTTTCTGGTGACCTATGCCAGCTCCCTGCTTCCCCAGAGTCTGCAACCCCTCCAAGCTGTTGGCAACAGAGGTTCCACCATCTTGCAGCCAAAGGATTTTAAAATCCTTTAACAGGCTGTTTAAAGCCTGTCGATAGTAGGATTAGGTGGTGGGAACCTGTAGCGGAGCACTGTGTCTCTGCTCCCCACTCTCCCCGAGTCTGCACCAACAGCACCGCTGCCCTTGCAGCAGCTCTGGCAACACTGCAATGTTTTTTCTTCAAGCTATTATTTAAGACAGTTTAACTCATTCTATGAATGTATATTTTTCTCGTGGCATAAGATTCAAATAACCTCATGAAACTTTACAGTGGGACATTGACCGAACTCTTCTCAATTAAATATTTGGTTAATAAGGAGCCCTTATCTCATACCCTGGCAACATGCTAGGTTTTCTATGAATGTAACTTTGATTTTGAGTACAGCATTTAAATAAGCATGCATTTTTCTATGAAATGCAATCAAGAGGAAGTAAAAAAAACTGTAATGACAGACAAACCCTTTTATGAATGCCTGCAATATTTTGCACAATTACCATTTAAAACCAGTCCTTGTTCATCTGCTTTTGTTTTTTTTTGTTTTTTTTTTGTTTTTTTTTAGATTTTTATTTTTCACACCATAAATCACATTAGCCATGATATACACTTTTTCTTTTTCACACATATACAGTGGTTCATCTGCTTTTGTTCATAAAAATTAGGGTGGATTTAATGTTTCGTAATCCCCCTGTCATTGATTGATAAACCAGCATGGCTGTGTACTCTTACACCTGCTGTGCTGAGGTATGGGTTCCTGACTTTGTTGGATGAAGCAGAAGGAATTTGTTGAAGAAATGAACAGCATATCGTCTCTACCAAAAGGGTTTGTGGCATACAGGAGATTGATCAAGCTGATAAATAAAGTATGATTTTTAAAAAAGTATTTTACTTGTATGATTAAATATGCTAATTGAACTGAATAAAAATAAAAAGCATAGTGTACAATTCTATGACTAATATAATTTACCTCAATGTGATGAGACAAAACCATCACTCAAAGTGAAACCTAGCGTCTGGAAAGTCAGGTTTACATAATCACTTTCCTTCTCTAGAACTCAAAGCTGGGCAAGTGCAACATTTCTTGCAACACAGTGAGAATGCTGGGACAGAGTAAAAGATCTTAGATCATATACTCACAGTACCTTGCCTAGATCAATGCAGTAACTCAGTGGCTAATGGACCTTGTTAGGAGACAGCCTCTGGCCTTGGGCATTGTTCTGTGGGGAACTAAAGCCCCTCCAGACTGTGCCAAACTATTATTCTGGCTAGTCTCTCTGACCTGCACCCCGTCCCTAGCTCTCCATACCATTTCCCTGTCCAAATGTTTCTTAAATGTAAAAACTGAGCCCACATTCACCATTTCATACCCCTCTGAGCACAGAGATGTGTTGGGAAGCTGTATACAAAATTGACTGGTGATTGTAAGTAGAGGGTAGTGGTGGATTGGGTTTTTTCTGATTGGTAATCTATAATATATAGTGTACCAGAAAGATCGGTGCTGGGTGTTTTTTGTATGTAAAATATAAATGATTTGTTCAAGAATGTAAAGAAAATATGGAGATATGATTAGTAAATCTGCAGATGAAATGAAACTTGGTGAAGTCATAAATGGCAAAAAAGATACAGTGGGACAGAGATCATCTGAAAAGTTATGTGGATGAAATTTAATCCAGATAAATATATAGTAATACCGTTTTGGAGGTTAAATTCTGTTAGGACATGTTTAGAGTCAATGGCATGGACCTTGGGAATGTTGAGAGAGCTGGATCTAGATCTTGCAGTGCAATTCCATAACTCCCTAAAGTGGCATACTTACCACGCTTGCTTTCATGGCCTGAGCATTGAGTTTAAGAGATGGGACGTCATGTTGCAGTTGTACCAAACATTGGCTATACCACACACAGTTCTGGCTGACACATCACAGGAAGAATGTAGAAGTGATGGAGAGAGTGCAGAAGAGGTTTATCAGGATGTTAGCTGGAATTGAGGGTTGTAGTTATAAGGAGGGTCTGAATAGGTTGGGTTTATTTTCACAGAAGAATAGGAGGCTTTGTGGTGACGTTATAGAGGCTTATAAAATGATGATGGGGATAGACAGGATAGATAATCAGAATCTTTTTCCCATGGCAGGAGAGTCTAAAACAAGAGGGAGATTTAAGATGAGAAAAGAGACTTTTTTAGGGAATTTGAAGGATATGTCTTTCACACAGAAGGTGGTGGAATAAGCTACTGGAGGTAGTTGTAGTTATATCATTTAAAGGGTTTTTGGATAAATACTTGGACAGGAGATTTGCAGAGAAAATAGGGCATCATGTGGGCCAAAGGGATGAGCACAGATAGGCATCATATATGAGGTGGTCTGAAAGAGCCCATATATGTGTGGTGTGTTTCTGTGATTTGATCTATGAAAATAGTAGCATCATTTGATAACCTGAGCTCCTTATTGTTTGTGTCCCAAATATGAAGAACAAACAACTGACCAGCTTCATGTAACTCCCAATGCTGCAGACAAAACCCTGACCAACTACTGTATTTTGAGAAGGGACACCAATTGCATCGTCGATCCATTGACAAACTGAACACACTCTCTTGAATCTTAATTAAAATGTTCAGACATTCACGAGAATGTTGACAGGATTTCAAGGTTTGAGTTACAGGGAAAGGTTGTGCAGACTAGGGCTTTTTTCTCTGGAGCATAGAAGATTGAGGGGGTCTTGATAGAGGTGTTTAAGATTTTAAAAGGGACAGACAGAGTAAATGTGGATAGGCTTTTTCAATTAAGAGTGGGGGTGATTCAAACTAGAGGGCATTGTTTAAGATTGAAGGGGGAAATTATAAGGGGAACATGAGGGGAAATTTCTTTACGCAAAGGGTGGTAGGGATGTGGAATGAAATTCCGGCAGACGTGGTTGAGGCAGGATCGTTGGTTACATTTAAGGAAAGACTGGATAGTTACATGGAGAGGAGAGAACTGGAGGGGTATGGACCGGGTGCTGGTCAGTGGGACTAGGAGGGTGGGGATTTGTTATGGCATGGACTAGTAGGGCCGAACTGGCCTGTTCTGTGCTGTAAGTGGTTATATAGTTATATGGTTATACCAAGCCATACAATATTTGTGAGAACCTTGTAGATTCACCTGGTTGATACCAAATAAGACAACTCACCCTTGGACAAAATTCCTGTCATGTCCCAAGCACTCATGGTCAGCTCCACTGTATGGGACTGAGATTGATGACCTCAGGGTCAGAAAACCTGCAACCCAAGGCTTGAAGTTATAGAGTCAATGATGTACTGGCTGTCATCTTCCAAAATTCTTTATATTTTGGAGTGTCTCGCACAGAGTGGGAGGGAGCAAATGTAACCTCACTTTTCCAGAAAGGACGGAGGAAGAAATTAGAAACAGACCACTTAGTCTGTCATCAGTAGGAGGGAAATCGCTGGAAACTTTTACTAAGCAAATAGTTAGCGTAGCGAGACAAGATGTTTAGCATTAGCATTATGTTTAGCTATTGTAGTGCCAGCGGCCCGGGTTCAAATATGGTGTCATCTGTAAGGAGTTGGAACATTCTCCGTGTGACCTGCATGGGTCTCCTCCGGGTGCTCCGATTTCTCCTACTTCCCAGAGATGAACAGGGTTAGTAGGTTGATTGGTCACATGGATGTATTTGGACAGTGTGTGCTCATGGGCTGGAAGATCCTGTTAGCATGCTGTATCTCCAAATAAGAAAATAATTAGTAACAGGATGCTTGGAAAATAATGATTTAGTTCAGAGTCAATGTAGATTTATGAATAGAAAGTCAGGTGTGGATTTTTTGTGATTGAACTAGAACAGAAAAATTGAATTAGTTGTTGTGGCATTTTAATGACTTTAGTAGGCCTTTGATATGGTGCCACAGAAGAGATTATTAAACAAAGTTAGTGGGGTAATATATCTGCATGGGTTGAGACTGAATAAACAGATAACAGAGTAGGGATTAAATGGATCAATTTGGGGTTGTTGTTCACAACATTTATTGATGATACAAAGCTGGGGTCACTGTTGGTTGAAGAGAAATGCAGAGAGGTTTCGGAGGGTATAAACTGGCTAAATGAATGGGCAAAAGCAGATAAAATATAATCTGTAAAAATGTGAGGTCATCCACTTTGGTAGAAAATAGAGAGAGGCAGAATATTTTTAATTGATGGGAGATTGAAAGGCAATCATGTTTAGTGGGACATGGAGATTTTTGCACAAGAGACTAGCTATACATTTCCTGGCGACCGCCAAGGCGACCGTCAGAAACTGAATTTGGTACTTGGACAGTTTAAAACACATGTCCATAATGTTCCCCAGAAGGTATAATTCTGGATTTTGTGGAAAATTCACATTTGTAATTTTTTTCTTCCTAAATTCTTCCTTGTTGGGAGGAAGCCTGCGTGCCCAGGCATGTAGTGATGGTCCCTGAGTGGGGATATGGTGCTGGACACCATGTTTCAGTCCACATAATCCTGCCAGGATTCTGGCAAACCTGTTGCCCAATAAGATTGCTGAGTCAAGGTGGGGAGCTGGGAACTTGGCTTCCAGATGGCGCCCTTTCAGATCCACCAGAAGGAAGTCTGCGCTCAGTAGGGGCTGAGATACATCAGCCAAAGTGAAGGTGAGTTCAGCATACCTCCAGCATTTCTGTGTTTTAATGACCTTGACACCTTGCGGCCAATGTGAATCACATGAGAGATTCACTCCCATGCTAAGGCACATGATCAGTTACTGTTACATTAGGACAGCATGTCTTTTATCTTTTTTTTAAACCAGCTCTTAATGTATAAAGGCAGGCTGATTCGTAAACTCTCCTCACTGTTCTCTAGACAGCGGGGACTGTTCCACCTTTTTATTGCAAAAAGCCCAGATGAGAAACTCGCAAATAGGAACATCTACAGTGATTTTCAATATGTCAGAACACAGCCCTTACATAATGTTATTTTGAAACATACTGTGCGAGATTAATAAATATTCCGCACTGACATTATTTTTGTCACTTACTGTTTTAGGATTTGTTTTCAACGTATTTGTCCCAACGTCAAAGTAGCTTGTAAACCAGTTCAGTTTCATCATTGCTGTGTATGGCACAGCCGTGCAGAGGAAAAACAGTGAAGTGTTCAATGGGTGTGGGATGGGGGTCGGGGCTGGAGATGAGTTGGAATGAGGATGGGGTCGGAAATGGTGATGAGGTCGGGAATGGGGTTTCCAATGGGGATGGTATCTGGAATTGAGTTGGGAATGGGGATGAGTCGGGACTGGGATAAAGACGGGAATGGGGATGGTATCGGGAATTGAGTTGGGAATGGGGATGAGTCGGGACCAGGATAAAGACGGGAATGAGGTTTCCAATGGTGATGGTATCTGGAATTGAGTTGGGAATGGGGATGAGTCGGGACTGGGGTAAGGACGGGAATGGGATTTCCAATGGGGATGGTATCGGGAATTGAGTTGGAAATGAGGATGAGTCGGGACCGGGATAAGGACAGGAATGGGGTTTCCAATGAGGATGGTATTTGGAATTGAGTTGGGAATGGGGATGAGTCAGGACCGGGATAAGGACGGGAATGGGGATGGTATCGGGAATTGAGTTGGGAATGGGGTTGAGTCGGGACCTGGATAAGGACGGGAATGGGATTTCCAATGGTGATGGTATCGGGAATTGAGTTGGGAATGGGGATGAGTCGGGACCAGGATAAGGACGGGAATGGGGACGCGGATTGGATCGGGAATGGGGATGGGGAATAGGGAAGGGGATCAGTTGGCTCTCCTGGCTAAACGTGATTTAATATTGTTCTGAATAATGACTTACAAAGGCATCAAACTGAAAAGTAAATGCTCGACATTTCTTCAAGTTTCGCCGGGTTTGGTCGCCTTCCCAGCAACACGTTCGGACTATAAGAAGCCACGGCTGGTTTGTTTAAAGCACTCAATGAGAAAATGTGTCACTTCAAATCGCTCAGAGGAAAACTAACGTTTCTGTGTCCTCATGCATTATTCCGGAGATTCGCGAGCCCTTACACTGGTCTCACAGCGTCCACAGGAATATATAGAGCCTTGCAACGTAACTTGAAGAAGGACCTGGGCTCGAAACATCAGTAATATATCTTTACCACTTCTGGACGCTGCGAAACCGGCAGAGTTGTGAGTTATTCCTACAATCACAGCGCCTGCTGACTTTCGTGTTTCATTCCACGGGTTTAAAATAACTTGTGTGAAGACGATGAAACTGCTGACAGGGGCTATAGCCTCTAATCTCGGGGAAAAAAAAATAAATTTCTATTGCCCCACGTCTTGCCACTGTCTCCACATTCCCGATAAGGATGGTCGAATAGAGATTTGTAAAAATATGGTGGAATCCAATCACAACACTAATTTAAACAATCATGTAACAACTACTGGCAATACAATTCTAATTTTATTAAAATATTCGTATTAGACGAACTGCAATACAAATTGTTTTATTTCTGACAGGACAGAGTTAAAGTGCGTCTTGTGATTGTCATGTAAAACACGACAGTTTGCGGATATCGTGGTTGAAGTAAAAACACGCGGCTGAAGAAACTCAGCTGGTCAAACTGTGTAGCAAAGTTAGATACAGAAACGTGGCTTCGGTATCTTTATCTTTGCTTGACCAGCATACTTATATTCGAATACTTGACCATGCTTTCTTTGAACTCAGTTTAACAGAATCCCCAAATCTTCTCCCTTTCTAGCTGCTTTCAAATAAATCACCGAGTATTCATTCCCCAATACTCTCCGATGCCCAGACCAGACATGTCTAATGTCGACAAACTACCGTACTTTCCGCTGCCTCCAAGCAATCGCTGCCCCTCTTTCCATCACCACTGGAATCGCTCGATACCCAGTTGATATTCCCAGCGAACACCCATCAGTATTCATCTGGTTCCAGTGTTGCCTGTTATCACTGGGATTGGAAATGATTAATATTGTAACTCCCGACCAATCAATGGGTCACAATTTATATCTAGATTGAATAAAAGGTGGAGGAAATGTTGGAGTTAAACACCCTTTCTTTTTTAGTTTGACTTTATTTGCCTGACAAACATTTCAACCGTAGAAGGTGCGAGTTTGCGGAGAATGAATCACCAGGGATTCTTCCAATGGAAGAATTATTGCGCACTTTGCAGATGAGGTTTCGTGGAAAATAAGACGGTCGTGGGTTAGATTTTCCGCCTCTGCACTATAGATTTGTGAAAGTTGCATGTAAATTTTGCCAGCCTAGGAAACCGACCCGCCTACCAGCGTAACAGCGTGCCTCTGAGCAGAAGTCAGAAATGTTGTTTGAGCAAGTGCAATGTCCACTTTTGAAAGAATGACACGGCCTTAAAAGTATGAAAGTGTCTACAAATTGTCAGATGTATAAAGTCATTGTATGTGACCTAAAGTCCTGTTATTATATGACATATATTTATGGTAAGTCACAGAACTATTCATGTTTATTATTTAATATTGCAACTTCTTAAAATAGATGTTAATGTTGACTACGTTAAAAATAGCAATATTAAAAGACAATAAAGGGATATGCTACCTGATATTTTTGATGTGTGATTAAATCCCAGTTTATGGACGTTTTACAAACTACTTTAACCAATGCTTTGAATTAGAATAATAATATGACGTGTATAGATTCAAGAATATAACTGATTTTATTTCAATGTCTTTTTATAATAAGCAATATATACTAACTTTTGATTTAAAATTCTGTGTGAGATTTTGGAAGCTTTGCCAACCTTGGGAACAATTGCATATATTTTTAAACAGAATATAATAATTATCAAGTTATAGCTAAACAAATTATACCTTTTTTAAAACAATACAGTTGAAATTTAGCACTGTACCAACATTTTCTATCCAAAATCCTCATGGTTTTTTTTTCTGGGTCTTGCTTCTAAAATGCATTGTAAATAAAGACAAATTAAAGACATAAGGTTAATGTTAGTAAAAATTCTGAGATCGCTTACCATTTCCCTGTACTGTAATCTGAAATTTGTGTATCTGTTGATTTCAAATTATTCTTCAAGAAATGGAGTAAGCTTAAGACCATTAGGAGACACACTAACATTTTTTAAAAAACTCTATAAATTTAAATCTCCACTGACTATAAAATATTCAATTTTCATTTCAGCATGTCTTCAGAAAGAAGATTAGATCATTTGAAAATGCTCAAAATTGTATTTGAGAAAAAATGTTTTGGGTATTCTCACTCTTGAAAGTTGTCTCACCTTCTTAACTACATTTTGATTCAACTACTTCAAACCTAAATTACACATGTTGTTACAACAGATAAAATAATACCATCCCATGTAGTATAAAAGGCCTAGATCACAGAGGCTGGATGATAAAAGAATAACATCTTTACATACTTGCTTCCCTCTCAGTCTACAGTGTGGCACTAAAGATATATTGTGTTGTAAACCTATTCAGATCGCAATTGATGAAGTATGTATTGAAGTAAGAAAACAACTATTAGCAGTTTATGGAATCATTGTGTTACTGAACCATTTAAACACCAATGGTCAAATATAACAGCTAAAATCTAATGGTTGTCACATGCAAAGTGAAAGGTAGTCCAAAAGGAATTATTTACATAGAGTTCAGGATGAAATCGAAGTAAAAACACAAAATGCTGGAGAAGCCCAGCTGGTCAAATAGTGTTCTTTTTGGAGCGAAGGCAAAGATACATATCTGTCCATTTGGGTTGGAGCTATTCATCAAAGTAACTTTAATGAAGGGCTCAAGCCTGAAATGTCGGATATGTATTTTTGCCTTTGCTACATAAAGGACACCGTTTGACCTGCTGGGCTTCTCCAGCATTTTGAGTTTTTACTTAAACCATGGTGTCTACAGAATTTTGTGATTTACTTAAGATGAAATTGAAATGAAAAAAAAAAGAAAAAAAAGAAAAAAAAAGAAAAGAAAAAAAAGATGAAATTGAAAGATGTTTCAGGTGTGGGGGAGGGGGAATCTGTAAAGACTTGGACAACATCTGCACACAACATTCGAGATTAATGTCTGTTTTTGTGTTTTGATTCAAACATGTAAAATGAAGGTCATGGTACTAAATAATTTTGACACTTCATGTTTTCCTAAAGATGTTGATTAATTGACCATTTTTTTTCTGTAAAATAATTCAAACCTGCCTTCTTTTTGCAGGTATTAATAATAGATACCCAGGTTCAGCTACGATTGCAAAACATACACTAAAATTGGCACACCAAATAAAATTGGCAAAACAAACCTATCAATTGTAATTATCTCCTAAAATGTATGGAATGAGAGCCATTCTATCCAATTGCACATACACCCATGCTTTGATCTTAAGGACATGTTACTATCTCTGAATAAAATGCTACTGAAGTTCTTTCAAATTAACTGGAGGTACACAATGGTATACGAACATGCTTAAAATAAAGTTTTACTCATTATTAAAATGGTTTCCCTTTAGAGGAAACATTTTAGGTTCTTTTAATGCTTGTTCAATATGTTCACAGTTCAAAGTTGTCAGACAACATTAGATATGTATGAATCCTCTTTAGTTTATGTCTGGTGATAGAGAGATTTATTATGTTCTCTTCTAGCTCAAGTCAGAATTTATATCATCCTCCTAAGTTATGTTTGATGCACATCCCATAGCTATGTGTATTCGCAATTGAGAAATTAGATTTCCTGGAAGCCAGGAAATGATGGTAATTACATTTGACAACAAATCAAGGGTTCGTTGTTCTTAAATTCACACAGCCAGCTTAACATCTCTTTTCGGTCATTTGAACACGAGCAAAGTATTAAAGAGTTAACCTTCGGAAGTCGATCATGCAGGAGGCCTGATTGTATATCCAAAGTATTCATCTAAAATATGAACACAATATTAATCTCTTATTACTTAAGCGGTGTCTTTAACAGTGAATATTATAAACTTTCAAATCCCCTTTGTTCTTCGAAGTGCGATCTCACTTTTGGCTTCAGAAACAAGATGCCAAGTGGGTGTTTGTTTCACTTTTTCAGTTTCTTTGAAAAATGTCTAGACATGGAGGTGGAATGTTGTGCTGAGCTCATCGCGGTTCATTTTTGCCCTTGAATATTTTGATTTGATTCTTCTAAAACTGACACTCTGTGGCTCATCACATTAAAGTTTGCGTTGGGGAATTAGAAAAAAAAGGGGAGGGGGTGGAGAGACAAGCGAGGAATATGAATCTGAGCAAACGAGAACACGTCCCTGGGACTTTGGATGAGATACTCCATTTGAGGCTATTCTCCAATATCCATGATGGCATCTTTCGTTTCTTATTGCATTGCAGACTTCATTTGACGTGATCTGGAGACTTCGCCTGCGAAACAAATGAGGCAAACAGGCGAAAAGGAAGGAAACTGGTGAGAGAGAGAGAAATATGTGGCTAGACTGCAATGTTGGGAAAATAACGTGGTCGTTCACACTAGGCATCTTTTGAGACTGCAAGTACCTGAGTGCAATAGTCCCGGTGGTTGGACTATTTGCACCGCAGGCTTCCTCCAAAAGATGGTGGGGGTCCGGCTGGATAAACAAGGGTGCAGGTTTTTAGATTGCCTGTGTGGTGGCAAAATTCCTTGATTGTGCCATGACGTGGATTCAGTCTAAAAACCATAGAGAGAGAGAGAAAGAGAGCGCGGAAGTGAGAGGGGTGGGTGCCATAAAAAGAAAACCTGATGGTCGTGGAAAGGAATGATTGAATCAGCAATGGGAAACAAAAGAGTATTGGAAGAAAGAAGACGAAACAGATGTACGGCCCAAATGATGGAAGCTCGGACGCAGTATTGGCGTATGAAATAAAACACGAAAGTTCTGCAGACACCGTGGTTGAATGCCGCGGGAACTCACTTTATAGTGCAAAGATAAAGCTATATAACCAACGTTTCGGTCTTGAGCCCTTCATCAAGGCAACAATTTTAGTTTTGTTCTAGTTCTTTAACGATATCGCAATCAAGAGACAGTAAGAAACTGTTATCAGAAACTATTAGGTAATGAATCGTGAAAAAAATGCTTCCGCGGAATGGACTTGCAGCCCACATCTGATACCTGTGAACACAATTGCGCGGAGCTTGCAACTTCTCTGCACCCCGTGGCAAAGTTTGTACAGCAGTTGGTTAGACTGCTTGAAAGAAGAACCCTTCTCACTGTCAAAACACAATACTGGAGAAACTCAGCAGGTCAAAGAGTGCAAGCAAAGGTACATCGGGCTTGAGCCCTTCATCCAAGTATGAACAAAGTGGAGACAGGCTCCTGGAAGCTAGATGAAGGAGTTTCTCCAGCCTTGTGTTCTAACGGACTTTCGTGTTTTACTTCTCTCCCTGTTCACTGTCCTGGGTGTAATGCGAAACATAAAAGTAAGCACAAACGTTGTTGTCACAGCTGGAACAATGATAGATCATCGAAGACTCGCTTCGGGAATGGCATAGCGTTCCACCCTCCTAACAATGAAACCACTTCTATGTCCAACTTTTACATCCCTTACAGCTATTTTTGGTTGCAAACTTGCACTGACACTGGGTCTCGGACTTTTATTTTAATAACGTGCGTGTTTTTTTCTGCAGATTTGATGAATTAATTGGCTCTTGCATTGCAAAGTGCCCGGGACAGGCGCCACGTGTAGCTGAAATCGGGACGCGGGATTCCCCCCCCCCCCACCTCCCGCCGCGCCTGCGCGGTGCTGGCCGTGGCCCGGGAGCAGGCAGGTGCGCGAGGCCCCCCGCCCTCTGCTGGGAGATGTGCCGCAGCCGCCAGTCCGCTCGGTGAGTTGGGCGTGGCGGAGGCACGGGAAATGCTGTCGGCCTTCGACCTCGTGGTGGACCTGGAGCCTCCGAGTTTGAAGCACGGGAGTTTCCGGAGCAAGTTAAGTACCCGGAGGAAGAGGGAGTTCATGCCCGAGGAGAAGAAAGACGCGTCCTATTGGGAAAAGCGGCGCAAGAACAACGAGGCGGCCAAGCGCTCCCGGGAGAAGAGGCGCTTCAATGACATGGTGCTGGAAAGCAAAATGCTGGCGCTGAGTGAGGAGAACGCCTGCCTTCGGGCCGAGCTGCTGACCCTGAAGGTCAGGTGCGGCCTCATCACCTCTTCGGCCTACGCCCAGGAAGCCCAGTTGGTGCACAGCTACCTGCAGAAGTGCCTGGCAAGGCAGAAGACCATCGAGATGGACTCCCACCTCCTGGAGATGGGCACCTCCTTCTGGAGGGAAATGGACACCTCCTTGAGGGATGATTTCTGCAACAGCCACACCAGATATTCCTCACGAGGATTTTCCATTGACTCCCAATCCACACCCCAGCACACACAAGAGAGTCCATTTCACAGACTGTACACTAACCCAGTTTCGGTTGGAGGGCAGAAGGAGTGGCCTCCTGCCAACTCTGCTGAGTGCTCCATGCAGCATATTCCTCTGGATCATTTAAGATGTTCTAAATATCCCTACTCATTCAGTGAAGCCTATTCCTGTTATAAACCTTCAAGTGTAATAGAAGTGAGCAGCAAGAGGGAGTCAGGAGATGATGCAGAAGAAGAGATTCCAAAGATGTACGACTTCTCTCATTTCAAGAACTGTCGATTTGAATGCTCGCCACCTGTGAAATCAAATTGCTCTGCTCTTCCTCACAAACTGAGAATAAAGGCAAAACCAATACTTGCCAAAGAAAGAAAGGATCTTCCAGAATTTGATCTTGAAATGTCCTGGAAGGGTGAATCTCCACTTGAGAATACTAGAATTTCAATGAACGAGATCAAAGACAGTGATGTGAGTGTGTGTGATGGTATTTATGATTGCAAAGCAGCACTTTAACCTGTTACTTTATTACCAACTTGTTATTCAGATTAATTCAAACTTTTTAATTGTGACTGAATTTTTCATCGGTCATGAATTCTTACTTTTTGATGTTGTTGGGAGAGTAAGAATTACAAGTTGATGTGGAACTTCATTATGAAATGAATCAAAGATAATATTTTGGGAGTATTGGATTCATGGGGGGGTGGGGAAGAGGGTAAAAAGCCACAGGGAGATCATTCTATATAAATTGTGTTTATAAAAAAAAAAATCCCCAAAATCTTGTTTTTCCAATGTCACAGGATTTTATCCGATTGCTGTGATTCAGTATTTCAAGAATTATGTATTTTTTATGAATGAAATACAAACAAATATTTTTTTTAAACTCTTGATTGGAAAGAGTAAACTGTGAAATAGAGTTGTTAGAGGTTCTTTTGGTGCTTTAATCATGCTAAATTAGCTTCTGCCGATTGGATTCTGTGTTGCATTGAATCAGGAATCGCTCTTCAAAATTTGTCGATTCATGTATTTCATATACCAGGCTATTTAATGAACAGTATTCCTCCTGCTGCAATATTTTGGCTGAAGAATGCTCATCAGATATCTACAAGTCTGTTAGGCTTATGAGAATGTAAGCTGTTGTGCCCTCCATTTCTGTGAACAGCCCAGTGTTCTTCACCTGTTATCTCTTCATTTATGTAGTAAATAACATATCTGAGTAGCCTCAAAGCTGGATGCAACTTTTTCATTACATTTAATTGGTAGCAGATAAAAGTGCCAAGAAGGTTTTTCCATCCATTAATATTTCAGTTGTGGTTTCTGGGTTTTGAATTAGTATTTAAAAAAAATTGTTGATGATAATCAAATGCCAGTTTGTGTTAGCAAATGAGTGTTCCAGATGACCAATTCATTTCATCAGACAATATTTTTCAGTCTTAAGTTAACAATTGGTTATAAAGCGGGGAATCCTAGAAATCGAGTTATGGTAATATGTGGAAAGAGGTAAATTCCTGTTCAACCCATCTATTCATCCACAATCTCCCCTCTGCATTTCCTTTTCATGTAGCTTCCAGCTCCTTTTCAAATGCCACTGTGAAGTTTGCTTTCATTGTAATTCCTGGAAACAGTTCCAGTCCCAAAGCACTTGCTTTTTCTTTTAATTCTTTAATTTATATTTTTGCATCCAGTATAGTCACATTTCTTTAGATCTGTGAGAATGTGTTGCTCCTTTAGGCATCAACTTTTACAAGTATTTTTAAATGAATGTAATTAGGATTTTGGAAATTGTAAAGAGTTGTATCAGGAATCGTATTGATTGTAATCCATCGTTGATTAAAATTAAGTTTATTTGTGATAAGTACTGCAAAATTTATAATATCAATAAGTAAACAGTGACAATGTCTTTTTAAGTGCATCACATTGCTGTTGTCTTATGCCTTTAGCAATCTATTTGTTCCTTTAACTATGTACTATGATGTACAGAGATGGAAATATGTATGTAAGCGATTCAGGACCTTGGTGCAATACACAAGAAAATAACCGGATAGTCAACATGCCCCATTCAAGCTTGCATTGCCAATGTGATCATGGGTGATTAATGCTGGCCTCGGCTTGTCTTTTATGCCAGTTCTCCATAATTCCTTGGTATTTCAAATAGATATCTATCTCCACCTTAAGTATGCACCTGCCTGTTAATAATATATCAGAAATTATTTTGAATATCTATAGAACAAATTAAAAAAACAATTTCTTTGCACAACCAGATGTCAGCAGGTGTCCTTTACAATTCTCTTCCTTGGTACTGTTTAAATTCTCCCCTCTGCCTTCTCAAAGGCAATGCTTTAAAGTTGGATCTAGTTCTGATCTGATTTTGAATTTCAGTAAGAAATTTGACGGACAGGCATTTCCTCGCTTGCAACCCTGAAAAACGCAAGCAGGACTGGAGAAGCAACAAAAATTTTGCACAGTTCTTTCGACCCATTTTCTCTAAAAGCTCAGGGATCCAAAAAAAATCCATTTCCATTCCCAGTACAGTGAATAGGGAGAGAAGTAAAACACGAAAGTCCATTATAACAGAAGGCTGGAGAAACTCAGAAGGGCAATGTCCTTTATGTAGCTTCCAGGAGATATTGCCTTTGTTACATATCCACGACACTGCACAATGTGGTGATTCCTAACATCATTCTTGAAAATATTTGCTGTAATTTTCTTTGGACTCTACCATCCCGCTTTAAATCCTTCCAACCACATTTTCTCATCTAATTTTTGATTGTTACTTTAATACTCTGGACATTTTAATCGCATTTCTCCTTAACTCATTAAATTCTAGGAAGTAAACTCTGCATAATTTTTCCTTTTAATTAAATCTGGAGTTCAATCTCTTCTAAAATGTATATGACATTGTCAATGGACCCTGAAATACGATTATCAGACCTGCTATCTTGCTGCTCGTGACTTTCAGATGTAGGACTCCGATGTACTTGTGTCTGACATTCTAAATACAAGGTTAACGTTCTTTTAGCTTTTTAAATTGTTTTGTTCATCTCAATGGCAATATTCATCCTTGGATATCTTTGGAGAACCACTATTTCCTGTAATTTAGAAAGTTAACTGTTCTGTCCTTTAAGATATTGAATGAATTTGATTTCCTTGCACAGGGAGAAAACAAATTGGCAATTGGAATTCAGCAATTTAATCAATAAATATTTTCTCAATGTGTAGTTATTGCTTTAGAAGTGTATAAACTATTCGTATTTTGTCCTCTATAATAGTGTTAAGTTATTATTTTGAATAACTGCTTTAGATAAAAGTGATGAAATTGAAGAGATTGATTTTAATAAAAAAAAGTTGGAAGATGAGAGGCATGTTACGATTTTTGTGTAATTATTGGGAATTACATTATGTTACTACAGTAGTATAATCAGTTGGTGGATTAGAGGTCTGGACTAATAATCCAGAAATAAATTATCTATCAGTAGTATTATCCTGCTATATTAGATAGTCATAGCCTGAGTTTTAGTCCATTGATTACACCTTTTGTTTTTGAATCATCCTTTCTGCAAAATTGTTTGGATGTTTAATGTAATTTTGCTACAAGCTTACTTTGTGTTTGTTTTTTGTACACTAAATAGTTCCAGTCTATCCACAGGAGTTCCTAAATTACTTGCCTGAACTATTGACACCTATTTAAAGTTGATGGTGAACATCACTTAATACATTATGATGCTCTGTTGGTTTTACCTTTTGTGTAATGAAAAGCAGACTATATGCAGGGTGTAGGTTTTTCTCAAATCATGCACATCTCATTTTTTAACCAAAAAGTAGTACCTACTGAAGAACTGTGAAAGCTACATTGCCAAATCAAGAACAAAGTTGACATTTACTGAAATATTGAGTTAATTTTCATTTAAAAGTGGCTAGGAATGCAGTAACTATTATATTGCCATAACTGCAACATTTTGCAAATCTGGGCCAACTGTTGAGGCATTGCAACACTGAATAAATACAATTAATGTTACTTATTTTAAATGACAAGTGATGAAGTGGATGAGGGATAGCTTTTGAAAGATCCTTTATGGTGGGGTAATC
Organism: Narcine bancroftii; assembly: GCF_036971445.1. NCBI lineage: Eukaryota > Metazoa > Chordata > Chondrichthyes > Torpediniformes > Narcinidae > Narcine > Narcine bancroftii. The sequence goes on along the minus strand of NC_091471.1, from coordinate 299,170,874 downwards.
TAGAAGATTATGGCACATGGGATCATGGAGTTCGATTGAACATTGGCTTGGCCTTAAAATAGAGAAGGGAGTGAGGGGGGCGGGGTTATTCGGACTGGAGATCTGTGATTAGTGGTATTTCACAAGAATCAGCACTGGGACTTCTGTGACGATACAAATATTTTAGACTAAAGTGTAGATAGTCTGATTTTCTTCTTTGGCTTGGCTTCGCGGACGAAGATTTATGGAGGGGTAATGTCCACGTCAGCTGCAGGCTCGTTGGTGGCTGACAAGTCCGATGCGGGACAAGCAGACATGGTTGCAAGGGAAAATTGGTTGGTTGGGGTTGGGTGTTGGGTTTTTCCTCCTTTGTCTTTTGTCAGTGAGGTGGGCTCTGCGGTCTTCTTCAAAGGAGGTTGCTGCCCGCCGAACTGTGAGGCGCCAAGATGCACGGTTGGAGGCGATATCAACAGAATATACACCAGTTGGAAATGTGGGCAGAAAAGTGGGAGGTGGGGTTAATTTGGATAAGTTAGCGTCGTGTAGAGAACTGGATGGAATTTTTTTTTAATAAATGGGGATTTTTCTTTGGAAGATCAAATGCAAGCAGAAAGCGTACAGCAATCGGTAGGACCGATGGGAGCATTGATATGAAAAGTTGTGGGGAAAGTCCTAAAAATGGCCACATAAGTAGGTATTGTGATGAAGAAGAAATATGGTATAGTTGCCTTTATTAGTCAAGGATGAGTGTAAAGTTGGAAAGTTTAAAAAAAAACTTTGAGCCACATTGGGGTATTATGTACAGATTTTGTTGCTGAATTTCAGGAAGGCTTGGAGAGACTGCAGGTTGCTGCTTGGATGAGAGAGTATTAGCAATAAGCAGAGATAAATAAACTTTATTTTCTTTGGAGCATCAGAAGTTAAGTAGCCGTGGTCTGATGGAAGTTGAGAAAATTGTGACATAGTGAGAGTCCTTTTCCCTGAAAGGAAATGTCAAATATTAGAGAGCATAGCTTTGAAGTGAGAGAGAGAGGAAGGTACATGTGGGTGCATAAAACAAGCTGTCTGGAACCGATGGAAGCAGATTTAAATATTTGAGGCACTTAGACAAAAATAAATTGTCAATCCGCTTAGGTTCTTAAATTTGTATTACGTGGCAACATAATATTTCATACTTGTAGGAAATGGATAAAATGTGTTTAAATTCATGTATGCATTTTATCACAAAGTACTGTGACATGGAAATAGTTCCCCATAATTTTTATCATCCTTGACTTAGGCTGTGAAATAAGTTTGTACAATTTTTGCATTCTGGAAACTTTTAGAATGGCTTTCAATCTGATAATGTAGTTTACATCCATGGTTGAAATTTCCTACAATTTTCTTCTTTGTTGCTTTAGTTTCTATTATCAACTCTTCACACCCCGATGCCTTAAGCTCTTGTAATTTTCACAGAAACAAAAGGCTTTATGTTTTACCCTTTGTGTAATGGTTCTTCAATTGCCATATCCTTGTCTAAGGTTCTTGGGGTCCAGAGACTTCACATTATGTACCAAACCTAAATCATTAAATGATTCTTTCCACAGTGGCTGCTTGACTTTGAATGTTTCCAGAGTTTTCTGTTTGATTTATCTTTTATTTTGTCCCAATCCGATGGCATTTAATCTGTGATATATTACGGAATTTACATAAAATCATTGAGTTATTTCACATGGGAACAGGTCGTTTGGGCCACAATATATTTCTCTATGCTAATTCTATTTGCCTCACCTCTTAGAAAGCATTTCAGAATACAGACTTCGTAATGTTTTTACTTTAAGATCAACAGAAGATTGTATTATATGAAGCGCATCTTAGGACTGCTAAACCAACAGTTATTCTGGATTTACCAATCTAAGAACAGTTTTGAACATGATAATCCTGAAAGACAAGATCTAATAACCTTGCCTTGGCAAACAGTAATTCACCTATAACTAATTCCTTAATTTTTATTGTCACGTGCTCTAAGCTGCAATGATAGATGAAGGAGAGGGGAGTGGTTGTAGAGGTCTGCGTGTTGGCCTCAGCTGCGATAACAGTCTAGTTTGCCTTGGAACATTTCCTGTATCACGCAGTGAGACATCTGAAAAGTATGCATGAATACCTTAATCTGCTATCATCTGCTGACTAGATGTGGCTCTTTAACATTCAACCGACCCAAGTTATCCTCTGACTTTCAGCCCTGAATGTTTATAATGTCATACATCACAGAAACAGACCTTTCTGACCATCAAGCACCTATTTATATTCCTACATTGATTCCATTTCATTCTCTCCATGTCTTGTGCATCTTTATTTCTGCAACGCTATGTCTCTCGCACCATCAGCTGCAACCACTCACTTACATGGGGCAATTTTTAGTGGCCAATTAACATAACAAAACTCTGGGCAAACAAGGAGACTGCAATTTTCACGTAGCACCTGAGGTCGGGATCAGCCTCGGGTTGTTGATGGTGGAAGCAGCGGCTGTATGTTCTGCTTCCCCAATCCTTTGTACTGTGATCCTTCTTTCAAATGATTAACCTAGAGAGAGTGCAGAATGTTCCTGGGGTGGGATAGGCTGGAACTATGATCCCTGTAGCTAAGGAAGCTGAAGGGTGATCTTGAGTTTATAAAACCATATGTATGTGAATGGATAGGAAAGGTTTAGAGAGATAATCACTTTACTCCGCACCTCATTCCTGTGCTAGCATATCTGTCCATGGCCTCGTGTTCTATCCCAGCAAGACCACCTGCCAACACTTGATTTTCCATCTGAGCACTTTACAACCGGATGACATTAATGTTGACCACCAGTTTCTGCTAGCCTCTCCATTCTTCCTCCCTTTCCCTTTCCTCCAGCTCTCCACCCACCTCTCTCCATTCACAGAGCCATCCCTCCTTCCCCCTGCTTGTTGGTGTGCCCTCCCTTCCTTATCCACCTATTGTCTCCTGTCTTTAGGACTGTGCTCCTACCCCTGCCCCTCCTCCCCCCAACCCCACCATTTTGTTCGGGTGCCAGCGACATTCTTTCATACCTTGATGAAGGGCTCAAACTCAAAATGTTGATAATGTATCTTTATCTTTGCTACATAAAGCACAGTTTGACCAGCTGAGTTTCTCGAGCATTGTGTTTTTACTTCAACCAAGGTGTCTGTAGACTTTCATGTTTTAATTTTTTTCTGTTTTTCTTACGGTAATATGGAATTCATCCACTTTTTAAAAATCTCAGTTCCTTGAAATATGGTTATTCTTTCTTTTTTCCCAAAATATCACCGCTTTGTTTTGCAAGTTTTATTCCATAATGACTGACAAGTTAATGTCAAATTTGCTTCCACCATACTTCAGTCACTGTGATCCAGAATGACAAAATTCATTGAGTAAACTAAACTTTTTCCCTCTGGTCTTTTAGTCAGTGTTTCGTCTGAATACTGCTTAGTTTTCTTCAGGGGGGAAAAAAGGTACAATTTTGATTACCTATTGGTTCAATCCAAAATGTATACAAGATGGGTTGAATTTGTTTTGGAAGAATTGTCATGTTCACCTCCTTAATTGAACCACCATGCTGATGGTTTGTTTAGTACTGTTGTGTTTTCTATTTCCTTTTGAATTTTATTCTCTGTTTACATGCTCCTTCCCTGGATTTCATTTCTGTCAACTAATTCCATCGACATTTAATTGTTTCTCCCTGAATTTGTTACTCCTAAGCCCTGGATCCTCTAATATTTGGTGATTATTCTACCTTCCATTTTTGTTCACTCCTGTACCTTTGCATGCACCTAATTTCATTTAATTTATGCAACTTAGCAAAATACTCTCATGCATATCAAACAAAATTTACTTTGCAGTTCATAAGATTTTGGGTCAGATGAGCAAGGGCTTGGTCACAGATAGTATTAAGGAAAGAGAAGTTGGGAAATGGAATTTGATAGGTAGGGGATTCCAGAACTTATGGCATTAGTAGATGAAGATAAAGTTTGAGTTTATTGTCACAAGTACCAAGATGCAGTAATAGACATTGTTTTGTAGCAGGCCAGTAACATCTCAAGCATATTACAAGGTACAAAAATGAAAGAAAAAAGTATTACAGAGAGAAGTCAGTATAAGTAACATAATTTTGCTATTTTGGGATTATTCCGGAGTCTGAAAAACTGTCTTTGAATATGGTGGTGTATGATCTATTCCTTGTAAATCTTCCTGACTGGAGGGGAGTGACACTGAGGTGCACTGAGTCTTCTTTTAATACATTGGCTGCTTTTTCAATGCAGATGGAGTTGATGAAAGGGAGGTGGTTATGTGTGGTGGCTTGAGCTATGTTCACAACCCTTTAGTTTCTTGCTGTCTTGCATGGAGAAATTCCTGCATCCTGTTCGGATCTTTTAGTGGTGCACCTGTAGACGCTGTTGAGGGAAGCAGGTGACGCACCAAATTTTCTCAGGCTAAAAATAATTGGAGTTTGTAAACTGTTCAGGGAACTCCAGCACTGATGCCCTGGGACTGGCACGATTGACCTGCAACAATCAGAGTGAGAAAAACTCCGGTGGGAATGCACCCAGAAGAACTGTTGAAGATCAGTGATCAACATATAGATTAATAGGCTTTGAGGTAATAATAAAGTCCCTTAGAATTCAAGCAACTGGCAATCTCAAGCCACCGACAAAAAAAATTATGGAAATTAAATAGTTAAAAAAAAAGTTTAAAATTGGCACCCCCAGTAGCTAGTTTGTCATCATACAACACACAATCTCAAGCAACTGACAAATTAATTTATCCGGCAATTACCAATCCCCATAGGTGCCAGGTACTGGGGCTTTACTATAATTTCATAATGAATGGGTTAGTTACGGTGAGGTTTAGGATGAGCCATAATCATGTCGAATGATAGAGAAAGTGTGAAGGCTAAGGGGACTTGTTTCTGCTTCTGTTTCTTTCGATATTGTTTAAAATAGATATATTGTAAATCTTTAAAAAAAATACAAATACTAGAGGAACTCAGCAGGTCTCATAGCATCCATTAGGAGGTAAAGATGTATATTTTCTGAGTGGCAGGCGGTGACCAGTGGGGTGCCACGGGGATCTGTACTGGGACCCCAGCTGTTCACAATTTACATTAATGATCTGGATGAGGGGATTTGATGTAATATCTCCAAATTTGCAGATGACACTAAGCTAGGAGGGGTGTGCATGGAAGAGGGGGTCAGGAAGCTCCAGTGTGATTTGGATAAATTGAGGGACTGGGCAGATACATGGCAAATGCACTACAATGTGGATAAATGTGAGGTGATTCACTTTGGTAATACAAACCGGAGGGCAGATTACTATTTGAATGGCAATAGATTAAGAGATGGGGAAGTGCAGAGAGACCTAGGGGTACTTGTACATCAGTCTCTGAAGGCGAGCATGCAGGTACGGCAGGCGGTTAAAAAGGCAAATGGTATGTTGGCCTTCATATCAAGAGGGTTTGAGTATAGGAACAAGGATACCTTACTGCAGCTGTACAGGGCCTTGGTGAGACCCCACCTGGAGTATTGTGTGCAGTTTTGGTCACCTTATCTAAGGAAGGATGTTCTTGCAATGGAGGGAGTGCAGAGGCGATTCACCAGGCTGATCCCTGGAATGGCAGGAATGACTTTTGAGGAAAGATTGCGCAAATTGGGATTGTACTCGCTGGAGTTTAGAAGATTGAGAGGGGATCTCATAGAGACCTATAAAATTCTGGCAGGACTGGACAGAATGGATGCAGATGGGATGTTTCCAATGACGGGAAAATCCAGAACCCGGGGCCATGGTTTGAGGATAACAGGCAAACCATTTAGGACCGAGATGAGGAGGAATTTCTTGACCCAGAGGGTGGTGAATCTGTGGAATTCATTGCCACAGAGGGCAGTAGAGGCAGGTTCATTAAATATATTTAAGAGGGAATTAGATCTATTTCTTCAGTATAAGGGTATCAAAGGTTACGGAGAGAAGGCGGGGTACTGAACTTTAAGATCAGCCATGATCTCGTTGAATGGCGGAGCAGGCTCGAAGGGTCGAATGACCTACTCCTGCTCCTATCTTCTGTGTTTCTATGTAACTGATATTTTGGGCCTGAGCCCTTCTTCAAAGTATAGTCATGGTATCAAAGATTATGGGGAGAAGGCAGCGGAATGGGACAGAGAGGGAGAATGAATCAGCTCATTCTGACAGTATGTCGAGTTCGACGAGGCTGAACAGGGGCTGAAATGAGGGTGGCCATTCCCGGGTGAAAGCGATGGTAGAAGTTGACCATCCCCAGGAACTCATGTAGTCCTTTGGTTGTGCTTGGCTTAGGGAAGTTTTGGATAGCCTCCACCTTGTCGGGTAGTGGCGTGGCGCCCTATGGAGTGATGAGATGCCCCAGGAAGTCTATTGTTTGTAGGCCGAACTGGCCAGGTTCACTGAGCCCGAATTACTGCAGTCTGTTGAACAGACAGATGAGATGTGTCCTGTGGGTGCTGACATCGGGACTGGCGATGAGGATATCGTCTAGATAAACGATGAAGTTGAAGTCCCTGCTGACCACATCCATTAGCCGCTGGAATGACTGAGCCGCGTTTTTGAGTCGGAAAGGCATTCAAAGGCTGAAGGGTGCGATTATGGCTGTCTTCTGGACGTCACTGGGATGTACTGTACTAGGATTTGGTGGTACCCCTTTACGAGATCCACCTTGGAAAATATCCTGTAGCCTCTTGGCAAAATCCTAGATTTGTGGGATGGGGTACCTGTCTGGGACTGTTGCCTCATTTAGACGTCAGTAGTTGCCACACTGTCGCCAATTGCCGGAGCTCTTCTGCACCATGTGGAGCGGAGAGTCCCACGGGCTGTTGCAACAGCAGACAATCTCCAATTCCTCCAGGACAGCGAACTCTGCCTTGGCTAGTTGGAGCTTGTCTGTGGGAGGCGCTGGGCTTGTGCATGCACCGGGGGCCGGTCTCTATTTGGTGCTTCATACCATGTAGCAGGTTGGAGTCATGGAAGTTCAATGCCAATAAAGCCAGGAATTTAGCCAGTAGAGAGGCATACTCGTCTTGGTCCAGGGCGTGGATTCCCAGGGGCGGGAAAGAGTGCCTCCACTGGGTGAGGGGGAAAGACTGGAAAGTTGTGGCATTTACTAACAAGCATCTTGTCATGTCTACCTGCAGTTTGTGAGCCCGGAGGAAATCCGCTCTGAGTAATGCCTGTCCCATGGCCGCGATGGTGCACTACCACTGGAAAACAGCGTCTGCAACATGGATGTGACCAGGCGGGTCCCATAACTGGGAATGGAGGACCTGTTGGCCGCTTTCAGGCGAAAGCCTTTAGTGCTGTCTCTTGCTTCAAAGTACGTGGCAGGATGAGGCTAATCTCCATGCCCGTGTTGATGAGGAAGTCCCTCTTGGTCCTCTGGTCTCTGAGGTAGAGTAGGCCTTTCTGTATGCCAATCACCGAAGCCACTATTGGCTGCCTGCCTGCCCATTTCCCATTGGTGTGTTGGTTTTGGTAGTGGGGTACAAGCACGGTGGAGTGCACTGCGGGCATTTCTGCCTCATCGGCAGTGGTTGAAACAGTACTCACTGTTCTTCTCCGTGTGCCCTTCACATTGCTGCTTTGCCGCAGCTACCATTTGTGTTTCTGGACAGGATGGCAGCGCTGATTGCATAGACTGGTCACATGTTGAGGGAGCTCTGCTGTGGCGTGCGGAACAGCCTGTCTGCCTCCTTGCCCGAAATTGCAAAGGATATGTGGAATGGTAGTTTTGAGAGGAATAGGGCTTCGAACAGGGAACAGTCTGTCTGCAAGGGCCACCATCTCATGCATTAGCTCGGAGGAGTTTCTGTTGCCCAGGTCCTGCATGTTGAGGATTCTGATGGCATGCTCATGCTGGCTGAGCTCTAGGGTGTTGAGGAGAAAACATCGGAACTGCTTGTACTTGTGCTTCATTGCTGGATTTTCTATGAAGGAGCTTTCTTTGGAAGCTGTGGCGGCGTCCATAGCACTATCGACGTGCCAGAACTTGGTGTCCTCTGAAACAATTCCCCTGATGTGGAACTTTGACTTGGTTAGCTGTAGACAGTTCCTGGGCTGGCTTTCCCAGAACAGCGGGAGATGTATGCCCACTACGTTGGTCACAGGCGCTGCAACTGGATTCAGCCGGTTATTGCATTATCGTGTGATCAATGCTGGTTCCAAAATGCTGGAACTATTGGGGTCACCACTGTAGTGACTGCTGCGGTTGCTGTTGCGAGTAAAGAGATGTCCACACTGCATGAGGGTGAACCAAAGAATGACTTTGTTGGTTTGAATTCACCGTGTTCCGCGCTGGCCCGCCCACTTCTGGTGATGTACCCGGAAGTGACATTATTGCGTCGTGGTGTCACCTTCCGGCTAGCAGGCTGCTATGCAGAAGTGGAGGGCTCCTTAGCATGCACGTGGCATTAGGTGCGGGTTCCTTCTCAGCAGTGAAGGGGAGCCCATGCTATCTTGTACATGTGTTGCGGCAATTTGGCCCATTTACTCGCACATTCGCTTGGCACGCTACACCTCTATATATGATACAAGAACTTTCCTAAATACATTTGACAAACTCCAAGCCATCCAGCCCTTTTACAGTTTGGAAGTCCCAGTCAATATGTGGAAAGTTTAAAATCTCCTACTATTACAACCTTGTGTTTCCTATCTACAGATTTGCTCCTCCAATTGACTATTGGGCAGTCTCTAATACAACTCCATGTGTGGTCATACCTTTTCCTTTCTTCAGCTCCAGCCATATAGCCTCGTTAGATGAGCCCTCTGGTCTGCCCTGCCAGAGCACAGCTGTGATATTTTCCCTGATGAGCAATGCCACTCCTCCCCCTTTCATTCCCCCCCCTCATGTGTTCTATTGCGTTTGAAGCAACAGAAACCTGGAACATTGAGCTGCCAGTCCTGCCCCTCCTAACCAAGTTTCACTAATAGCCACAATGTCCACGTGCCAATCCACGCTCTAAGCTAATCTGCCTTTCCTACAATATTCCTAACCATGTTTTCTCCAAAATGAAGGACCGTGGAACCAAAACTGTTAAGGAGAAGTCTTGTCTCTGAATGGTCCACTATAGGGTGCAACATGTAGATGGACATTATGTATCTTAATGCTGATGGGATAATGTTTGCCATCTAGGAGAATGTTTTGTGGTTAATGTTAGATAGTTTGTGGTTAATGTCTTCAGCGCTTGACGTCCTGCTTTGCGGAAACTGCCAAAATGTTTGGCTTGGAAGTCAGCCTGAAGAAAACTGAGGTCCTCCATCAGCCAGCTCCCCACCATGACTACCAGCCCCCCCACATCTCCATCGGGCACACAAAACTCAAAACGGTCAACCAGTTTACCTATCTCGGCTGCACCATTTCATCAGATGCAAGGATCGACAATGAGATAGACAACAGACTCGCCAAGGCAAATAGCGCCTTTGGAAGACTACACAAAAGAGTCTGGAAAAACAACCAACTGAAAAACCTCACAAAGATAAGCGTATACAGAGCCGTTGTCATACCCACACTCCTGTTCGGCTCCGAATCATGGGTCCTCTACCGGCACCACCTACGACTCCTAGAACGCTTCCACCAGCGTTGTCTCCGCTCCATCCTCAACATCCATTGGAGCGCTTACACCCCTAACGTCGAAGTACTCGAGATGGCAGAGGTCGACAGCATCGAGTCCACGCTGCTGAAGATCCAGCTGTGCTGGATGGGTCACGTCTCCAGAATGGAGGACCATCGCCTTCCCAAGATCGTATTATATGGCGAGCTCTCCACTGGCCACCGTGACAGAGGTGCACCAAAGAAAAGGTACAAGGACTGCCTAAAGAAATCTCTTGGTGCCTGCCACATTGACCACCGCCAGTGGGCTGATAACGCCTCAAACCGTGCATCTTGGCGCCTCACAGTTTGGCGGGCAGCAACCTCCTTTGAAGAAGACCGCAGAGCCCACCTCACTGACAAAAGGCAAAGGAGGAAAAACCCAACACCCAACCCCAACCAACCAATTTTCCCTTGCAACCGCTGCAATCGTGTCTGCCTGTCCCGCATCGGACTTGTCAGCCACAAACGAGCCTGCAGCTGACGTGGACTTTTTACCCCCTCCATAAATCTTCGTCCGCGAAGCCAAGCCAAAGAATGTTTGGAGAGCTCCTTGAGATTCTACGGAGATAATGGATCTTCCACATGCTTGTGTATAAAGGGAATTTGAGTAGATCTCTCATGGTTGTCGCATGGTTTGATAGGATAGTTTAGATGACCTATGGTTTTGCTGGGCTTCAATTGCTGGGGATAGAGTTCAGGAGTTGTGAGGTAATGTTGCAGCTTTATAAATCTCTGGTGAGACCACACTTAGAATGTTCTGTTCTAGTCACCTCATTACGGGAAGATGTGGAAGGAATGGAGAGAGTACAAAGGAGATTTATCTGGATGTTGCCTGGATTGGAAAATGAGGCAAAGTTAGCAGACCTAAGGTTTTTAGTTTTGGAGTGAAGAAGGATGAGGGTTACTTCATTAAAGGCTACAAGATTGAGAGGCATAGATAAGGTAGACAGCCAGGACATTTTTCCCAGGATGTGAATAGCAAACACCAAAGGATATCTGTACAAAGGGAATGGAGAAAATTTTAGGGGAGAGATCAGGGTACATTATTTACACAAAAAGTTGTGGGTGCCTTGAATGCATTGCCAGGGGTGGTAGTGAAGTTTGGAACATTTGGATCATTTGAGACTCTTGGGCACATGGGTAGAAGATTGAGGCAGGGAGGGTTTTGTGTTTTTATGGGTAGGTATATATAGGGGTTTCCCTATATATTTATGGCCACATTTGTGGCCTGAAGGGCCTCTACTGTACTGAGCTGTAATCATCTATAGATTAGGAAGATGAGTCTGGATCCTTCATTCCTCAGGAGAGTAGACGGCTGATTGAGATCTCACCCCAGAAAATGGATGAGGTATTCATCTTCCACACTGGCAACTGAGAGTTCCAGCTGGCCTACAAGGACTGAACACCCATGCTAAGAGGTTTCCCAATCTGCTGTATATCTGCATTCTGCCCTTGTGTTGTAGATGGAACTCCCACTTGTTCAGGATTCCAAAGTCTTAGTTCCTGTGATTTTACAAGAGGATCTGGTGGTCCCAAAGCACATGAAAGTGAATACATTTCTGGAGCCAGTCAGATGTATCCTTGGATGTAAACGTTAAAACCTTGTGTTTTTGATTCTTAATTTTGTGCCTGCCTCTTTAAGATGACTATTGTTTGCAGTGTTACCATAGTGACTATATTATACGTTGTTATATCCACCCAGGCTAAGTGCTTGCTCTCTTTTTACTTGAGGTGAAGGAAGCATGAGAATTTTTAAAAATTTGTATCCCTATATATTGTTGTATCCCTCTATATATCTCTATTTTATAGCAGTCTTTAGCTATTGTTTTTGTTATGACAACTTTTAAGTAGAGTCTAAAGGACTATCTTTATATAGTAAATGCTTTGTTATTCACCATTACGAAGCCTTGTGGTGAAGCTGTGCAAAATGTTTGTTCTATCAACAAATTAAAACTACATAAAGTAACAGCCACTGAGTTTGATTTATTGGATTAAAGAGATCTAAATTTGGAATATCAAAGCTCACGTTTTGGAAGATGATCATTTGAAAATAGGATATATTAGCATAAGGAAAGTGGTCTACATTTTGATGATAAGAAAGGTTTAATTGTGAACATTGTTCGAAATAAAGGCTTGTAAAACTTGTCTAAAAGAATTAATAACTTAAACCCAAGAGACATCTATCCTGTAATAATAGAATATACCAGAGTGTGCAAATCTTTGTGAATCATAGGCTTTGAAATTGAGCCAAAGGCTAGATAGACAGTTGGCGTCCTTGAAAAAGATAAGCCACAGCTCTGGTATATTCGGTACACACCGTGGGGCTGCACGGAGAACCATTGGTAAATTTAAGCATAGGACCCCACAGTGACAAGATGACCTTTTTTTAGTAGATTCCGGTCTAGTATTTTACAACCACCCGAGGGTGTTAGGATAGAGGGGACAGTGATGATTTCGGGAGTAGGAAGAAGAGATTTTACGGTCCCTGTATTAAGGGATGTAAGAATACAAATGGGAGAAAAGATAATAACAGAGGATATTTTACTAGTTCTCCAAGCTGGAGTTTGTTTGTTAAGGACGAGATTTACAGGACCAATTGGCCAATTGGCTATCGGCACCAGGCCACTGGAATCAGATATCGGGGTTCAATTGTATGTTTTAACTGAGGAGGATTGGGAACTAATAAATCTTGGAGTATGGGCAAAAAGAGGCAATAGAGGAGTGTTAGATATTACTTTAAAAGATCCTGAGCAAGTAATTAGACGAAAACAGTACCCAATTCCTATGGCTGGCCGAAAGGGGCTGCAACCAGTAATTGACCAGTTGGTGAAAGATGGTATACTCTAACCTTGTATGTCACCTTTTAATACCCCAATTTTACCTGTCCAAAAACTAGACGGTACCTATCGATTAGTGCAGGACTTGAGGGAGCTGAACAAAATTATTCTCACCCGTCACCCGGTTGTACCTAATCCCTATATGATAATGGGCAAAATCGATCCCCATAGTAAATGGTTTAGTGTGATTGACCTCAAAGATGCTTTTTGGACCTGTCCATAAGCAACGGAGAGCAGAGACATGTTTGCCTTTGAATGGGAAAATCCTTTTACTGGACGCAAGAATCAATACCGGTGGACGGTCCTTCCCCAGGGCTTTACAGAATCACCAAATTTATTCGGCCAGGTCTTAGAACAAATACTAGATGAGGCTCCTCGGAGAGAGAATTGTCAGTTGATACAATATGTTGATGATTTGTTAATTACGAATTAGTTAAATAGTATACTGTTGAAATTTTGAATTTTCTGGAGAATAAGGGTCTCAGGGTGAGCAAATCCAAATTACAATTTGTTCAATCAGAAGTTAAATACTTAGGTCATCTGGTAAGTCAGGGAACTAGGAAAATAAGTCCAGAGAGGATATGTGGTATTCTACAGATCCCCCCCTCCCAAGAATGCCCAAGAACTTAGGAAATTCCTTGGTTTAGTGGGATACTGTAGAATCTGGATTGAAAATTATTCTAGCCTGGTCAGATTTCTCTATGATAAACTCACGATTCTAGGGGGCGAAGGTGTTGTCTGGACAGAGGAAGAGATTAAAGATTTTAACTTGGTGAAACAGTGCCTTATTAGTGCCCCAGTGTTGGCTTTACCCAACCTAAATAAGCCATTTGACCTATATACCAATGCGAAAGGAGGTGTAGCCACCGGAGTACTAACACAAGAGAGGGCAGGCTGTAGACAGCCAGTTGCTTTTCTGTCAAAAGTTTTAGACCCTGTTTGTCGTGGTTGGCCAGAGTGTGTGCAAGCCATCGCAGCCACTGGTATTTTAGATGAGGAAGGACGAAAGATTATGTTTGGTGCCCCGATGATAGTTCACACCCCTCACACAGTCCACAATATTCTCTTACAACGTGCTGGAAGGTGACTCACAGACTCTAGAATTTTAAAATATGAAGCAATCCTAATGGATAGGGATGATTTGACCCTGATTACGAATAAAGAACACAATCCAGCAGCTTTCTTGGTTTCTCCAAATTCTGACAATACCATAAATGAGTTAGAGCATGTATGTTTAGAGGTAATAGATTTACAGACCAAAATTAGAGAGGATTTAAGTGATGAGCCTTTACAGGAGGGTGAAAGGTGGTTTATTGATGGATCTTCTTGTTGCATTGATGGCACTCGCTATAGCGGGTATAGTGTAGTGGATGGGAAAGAAGTAGTGGTGATTGAAGCCGGTCACCTTCCCAGTCATTGGTCCGCACAATCTTGTGAATTGTATGCCCTCTGTAGAGCGCTCCAGGGTCTAGAAAACAAGGTGGGCACGATCTACACAGACTCAGAGTATGCTTTTGGTGTAGTGCACACCTTTGGGGAGATCTGGATAGAGCGGGGAATGATAACTGGAAAAGGACAAAAGTTGATCCATGAAAACTTAATTGTCCAATCTCTAGATGCTCTTACATTACCTGAGGAAATAACTGTAGTTCATGTACAGAGCCATCAAAGTAGTGACAGTCCTGAAGCACAGGGGAACAGAAAGGTAGATGCAGCTGCCAAACAGGCTGCGCTCACGGAGAAAATAGACATGCAGCTGTTACTGCCCACCCCTGGAGTATCCTATTCATTCTTAAACCTGGTGATTGGGTATATGTAAAAGCATGGCAAGATCACCAACTAAAACCTGTCTGGGATGGCCCCTATTGTGTACTTTTGATTACAGACACTGCAGTGCGAATGAAAGAAAAGGGGTGGACTCAAATACAACGAATTAAATAAGCTGCTGATCCACGGACTAAAGACATTGATAATCTACCCTCCACCGGGCGTGCTGTCCTTCATCCTTCTGATCTGAAAGTTACACTACGCCAGGAAAAAGTGCTGTAATGTTGTTTTTACCATTTACTGTATTGTTTACTTGTTGGTTCCCCGTTTTTGGAACATCCCTAAATTACTCACGATGTATTAAGTCCTCCTGGAATAGGGGCAGCAGAGGTGACAATTATTTACCTTTAGAATGTAGTCAGGGCATAGATATAAAGTATAGTCATAGTGGGGTATGGGTTAATATAGGATCCCAACATGGACCAGGGGAACAGAACGGCTCTAGAGGAGTAGATTTGATTTGTATTTTGGCCTCTACAGGTATTAAAGAGAGGAGTTTTAAAGGGATAGCACAAAGGAGATGGTGGGACAAAGACAGACAGAATGGTAGTGTGGCAGAGATAGAGTTAATACATGCGCTAATGTTCACAGACAGGCTGCAACTCACAGGCTCAGTGATACTTATGCTAATGTTCGCAGACAAGCTGCAACTCACAGGTTAAGTGACAAGAAACACCCCTCCCCAACTTGGTCTCCTGTAAAGCATCCTTTGAGTCACACAGACATTCGGAATGTTAAAAAAAACCACCACTGTAAGGGGAGTTCCAGCTGTAAACGAAGTAAGCTGCTCCAGAATACTAAAGCTGCTTGGCATTTAAATCGTTTAATCAGACTCCAGGCAGCCTTAGAGATCATCACCGAACAGATAGCAATGGCCCTGAATTTAGGGGCTGAAGAAAAACGACAGATACGAGCCACAGTTCAACAAAACCGCCTGGCTCTTGATTACTCGTTGGCTGCCGAAGGCAGCATTTGTGAAAGACTGGTTAAGGACAATGCTCACAACGGTCAGGAGTTAAAGACACTTTTTCAGGAGTTCGAAAATCTTCCCACGCCCAGGTTCAGACGGGGCAACCTTGGTCCGTCCGGTGTGGGATGAACTAGACTTTTTATTGGTAACTGGAGTCTGATATCCATAGCCCTTATAGCAGCTGGACTCGCTATTCTGGCCATTATGGTGCTCCCCTGCCTAAAGACTTGTGTGCAGTGTTTAATCCATGTTCTATGCCCTTCAGCAGGTCACTACAACCCAAATGATGTATGTTTCCCAAACTTCGTCTGATGATGCTGAGGCCGCAGTTCGTTTACTCACACGCTGGAAAAAGGACCAAGCTTAACAGAACACTACCGAATGGGGATTTACTAAGCGTAGCTAAAGAAAAAGGGTGGATTGTGAGGGATACTGGAATGTTAGGAGTCCAGAGATACTGGAAGCAAGTGCCAATTAAGAATAAAGTATTATGGGTTAACTTAAGGTGAAGGGATACTGGAATGTTAGGAGTCAAGCAAGTGCCAATTAAGAATAAAGTATTATGGGTTAACTTAAGGTGAAGGGATACTGGAATGTGAGGAGTCAAGCAAGTGCTCATTAGAGATGAAGTATTATGGGTTAAATCAGGGTGAAGGGATGCTGGAATGAGAGAAAGGGTTGTAAAAGTGTAATAAACTAAGGATCTTCAAAACAGGATAACAAGTAGATAGCTTTAGCAAGTCTTAGGGATTGATTAATGAGTGAAGAATAAAGACATGATGCTTCTCTGGCTAACAAGTTTGCAGGAAGACACATAAACTGATAAGAAGTTAGAATCCACGTGGGCAGAATTACCTAATGCTAAACCAATCCAGGAGGCAGAAGAATGTTGGGGAGAAGGTAACTCTGTACTGAAATGAAATGTATAAAAGTTGCGTGAGCCCCAGTGTGTGTGTGTGTATTCCCAGGGTAAGGGGAAGTACCCAAATTTGCATTGTTGTATAATAAATGTTCTTTGTTCTCAATTTTTGTCTCGAGCAATTTCTGTGAAGGTACTTCTGTTTCTCACAGATGTTATTTTCAAATATTTTTGGCAATACATTCATAACCTTAGCGCCTTGAATTGATTAAATATATTATTGTGAAACATGCCCTTATTGTAGAATAGATGAAAAAGGTGATGAATCCCATTGTAGGAGCCCTAAGTGCGTTGTTTGCCTTTGTGGGTGGGACCGACGTTCAGCAGCTGGTCTCGTCCCGTTGACTGCGGTGATGAGGGCTCGAATATCTTTTAGTGACGAGCGACTTCTAGCCTCACAAGCCGCTTGGAGGCGAGGTGGGGCTCTTGGTTGTGAGCGCCTCCATTTAATTCGCTCCCAAGTCCAGGTGTGTTTTTAAACGATGTATTGTTTAAACACAAAATGTTATAGATAGAGAATTTGGGTTAAAAAGGGTTTAAGTTAAAATGTGATGATTAGTCATAAAAGGGGGCTAACCACTAGAGTTTAGCTGGAAAATGTTACAACAGACTTGCAACAGATTTAACTACAGAGAGACATGCAGGAGCCAAAGATTGATAAAGAGTGAAAAACAGAATTTGGTGTGAGCAGAGGTCATGAATGATTGTGGTGTGCGTGACTAACAGTAATCAGGATGATTCTGCAAAAACTAACCAATTAAAGCAGTGTAGTGGAGATGCCGAAGGACAAGCAAATTGTATAAAAAACAACGCACTGTATGTATCGGGGCTTGACTTGGCAAGAAGCCGGTTGAGTCCAACTCTGCAGACTTGTGAATAAAGCTTGTCGTGTCACCGATCTTAAAGAGACTCATTTGTGAGAATTTGTGTTTCTGACACAAAAGAAGTAACCTTCCAGCAATAACGATCTTGGTAACAACGACCGTAGTAACGGACAACAGATTCTACTCACCCTCCTGGTCTTTAACCCGTCACTCCCCCCCCCCACCCCCAAGGTCGACGGGCTCCCGGACGCTGAGGAATCGCGCCCAAAATGCCCGTGCATCCGCGCATCAGTCCGGGGAACGCACCGCGCATGCGCCAAACGTCTGCCGTGACTCACGCATGGTCGGATGCAGCAAGGTGCGGCGTCGATGGCAGCAACTGGGCGCAACGGGCTTCGGAGCTCGGGACACCGCCGACGCCCGCAGCCAGCCCAATAAAGGGAAAATACGCACTTGTGGCTCCTACAATACCTTATTTATTATAATTAAACACAATGTCTCGAATAATATATACACCATTATAAATAATCAAACAAATAACATTCAAATATCATGTACATCTTCCTAAGGCCGGAGGTGACCCGCACTTAGCCTTGCAAAAGAGTGATCTTTACCACCACTCTGGACAAGTAAAGTTTATAGTCTGTGTCGTGGGCAAGGTACAAAACACAATAAAGTCACTTTGGACGTCGAATTTCCTCTGTCTCCTGTAGAAGGCAGACTTTGCGTCTGATGTTACACCATTTCTGCCCTGGGTGACTGCCGTCGTTTTGGTGGCTGTTCCCATCGGCCATGTTGCATCCGCGCATGTGCTATTCGATTCAGGTGTTTGGCGCGTGCGCGGTGGGGGAGTGTTCGTGAACTGGGGACAGTGGCGCATGCGTGGTGGGGGGGGGGTGTGTTCGTGGCCTGGGGACAGTGGCGCATGCGGGGGAATTTCAGTGGCCGTCGACTCGGATGAGGGGTGAAAGACGAGGAGGGTGAGTAGAGCTCAACTTTTTTTTTGTTGACGTCGTTATTATTGGAATGTTACGTCATAATAGATCGCTACAAGTCTTGAGTGTTCAACAATAAATTTTTTAATCTCATCTGGACTTTGTCGTGAATTAAATTGAAACGCCCCACAAACAAGAACCCCAGCAAACCCCCAAGCGGCCTTTTATGGATAGAAGTCACTCGGTTTAGTCAGCAAAAATATTTTTGGAACAGAAAACGATTTGGAGGGGAAATAGTCCAACCAAACCTTCTTGGTTTGGCTATTGGGGAAAAAAAATATGGCGGCCATATTGGAAATGCTGAGTGCAGGCTGTTGAGAGTAATCCATCTCCATCGGTCCATATTGACCACAGAGCGATCCAACGCTTCTAATCCTACAGCTGAGCCTCCAATACTCCAATAGCAATATTATTGAATGCAGCCTCAGTGGAAACTTGCTGACAGCAGCACATCACAGCTATTAGAAGTGGTAGGATTACATTTATGGACTCTTATGTAGAGTTTTCGCTTTGAACACCTTTTGGAAGTGCTCCTGCTTGTCCAGTACTCAAGCTCGGTGGACGGTTGGATGGAGATGCGTAAAATGGCTGCCGCTGCTGATACTGCTGCGGTGCGATTAAAACCACTGCAGAATACATCGACTGAATTTAAAGTCAAGAACTTGGAAATGGCTGAAGGTGTGTCACAAAATGGTGCTGAGGAGGATGAAGATGCAAAGGATGTGCAATTGCAACTGGAGAAAGAGTCAAGTCTTAAGCCGACATCTGATATGCAGGATGAAATACAACCAGGTGACAGTGTATCAAATGTTGGAAGCAGGAGAAGTAAGCAGTTTTTTTTCTAGATCAAGCTCCAGAGTTTCTAGTACAACTGCGCATTTAAATGCTCAGGTTTAAGTGGCTGCCCTTCTTACATAACAAAAAATGCTTAGGGATAAATATGTCTTGGAAGAAAAAGAAATAAGCAGGAGGAGCAGCTGAGGAAAGAAAGGGGGAAGCAGCTGGAGCTGGATGCAAACATTGTAATATGGCCAAGGCAAGGATAATAGGCACCTCAAATGGATCTGGTGTTCGAAGCAACTTATCTGAGGTGACTGATGGTATGGAGTTGTATTTTGAGAAAGGACAGCAGGAAGAGAAAACACAGGGCTAAGGCAGATCCTTTTAACCTACAGTTACAAGATATATATACTCATGGACAAATTCTCCCAAAGTACGGTGCTACCAATCCACAAAAAAAAATGCAGGCAAAGCCATAGCTCAAATCCAATCTTTCACCACAGCTCCTATGGCACTCCAGACAAATATCAGAAATCTGGGTGAACATGCACATGTGACATTTCCAGCAACAAGCAGTGGTGAACAGAGCCACATATTCTCCATCATGGAAAAGCAAAATTAAATCACTGCATTAATTCAGCTACAGTTTTTCTCTTCATGCTCAAGAAAGAGGTTCAAGTTTCTGATGGTGACCCACTTCCGTACCACGTGTTCATTAAATCCTTTGAACATAGTGTTGAAAGTAAAAAACGAAGAAAACCGAGATTGTGTACTGTTCCAGATAAAAGAGACAAAGGATTAGCCAAGTGGTATTCATGACAGCTAAGTCTTTACTACAGGAGCATTTTGGCAACAAGCATAAAATTGCTACAGCTTGTATGGAAAAAGGTCTTTTGTGGTCTTTGATTAAAACCGGAAGATCAAGGGCTCCACAAACGTATACCCTCTTTTTAAAGCCATTGGAAGATTTTGACTACATGAATAAGCTTAATGTGCTTGCTAATATTGCTAGTCATCGTAAGGAAGTTGCCATACTGACTGAGGCATATGTGGAGATCTGTGGTCTGTGAATTTCAGGAAAACACAATCGAAAGGTTACTTTTAAGAATATAGTGGGTTTCCTTGAAAGGTAAGTGAGGATTGCATCAGAGCCAGTATTTGGAGACATCAGGGACACTCCAATGGAGAGCAAAGATGCAGAGAGTCCCAACTCACAGCCTCATGCCAGATTAAAATAAAGTAATTTTGCTATCGTGGTGACAGTTGCAAATAAGGAAAATGATAAAGGAACTAAGGAAAAGGAGAGTTTGCCTGTTGTGAAAATCTGTTTGATCTGTGGAGGTGGGTATGGTTTGGAGATGTATCCACAGTTGGAAAAGAGGGCACATAGTGAGTGCATCGCTTTCCAAAAGGAAAATGGAGTATGTTTTGGCTGTCTGTGCATCAGAAAAAACTGCAGGAGGTGACTCAGCTGCAACATAAGCAGTTTATAGCATATCAGGATGTTGCATATTCACCAAAGAAAGAAATGGAGAATCAGCAAGCAGAAACAAAAGAAGGGGAATGCAAAAATCCAAGATAGTGGAGAGGCATTTGTAAGGTGATCCAAGAGCTTCCAAGGAAAAGAGAATAAAGGATAGATATAAGATTCCCTAAAATACAAATACCTCAAAAAGAAGGAAGACAACCAGAATACAAATAGAAGAAAAAGAAAAAAGAATGGAAAACCAGGATGAGGAAAACATTTACTGCATGGTAGAAATGGAGAGGCCAACCCAGGGTCGAATAAGATGTCGGTGGAGCCCAAGAACTTCCCGAGGGAAGAAGACTCAGCCAGGAGGGAGAAACATATAAAACAGAAAAGTTGATTTTAAGATCTAGATAACAGTATTATGAGCTGCAGGAGAGGGCCCATGAAGTCTTGTCCTGACATATAAGGCCTCAAGAACACTCTATGTGATTCATACAGGGGAAGGCAAGATCTCCTATAAACCAAAATAAATAAACAAAGTATTTAGAAGTTTTTATAAGGAATTGTATAAATCTGAGTCGGGTGATCCTACCAAAATTGATGCTTTCATTGGAACTACCAAATTTGTATCAGAGAGGGGCTGAGTGCCCATTTCTCTAAAGAGGAGCTTGCATGGATCCTGAGGTTTCTTCAAGCTGGTAAAACATTGGTGGGGGGGGGGAGGAGAGGAGAGAGGGGAGAATAGTCTCCCCACTGAATTTTATAAAGAGTTCAAAGATGTTTTTATGCTCCTTATTGAAGGTGGTGGATCAGGTGACAGACATACATACCCTTCTGGAGTCTTTCTCCATACCAATAATCACGTGATTCCAAAAAAAAGACAGGGACCCTTTGAATCACATTTCATATAAGACCCATCTTGTTACTAAACACAGATTATAAAATCATTGCAAAAGCATTGGCCAATAGGTTGGCAGAATATTTGCCGAAACTAACGAATTTGGGCTAAGCTGGATTGCTTAATATAGTATATCTGGCATTGACAAGGATGCATCCAGGAGTGGCTGTAGCTTTGGATGTGGAAAAGGCCTTTGACAGATTGGAATGGGACCTTTTGTTCAGGATACAGGAGAAATTTTGATTGGGTCAAACATTACCCCAAGCAAAAATTATTATAAATGAACAGATGTCTCCAGTGTTTTGTTTGAGCAGGTCCAGTAGACAGGGTTGCCTATTGTCCCGAGTGATGTTCATACTGACAAATAACCCTCTGGCGGAAGCCATTTGGCAGGATCCAGACATAAAGGGGCTCAAGGTAGGCCAGGTGGAACCTTTTCGCTGATTATATGTTTGCATATCTGACAGATTCCGGGGGGTGGGGGGTAGTGTGTTGGCCAGGCTGAGGACCACACTGGAGTATTATGGGATGTTCTCAGTGTATAAAGTAAATCTGGACAAAAGTAATAGTATGTCTTTGATGAATGGGGATTATAGACAAAATCGAAAAAGTCCATTTAAATGACTGTAAGAAGGCATTAAATTTCTGGAGGTAAAAGTGGACAAAGATTTGTGCAATTTATACAAACTTCATTATCTCCCTTTGCTCCAGATGTTTGAGGAAGACCTTGCTACATGGTGGACTCTGCCCATAACACTGTAGGGCAGTTAACTGTGTCAGAATGAAGGTGATTCCAAGGCTCCAGCATCTTTTTCAATCATTACCCATTTTGCCACAGGGCTTTTATAAGACACTCAACAAATATCAGAGGTTCCTTTGGACTGGTAAAGTGGTTAGAATCTCCGTGGAAAAGTTGACGTGGGACTATAATTTGACGTGGGACTAAATTACCTGGTTTAAAAAAATATTGCTGGGCAGCCCAGGCAAAGTTTATTGTCTTGCTCTTTGAGGGAGCCCCCCCCCCCTCCCCCCTGCCACCCCTTCCTGGGCACAAATTTCACTACATGTGGTAGGTGAAAAGGGTGAAAAGATAGCAAAATAGTTTATGTATAAATGGGGCACTAATTTCAAAGAAAACGGATAACCCCATACGAAAGCATGTATTTCAGGTGTGGCAAAGAATAAATCAATGTATTGGATTGAAGGTGGGGTTATCTCCCAAAATGTTTTTGACCTAAAACAACTTAATACCCTTAACTCTGGGTAATAAAATCCTGGACACCTGGTGCCAGAAGGGGATCAGGTGTATCAAGATTGTTACAAGTGAAGGCAGCTCGTATCATTCGAGTAGTTGAGGAACAAATATGATTTGTCTAATAGAACATTCTTTTGCTATCTGTAAATAAGATCTTATGGGAAAAATTGGGACCATCTATGACCCTACCTAAATGTAGTAGCGTGGAGATTCTAATTCGACAAGGCAATGTGTATAAATTTATCTCTAAGATGTATTACATAATCCAGGTCGAGGGAGAGATGGGAGTCAGATGGGCACAACAGTCAATGAAGAGTGGTGGCAAAACCTGCGTCTGGATAATGTGTCTGGAGACATCAAGGCCAGATGCAGGATGATGCAATGCAATTTTTTGTACCAGTTATACTTCACACTACAGAAATTTCAGAGATGTGCTTTAGGTTTGGTTTGGAGGTTGGAAGTTTTGTCCACTCCACCTGGCTATGTACAAAGGTTAGGTCTTTCTGGGAAGACCTGAGGGACATACTTTTTTACAGAAGTGCAGTTTCCACAGGATCCAGAAGTGTACTTTCTGGGAGACATTTGGGACATGAGTTTTAGAATGTCCAAACACTAAATTTTGTCATGAAGGTCACCTTGGCGGTAGCCAAAAAGTGTATAGTGGTTTTGTGGAAGTCCGACTCCCAACTAAATACCACACGATGGAATGTGGAAATGCAGAATTGCCTTCTCCTGGAGAAAATCACATATAATCTAAGGAAGAAACATAACACATTTGTTAAGGTGTGGCAGTCTTTCTTGGAATATAGTGGCCCTTAGATTGATTAGTTCCCTCCAAGCAATCTGTCAGCAATGTGATCAAAGAAGTGGGACATGACACAGGTGATGTTTCTTTCACTTTTGTTTGAGTTTCTTTACTTTTTTTAATGTAATTGTATCACTAATTTAATTGACTACTTTCAGTTGTACGAAGGTGGGGGAGGTGGGAGGGATGGGATAATTAGACTCTATGTTACTTGAATGTTTAAAAAATTATATCGTTTGTTTGAATTTTACAAGTATGAAAATTAAATTAAAATATTCAAATAAAAGGGAATGCAATAGTGCATACTTATGCACTTCTTGACCCAGGTAGCACTGCATTATTTTGCACAGTGGGGCTAAGAAATCAGCTTAATCTTTGGGGAAGAAGGTCAAGGATTCTATTGATAACTATGGATCAAAGAAAGGTCATTGAAACCAGCATTGTTTAAGGCTTAGAGGTCACTGGACTGTACTGCAGTGATTTTTGTGATCTTCCGGGCATATGCACTCAGAAGCCTGTGTCTATGCAGAAAGGAACCATCCCATATCAAAACGAGATCAATCGGTGGTCTCATCTGAGGAATGTTCATCTACTTGAAATTGGCTCTGATGTAGAGATGTTGATTGGTTCAAATGTACCAGAGGCTCTGAAACCATTACACATAATATGGAGTGTGGGTCATGGACCTTACACTGTCAAAACCATACTTGGTTGGACGATTAATGGACCATTAGGAAGAAATAATGATATTGCTCAGGAGCAATCAGTGACAAATGTCATCAGGATATCATTTATGAAACTTGAGCTGTGAGAACAGCAGTCCAGGACTGACTTTCATGAATACTTCAGTGATGACCAAGAACCTTCAAGAGAAGAAGAACTTTTTCAGTTTAGTCTCAAAATCTGACAAGTTAGTCGATGGCCATTCTTGCATTGGGTTACCTTTTAAAGAAAGGAAAAATATGCATATCTAAACAAAGAGAATAAAAGGCAGAAAATAAATGTTCTTTCTGTTTATGTTGAGATTGATTCAGATTCTTTTGGGAAGCCTCTGTTTAGAGCAGGTATTAAGGAGAAGTCAACACTGCAGCAAAAGACATAAATAAGAAGGCCACTTCTGAAGAAAACAGATCCATATTGAAAATCATTCTGATGCAAATTAATTAGAAGCATCTAAACCAGCATTGAAGGAATTATTTTCATCAGAAATTGATGAAAATGAAGTATTAGAAGATGCTGCAAAACTGGTGAACACAAAAAATTGCACAGATGGAATAAAGGAGCATTTGGCTATAAATGCTTTCAGAGAACAAAATGCTGAAAAAGGACTTGGAAATATTGGATAATCACAAAAGTAATAACCAGAAATATTTTAACTTTGTACTTGGAAACAAAACTGATTTTCAGAAAAATGGGAATGGATCTAATGTTTCTTCAGTTTTTAAAGTGACCAAGTGAAAAGGCCAAAGAGCAGTTGACACAAATGGAAATTTAATTGTAGATAGAATTTGCAAAGCCAGAGAGCGGAAGAAGATGATGAATGCTGAAGAAATTAATGCAGTTATTGAGGAAAGGGATTCAGTTGGAGGAGATTCATCTTTTGAAAGAGAACAAGTCATTTGTTAATAGCACAAGACAGCTG
The DNA here is from genome assembly GCF_036971445.1 of Narcine bancroftii. NCBI lineage: Eukaryota > Metazoa > Chordata > Chondrichthyes > Torpediniformes > Narcinidae > Narcine > Narcine bancroftii. The sequence goes on along the minus strand of NC_091471.1, from coordinate 299,146,038 downwards.
ACTACAGAAAACAATCAAGAATGTTACGTTGAAGGCCCAGCTAATGATGATGCAGAAAGAGATATGTGAGAAGCAAAATGAAGAAATTCAGACACTTTGAGTTAACTACAACAGGGCTGAAAGCAAACATACCAATACATCACATGACTCTTTCACTCCAGGTAATGGGAGAATTAGTTTCCTATTGAAAGAAGTGAATGTAGAGAGAAAATAATAAACAACTTCAAAATAAACTGTCAGAAAATGAAACTGAATTGGAAGTTGCAAAATTGGATCTGGGATTGCAGGAAAGGGTAAGAAAAGCCAGAGTGGCTGAAAAGGGCTGCAGTTCTAGTTGAAGAGATCTGTAGGAGCCATAAGTGGTGTCTTCCTGCTTCTTTACAGAAGGATTCTACAAATGACAAATGCCATGGCTGTTGATGAGTTTGAAGAACCAATGTCATTTGAATATTACCTTATCTATGACCAACTGCAGAAAAGAAAGAAAAAGATGAGCAAACCTGTTGTAGGGAAGGTTAAAGGGAATCGTCCATTAAAATCAAGAGGATCAGAAAAACTTCCTTCAAAACCTGGTTCCTATGAGGAGCAGAATGCTGAAGAAAGCCAAACGACTTGCTGAAGACATGCCTCATGTTAAATTCAAAAGGGAGATGATTGACGTGGTACAGATCTTGCCAGATATTCAATTGCCACTTATCCAGCCTCACTACAGACCTCTCTCTTCCATGGATTTTACACCATTATCACCACCCAAACGGAAACCTGTTACTTCTGTCTGAGGAATATCTGAGGTTTACTGGTTTCCATTTTAACTCAAAGATGCAAGAGTACTCTGGATCAAAGGTTGTTTATCTTCCAAAGAAGATGTTGTTATTTGAACAGTGCATTCAAGTTCTTCAAAATAATGTGGACTCTATTCACGAAGTTGGAGGAGGGCCATTTGAAATCTTGGAACCTGTGTTGAAGTGGTGAACCCCTGATCAGCTATATCATTCTGAGAACTGCAAGCCGGTGTTTGTTGAAGAAACCAATCATTTGTGATTAAGACATTGTCAGAAAGACTAAAACTCAGAAAAGACTGCCTTTTACAGGAGACTAAGGAACTTTGACAAGTCCAAACTGACTTTATTGTGTTTTGTACTTTACCCCTTACCCTCTACACAGACTACAGACTTTACTTGTCCAGAGTGGTGGTAAAGATCACTCTTTTTCAAAGCTATGTAGTGGTAACCTCTAGCCTTAGGAAGAATGAATAAAGAAGATCTACATAATATTTGAATGTTATTTGTTTGATTGTTAATTATAATTGATGGTATAATGGTGAATTTATTATTTGAGACATTGTGTTGGTATTGTAGGGGCCATAAGTGCGTTGTTTGCTTTTGTTGGGTTGGTTACGGCGTCAGCGGTGTCTGAAGGCTGCTGGGTCTGGTTGCTGCCTTCATTTTGGTGGCTGTTCCCATTGATTCCCCTTTTCAGCGCCACGTTGCATTTGCGCATGTGTTATTCTCTTCAGACGTTTGGTGCGTGCACGGCGCGTTTCACATACTGGGGATAGTTGGTGCATGCGTGGGTGTTTGGGTCGTTCATTAGCCCGTCGACTGGGGTGACGGGTTAAAGACTAGGAGGGTGAGTGAGTAGCTCTCAAATATTTTTCTTGACCGTTACTATGGATGTCGTAACATTTATTATTATTATTATCATTGTTATTATTGGAACATTACATCTTAATAGATTTCTACAAGACTCTGTTTATCAAAAAATCATTAAAAAACAGATTCTTAACGATGACCGCTCCCCCCCCCCTACTCCGTCCCCTGCATCTGGAAACTACCTGGGATTCCAGGTAAGTCAGGATATTTGCCCATTGACAGGAGATTGATTAACCCAATGAAACCTTTTCTTTTTTTTAATCTTTTTTCTTTTCCAATTCTATTGGCTATTTCTCTCCTTTTTTTCCCTAGGGTGGATAGGAGGGGGAGGATTAGGGTTTGTTCTTCTTTTGCTTTTTTCTTTTCTTACTCAAAATCAACATTGAATGATAAGATTAGGTTTCTTTTATGTAACTGATGAATTTCATGTTTTCATGTTGATTTGAAAATATAAAATATCCAAATAAAACTCATCTGGACTTAGTAGTGAATTAAATTGAAACACATCACAAAAAAGTGCCTTTTATGAATAAAGTTGCTTTCTGAAATAAAAATGGGGATTATGATAGACAAGCTCAAGCTGAACACCAAGATAATTTCATGTTTGCTGATTGCAATAAAAGTATAACTTTTATTGAATTTATCATGTTTAATCACTTAATGATGTTGACACATTAGTTCAACTGATCTAAAAATGTTTTGCCACTGATTTTCCTTTGTTCTCAGCATCTGATGCCTCTTGTTTCAGTGTCCAACAGTAGTCAGCCAAAATTGATGAAATCCATTTGTCCTCTTACACTTTTCCATGTCCAGCTACACCAAGATAAGTAAGGTCTATTGTTCTTTCCTGAGACCGCATTTTGGAAAGTCGAATCACTAGCTGTGTTCATTCTGTCTTCATGCAGACAGAGCTAAAAATAGAGGCTCTGGAGATCAGGATTGCTCAGTGGTTGCAGAAGGTTGAAGAACAATTACAAGCTTCCTTGAGACAGCAGATTGTGTGATGTTCAAGGGCTTAGCTGAGGAACTGAATGATTGCACCAGAACTGTCACAGACTTTATCAAAACAGTTGTGGATGAGTGTATCCCCACCAAATCATTCAGGATTTTCCCCAACCAGAAGCCCTGGATTAACAATGAAATCCAGAAAATGCTCAGAACCAGAACACAGGCTTTTAAGTTTGGAGATCCAAATCAATACAGAAGGAGCAGGTATGATCAATGAAAAGTTATCTCCTGGGATAAGTGGAGCTTCCAGAAGAAAATGGAAACGACAAAGGACACCCGACAGCTATGTCAGCTAAATGACATAATCTGCTACAAAACCAAATCCCATGTAGTAGCAGAAGGCAAAGCTTCACTCCCAGAGGAACTTAATGCCTTCTATGCCTGATTTGACTACAGTAGTAGAACCACCCTTCACACCCCCATGTCCCCGGTCATGGGCCCTGAGGACCCCAAAACTCAACAGCAATAGAAATTCACCAAGACAAATAGTTACTTAGACAAAAGGTACTTTTAATTTTCTTTAAACATAAAAACAGGATCAAATTTAAATTATTACTATTAAATTAACTTAACCTAAGTTAACCCCCCTTCTAATTCTAAGTGCACGTTAATGCGTGTATACATTCAGAAAAGTTCTTTGATTCACAGTCCAATCTCACTTCTCCAAGTTCACTGGTATCAGGCAAGTCTTATACTGTGCAAAGAATTTAACATTTATGAATCTTCACCAAGCTTTGGTGCTTGAAAGTTAAATGGTTCCCGCTCAGGAAGGTTCTTGTTGGTTTTCAGAGAGAGAGATTTGTTTCTCATTGGACACACACAAACTGATTCCTTCTGATCAGCCACTTCAGTGTCTTGCTGAAGAAACTTGGCCTATCAGAGTTTTCCAGATGATAGCCTCTTTCTTTCTGATACACCACAGAGATCCTTTTCAGTTTTCCCTATCTCAAGCAAAACATTATACAGCCATCCATCTCCTCTTGTATGGCTCACAAGGGCTTTGAACAGGCTGAACTCAGAACTCACAACCTGTCTTCAAAATGGGGTTTTAAATAAGCTTCCAACATCCACAGCAGAAAACCAACCCTCTCTCTCTCAGAGAAAAAAAACTGTTTGACTCTGTTTGCAAAACCACATGATCCGAGAAAAACATCCAGTCCAGCGTACCTAGCTGAGCATTAAACATCTCTGCTGACCAACTTACCAATGTATTCGTGGATATCTTCAACATTTCGCTCTGTCAGGGCGTGGTACCCATTTATTTTAAACCAACATCAATCGTACCAGTGCTCAAGAAGGGTGTGGTAACCTGCCTTAATGACAACTGACCAGTAGCACTTGTATCAATAGTGATGGTGTTTGAAAGGCTGGTGTTGAAGCAAATCAACTCTTGTCTGAGGGGTGACATGGATATGTTCCAGCTCACCTATTGTAGCAACAGGACTATGGCAGATGCCACCTCACTGGCTCTGGACAGCAAAGGTGTATTCATTAGGTTGCTCTTTATTGACTACAGTTCAGTATTTAACACCATCATCCCTCAAACTTGATCAGCAAACTCCAAGATCTGGGACTCAACATCCCATTGGATAATTTGATCCTGGATTTCTTCACCTCCAGACCACAATCAGTGAGTAAGAATATCTCCTCAATCTCCATCAGTACCGGAGCACCACAGGGCAGCTTTCTTAGTCCCCTGCTCTAGTCACTTTACACCTATGACTCTGTGGTTCTGTACAACAATAACACTATTCAAAATTTACTGAAGATACCAAGGTAGTGGATTGAATAGAAAGGTAATGAGGAGGAAGATTGAAAACTTGGCTGAATGGTACACCAACAACAGTCTTCCACTCAGTGTCACCAAAACCAAGGATTCGATTGTTGACTTCAGAAAGGGAAAACGAGAAGTATACGATCCAGTGATCATTGGGAGATCATTAAGTTCTTGAGAGTCACTATCTCAAAGGACGTTTCTTGGACTCAGTACACAAATTGCATCATGAGGAAAAGACGCCAGCACCTCGACTTCCTTAGGAATATGCAGAGGTTTGGTCTGACACCAAAATTTCTATAGATATGTGGTGAAAAGTGTGCTGACTGGCTGCATCACAGTCTGGTATGGGGATACCAATACCCCTGAGCGTAAAGCCTCCAAAAGGTAGTGGACACAGCACAGGACATCACAGGCAAGACCCTCCCCACTATCGAGAGCCTCGACAAGGAACACTGCTGTCGGAAAGCAGCAGGATCCACACCACCCAGCACACGCTCTGTTCTCGCTGCTGCCATCAGGCAAGAGGAATAGGTGCCACAAGACTCGCACCACCATGTACAGGAACAGCTGCTAACACACCTCAAAAACAAACTCAAATGGGGATTCATTTAAGGACTCTTGTGCTCTGTATTGATTTTTTAAATGCTTTGCACAGTTGGTTTACATTTGTTACCTGTTTACAGTTCTCTTTGTTTACATGTATATTTTGTGTACAATTTTTTTTGCACTACCAATAAAGGGTAATTCTGCCTCATTCACAGGTTAAAAAAATCTCATTATGTGATGTATGTATTCTGGCAATAAATATGAAACCTTTCATCATGTTCGTTACTGACTGTACTAAGATCTGCAGGGAAGTAGTCCAAGTTGGGATACAGAAAATGAATTGATGCACTTCATGATTTTGTAAGCTTGAAGTAGGCTTAAAATATGACAGGAAAGCACAAAAATAGGTTGTATCTTTAAAAAAAGAAATTCATCCAGATGCTCTTTTTGGCAGATGGTGGCATGCATCCCAGATAGCAGGTGTTGTACCATCCCATGGGTAATCAGGAGTCAACCATGCATCAAGGATGTACCATTCACCCACCTTCGCTTAGCTGTCGGCTTCAAATCCTCTCGTGCATGGATAATGTTGGGAAAATCTGAAGGTGATCTTCGTGATCAGCAGCCCACTATTCATAAAATACACCCAAAAGTGTTCAAGAAGCAAAATCTTTGTTGACCATTGTTCTATTGGAGAAGTATTCTGCTATCAACAGGTTCACATTACAGGATATCATCCCCCTCCCCACCAACACCCCCCCCCCCCCCCCATCTTGAAGTTTGTCATGATTCATTATGTATGTCATTGCAAAAGGCATTTGAAATTTCTGTGGACTTTAAAAGTGAGATAAACATTTGCACAAATTAACTTTCTTGAGCAGATATTGACCAGAAAGTTTGCATATTTGTGGCTAAAATGTATCAATAAACCAATTGGACTGAATAGGATTTGCATAATTTGTATCTGCAAGTTTTGTAATGCCATTTGTTTCAATGAAATAGGAAATATAATTATTTTGATGTAGTAAAGCTATAAAAAGTGCTTAGCATTTCCATAAACTTCACCTATAATTTGTCTTCCTAAATCACTCTGAATAATCAAGCCAACACACTTAATATATCCAGTTAATGTTATTTTTAAAATTATTAACATCAATTAATGATAATGGAAGCACATTCCAGGTATCAACTATTATGTAAAGAAACATGCTCATCAGATCCACTATATAATTTCTTCCTCTCACCTTAAACTTATGTCTTTTATTTTGTATAGCCCTACCTTTGGGACAAAAATTCTGATGATGCAGTCTTTCTATCGGGTCATCCGCAGTCTCCTTCACTCCAGTGAAAATGAACGCAGTCTAAACATTCTCCAGAGCTAAAGCTCTAAATTCAGGAAATATCCTCTGAATCTCCTTTCCATTTTCTACACACACAAAGTTAATGGCCAAAATGATCTTTAAAGTACATTGTCTTCCCATCAGGAGTAATAGTTTGTCTTAACTGACTGTGGCAGGGCAATGAATACTGGTTGGGATTCAGTCTTTACAGAATTGCCGAGGTTTGTTCTGATTGTTGTCAAGACTTGGAAAAGATGGGCAGCAGTCTTCTCGCATGATTGGAGCTGTATTTTCATATGCTCAAATGTTCCATGTTAGACAATGGATGAAGTATTACAATGCAGATGCATATCAACCTTGGAAGTAATCCACTTGTGTCAGGTGATTTAATCTCATGTATGCTGTGTGTCTAAACTCTGAGAATTGTCTGGATCAGAACGTTTGTATGGAGGTGTCAGGTGGAGACCCAATAGGATTTCTAGCTAGTGCTTCTGCAAGCAGAGTCGTGGTAAGAGGGGCATAGGAAATAACAAAGTTGAAGTAAAATATAGCACAACACCATATTGGTGCTTGTGTGATTGAATTTATATTTAATGCCCTTGTTTGTCAAAATTTGTCTGGTGAAATTTTTATTTTTCAATGTGACAATTCTGTTGAAAGAAATTACAGGAAATGCAATCATTTTAAAACCTATTTTAGAGGTTTTAATGAGAGTTGCTGTTATGTGCAAGAATATCTTTGATGGATTCAAAGAGAATTAAGGCTGGATACCTGTTGTGATCAAACAGTGGGCTTTATTTACACACAGAGGAATTCATAAAATGGACACACCCTCACAGACTAACGCACATCACCCAGGCACGGTATACCAAGAAACAAGGGTTTAACTTGTTCATCACCGACTGCCCCCAGACTGTGGTTTCCAGGGCGAGCCCATTGCAGTAGGCCTCTGGGGTTTCCCTTGGCTCGCAGCCTGGAGTTCAACAATGGTCTTCATGCAATGAGAGAGAGTGCATATGCTAAGCTTTTTTAATTCAGGATGTGAGCTATGAAGACCAATTGTGTGTCAGCCTCACCAATGGGCAGATCTAACCCTTGATTGGGAGGTGAGATGACTTCTATTGAGGTTCCAACTGGAGAGGTTACATGACCATCAATCCATATTTCCACCAGGTTTCAGACAGAGAGGCCACATTATCTCCACAATCCACACTCCCACCAGGTTCCCGTTGAAAAGGCCATATGATCCTCCACAATCCACACTACACTCCACCCCTCAGGATTCGCCATACTATGCCAATCCATTTACAGGTGACTACTCTGTGGATACATGTTCATTACACACAGTCAATAACCACCAATGCCCTTTACCCCCTCCCCCAGCCTCACAGGTCCACTAGCTTTCCCATAGGGTATTGAGTTAAAGGGACTGGTCCCTGATTTTAATTTGTTCACCAACTCTCCTGTCTGGTGAGTGAGTGGTAGTCCCTGACTAGCCCGGAATGCAAGTGTAGCGCTTCCTACCAACAGCAGCACTGGTACCATTTCTGTATGCAAGTCAAGGCCATCCTGAATCCTTATGGTGAAGTGCTACAGCCATCTATTGACCAGCATCTCCACCATGGTGGCTATTCATCCAGATGCTCTTTTTGGCAGATGGTGGCATGCATCCCAGATAGCAGGTGTTGTACCATCCCATGGGTAATCAGGAGTCAACCATGCATCAAGGATGTACCATTCACCCACCTTCGCTTAGCTGTCAGCTTCAAATCCTCTCGTGCATGGATACTGTTGCTGCTCGCACTCCCACCAATTTCTCACTGGTTGTACTGTCTGCGCAAGCATTCTCACTATTTGGGCACTCACTCTGAGTGTCAGGACTTTGTATTAGTCAGATTGTGCACAGGGAAAGTCATCGAGCCATCCACCCCAACAAGGGTTACCAGATGTGTGGCTGTTACTAGTGTGGGGCAAAATTGAGTGGTGATCATTCACTCCTCAGTGCTGGAATATCAAAACCCACTGAGCCAGACAATTTCCCCCAGAGCCCCTGTTTTCAGTCCTGGCAGGGATCAGTGGTTTTTGGCAGTCCTTCGATAGTGTTCAAGTTGTTGGCGCTGTCAGCCCATTTGTCGGTCACGTGTCCAACCACCACTCAGCATCTGTAGATAAGTCATCCTGTGAGTGAAGGAAACTCACTCTCTCCAAATTAGTATCGTGCAAAAATATCACGACTACGTGGGTCCAGTCGAAACTCCTTGAACCTTGCTCACAGTGCCAAACGTTGCATACAAAAATAGGTTTGACGGGTTGAAAAGGAGTCAAGGCTGGACTCGTGTTATAAACAAATTGAAGTCTTTACATACCAGGAAATTCACAAAATGGGTGCACACTCACATGCTAATGTACATAGCACACAGGCATGGTATACAGAGACAAGGATTTAACTTCTTCAGCACCCACCACTCATAGGCACAGCATACTATGTAATCAATAAGCAAGTACATACACATAAACCTGGTTTCTTGCATTGATCTTGGCTTGGTTTCTAGGGTGAATCCATTGCCGTCTGGAGTTCAGAAATGGTCTCCATGCAGCAGCAAGAACACAGAGAGACAGAGTCAACGTGCTTGACTTTTTCAATGCAGGATCAGTCCACGTGTGGACCAATTGTGTATCAGTCTCACTGGTGGGGAAATCTAACCCTTGATTGGCAAGTGACATGACTTCTGATTAGGCTCTAGTCAGAGAGGTCACATTTCCACCAGATTTCAGGCAGAGGGAGCGATAAACACCAGATTGGTCTGAGTCAGAGTGGAGAGGTGGTGGTGATGCAGGAGCTGAAGTAAGAAAAGGCTACCCCTATTTGAGGAACAAAAAGTATTCAGCAGGTAGACACAGATAAGGGCAGGTTTTATATATCATTTTTTCTTCTAGTCATAGTGGATATGGCAGCCAAGGCAGGGAAGTGCTCCTCTTGCAGAATGTGGGTCATCAGAGAGGCCAACAGTATCACTGACAACTTCATCTGTGAGAAGTGCATTCAGCTGAAGCTCCTGACAAACCGATTTAAGGAATTTGAGTTGGAGTTGGATGAACTCCGGATCATTCAGGAGGGGTGGGGGGGGGGGGTTATAGGAGTTGCGAGGAGGGTGGCTGGGTGATAGGAGAGAGAAAGTGGACAGGCTGTGCAGGACACCCCTGTGGCCATACCCCTCAATAACCTGTATGTCATTTTTGGATACTGTTTGGAGGGAATGACCCACCGGAGATGCGATGCAGTGATTAGGTCTCTGGCACAGAGTCTGGACCTGTGGCTAAGAAGGAAATGGAGGAGAAGTGGTGAGCTGTAGTGATAGGGGATTCCATAGTTCGGAGGACAAATGAGAGGTTCTGCGAAAGAGATAAAGTATCCCAGAAGGTATATTGCCTCCCAGGTGCTAGGATCCGAGATATCTCAGATCAAGTTCATGGCATTCTCAGGAGAAAGGGTGAGCAGCCAGATGCTGTGGTCCATGTAGGGATGAATGATGTGGGTAGGAAGGGTGAAGTGGTCCTGCAAAGAGAGTTCAGGAAGTGAGATCCTAGGTTAAAGGATGGGACTTCCAGGGTTGTGATCTCAGGATTGCTACTTGTGCCACGAGCTAGTTACTATTAGAAATAGGAGGATAATGCAACTTAACATGTGGCTAAAGACATGGTGGAGGAGGGAGGGCTTCAGGTTTCTGGATCATTGGGCTCTCTTCCGGGGAAAGTTCTGACGGGACGGTTGAACCAGAGGGGGACAACTATCCTTGCTAGAAGGTTTGCAGGTGCTGCTCTGGGGGGGGTGGGGATTAAATTAGATTTGCAGGGGAATGGGAACTAGAGTGCCAGGGCAGATAAGAGGAGTTGAGAATGGAAAAGGTGTGAAAATTGCATGCACCGTTAGAAGTCAACAGGTTATACGTGGTGGAAATATTCTCAGATGCAACTATGTCAATGCAAGGAGTATTGTAGGAAAAGCAGACAAACTTGAGCCGCTTTCAGGTGGCCAGAATACCTGAATGTAAAGCTGCCTAAAATTCCCGAATGCGGCTGTTGGGAGGCCACCTGAAAGTGGAAAACCCGTTCCGGAGGAATACTTACTCAACCCACCTCAGGGAGGTATATTTTCCGCTTCTGAGCGCTCCCCCATGGCACCTGAAAGCAGCAGCAGACTGATGACAATCAGCTGGTGACCCAACTCCCCACTGCCTGACAGCCCCCCGGTGCAGGACGTTGGGGCAGGGAGCATTTTGGGTCCAGTGATTATAATGACATTAGTTTCAAGTTAATTATGGAGGTGAATAGATCTGAGCCTCGAATTGAGATTCTAAATTGGAGAAAGGCCAATTTTGAGGAAGTGAGAAAAGATCTAGAATGTGTGCTTTGGGATAAGTTGTTTTGGGCAAGGATATGCAAGGTAAGTGGAAGACCTTCAAAGGTGCAATTTTGAGAGTACAGTGTTTGTATTTTCCTGTCAGGATTAAAGGCAAGGATAGCAAGGGCTATTGAACGGTAAGGTGTATAGCAGTATAGGCAACATGTAGCAAACGAGGAGAATAAAAATGCAAGAAAAACATCAAGAAAGAAATCAGACTATCTATTGTAAAAGGGAGTAGCTTATTTTGCGTCAATACTAGTTTTGGTAATTGATAATTTGTTTTATTTCTTTCTACATGAATCTTCTTCCAAATATTGAGGAGATGATGTAGTACTGGAGAAGTTCTATGTTGTACCAATTTTTCGTCCCATTTATATAATATGAGAATGGGAAAAAAAAGGGATTAAAAGAATAGAAAATTGTTTTTCAGGAAGTAGATTCTTATCCTTTGAACAAATGAGAGATAAGTACAATATAACTGGAGATACAGCGCTGGCATATTACCAACTGAGATCCTACTTGAAGGATAAATTAGGAAGCAATTTGAGTTTACCAGAGGGAAGTAACCTTGAATATGTGATTACAGATACAATGTTAATCAAAAGATTTATAACAAATATGTATATTAAACTGCAAGAAAAGGAGAATGAGGAAACAAATGGTAAAACTAAACAAAAATGGGAACAAGATTTAAATATAAAGATAAAAAAGGAAACATGGGAGAAATTATGTTCTGGAACGATGAGAAATACAATAAATACGAGGCTACGTATGATACAATATAATTGGTTACACAGACTATACATTACACCGCAAAAGTTAAATAAATGGGACCCAACAGTATCTGATAGATGTTTTCGATGTAAAATAGAAATGGGAACAACAATTCATGCAATCTGGACATGTGAGAGAGTAGAAAAATTTTGGGATGATCTCAATCAGATATTAAATAAAATAACAGAAAACAATATACCAAAGAATCCAGAGATCTTCCTCCTAAGTAACATAAAAAACAAAGAATTTGGAATTGATTTGGAGGATGCACAAAAAAGATTTGTTAAGATAGCCCTAGCCGTAGCAAAAAAATGTATTATGTCAACCTGGAAATTGGAAGATAATTTGAAAATACAACAATGGTATATAGAAATGAATAAATGTATTCCATTAGAAAAAATAACATATAGTTTAAGAAATAATATTGAAATATTCGAACAAATATGGGAGCCTTACATCAAATACAATAGCGAAAACCTACCGGGGACAAACATTACCTAAGTTGATGGAAGGAGGAGAAAAGAAAAGAATGGACTCAGTAGAATTTCTGGTGTATTTTTGTTGAATGACAACATTGTCTGACTGGTTTAATGCAACCTAGATTGTATACCTAAAATGGATGAGAGGGGGGGGGGGGTGGAGGGGTGGCCTGGGAGGAGGGAGGGGGGGGGGGGGGAAGAAAAAGTCACTGTATATGTGTGAAAAAGAAAAAGTGTATATCATGGCTAATGTGATTTATGGTGTGAAAAATTAAAAAAATTAAAAAAAAAAGAAAGAAATCAGACAGGCTAAAAGTCATGGAAGACAATGTGAAGGAACATCCTAAGGATGCCCTTGAAGATGAGAGTGGTTGGCTTTGTATGTTGTACAAAGGGATGAGGGAGATCTCAACTGTTTTTTAATTCCGTATTCACTCAGGCTCAGAGTCATGCAAAGTAAGGCAAACAAGTAGTGAGGTCATGGAACCTATACAGATTAAAGAGGAGGAAGTGCTTGTTGTCTTAAAGGGCCTGACAAAATATTCGCTTGGATCTTGAGGGAGGCTAGCATGGAAATTGCAAGGGCTCTGGAAGAAATATTTAAAATGTCCTTAGCCATGGGTGTGGTGCTGGGGGCTTGGAGGGTAGCTTGCATTGTTCTGTTGTTTAAAAAGGTAACCCTAGAAATTATAGACTGGTGAACCTGATGTCAGTAGTAAGTAAATTACTGGAAGGTGTTTTAGGATATTGGATATACAATTATTTGGATAGCCAGGGACTGATAGGAATAATCAACATGGCTTTCTGTATGGTAGGTCATGTTTAACCAATCTTATAGATTTTTTTGAGGATGTTACCAGGAAAGTTGACGAAGGAAAGACTGGATGTAGTAAGGAAAGTTCAGACACTCGATATCATGGTGAAGTAGTGCCCTGTATTTGACAATGGCTGGACATGAGAAGCCAGAGAGTCACGGTGGATGATTGCTTCTCAGACTGTAGGCCTGTGACTAGTGGTGTGCCTCAGAAATTAGTGCTGGGACCATTGTTATTTGTTATTTATATCAATGATCTGGAGGGTAATGCAGTAAATTGGATCAGCAAGTTTGCAAATGACACTAAAATTGGTGGTGTTTGAGACATCAAAGAAGGTTTTCAAAGCTTGCAAAGGGTTCTGGACCAGCTGGAAAAATGGCTGAAAATGACAGAGGAATTTAATGTACACAAGTGTAGTGTCCATTTTGGAAGGACAAACCAAGAAATGACGTACAAGGTGGATGGTAGGGCACTGAAGATTGCTGTGGAACAGAGGGATCTGAGAATACAGATACATAATTCCCTGAAAATGGCGTCACAGGTGGACAGGGTTGTAAAGAGATCATTTGGCATATTGTTGAACAAGACATTGGTGAGGCCAAATTTGGAGTGTGTGCAGTTTTGGTCACCTAACTACAGGAAAGATATCAATAAGATAGAAAGAGTGCAGAGAAGATTTACTAGAATGTTTTCTGGAGTTCAGGAAATAAGTTTCAGGGAAAGCTTAAACACCTTAGGATTTTATTCCCTGGAGCATAGAAGAGTAAGGGGAGATTTGATAGAGGTATTTCAAATTATGAAAGGGATTGACAGAGTAAATTTATGTAGGTTCTTTCCACTGAGGGTAGATGAAATGCGAACCAAAAGACATGGACTAAGGTTGAAGGGGGATCTTCTTCACTCAGAGTGGTGGGAGTGTGGAATGAGCTACCAGTTAAGTGGTGAATGTGGGCTGAATTTTTACATTTAAGAATAATTTGGACAAGTACATGGATGGGAGAGGTAAGGAGGGCTATGGACTGGGTGCAGATTAGTGGGGCTAGGCAAAAAAAATGGTTCAGTTCAGACTAGAAGGACTGAAGTGGCCTGTTTCTTCACTGTAATGTTCTGTGGCTCTATGGAAAGGCCACATTACTATCCACAAATTCACCAAGTTCCAGACGAAGAGGCCATATGACCTTCCACAATCCACACTTCAGTTGCATAAATTTTATTTGTTTTTCCATAGATGTTTGGTTCATAGATACAGCAAATAAATCACAATTCATTTACTAATGAGCTTCTTTTCACTTTTTACATCTGCATGCAATGGAGCACTGGTCATAGAGAATCCTCCTGAAAGAGCTGTGGAAAAAGATACATTTGCCTGATTTGTCATAATATTCAATTATTTATCCAAAAATGTAATAATGGAAAATATTTGTTAGACAATAGACAATAGGAGCTGGAGTAGGCCATTTGGCCCATCGGGCCAGCACCGCCATTTTAGATCATGGCTGATCAGTACCCCTTTCCAGCCTTATCCCCATAACCCTTAACTCCGTTACCCACAAGAGTCTTATCTAACTCTCTTTTGAACATAGTCAGCGAATCCGCCTCTACCACCCTCTGTGGCAGAGCATTCCACAGATTCACACTTCTCTGGGTAAAAAAATGCTTTCTCATCTCCGTCCTAAAGGGCCTACCCTGTATTCTTAAACTATGCCCTCTAGTCCTCGTCTCCCCCATCATTGGGAACAAGTAATCAGACTTCACCTTGTCTATCCCCCTGATGATTTTGTATACCTCAATCATGTCTCCCCTCATCCTTCTAAACTCCAATGGATACAAGTCCAGTTTTTCTAGCCTTGCTGCATATGACAACCCTGCCATCCTTGGAACTAACCTTGTAAATCTGCGCTGCACACCCTCTATAGCTAGTATGTCCTTCCTCAAGTTTGGAGACCAGAACTGGACGCAATACTCCAGGTGGGGTCTCACCAGGGCCCTGTATAACTGCAGAAGGGCGTCTCTGTTCCTATACTCCAATCCCCTCTTTATAAAAGCCAACAAGTTTTTCTTAAATATTTAATGAAACAAGAATTCAAATTCTTATGGCACACAAGCAAGCATTAATAAATTCCAGCGTCTGAATTCAATGCATTTGGTGGCATTGCATCCACTAAATTTTTCAGTGGAATTCCTACTAGAGGGCCACTGAAGAAATAAAACATTTTAATGACAAATTTAATGCCATTCACGCTAATGTAGTGAAATCAACATAAACTGATGAGTATCAACTTGAAGGCAGTACCATCTCTCTCGACTGTGGTTGTGTTATAATATTTGAAATGTAATAGTTAAAAATGAAACATGATTGAAGCTGATAACATATTCAGAGTTTCTTCCATTAAGATGGATTTTATGATAGAAAAATTGAATGATATAAAGCAAAACTGCAAATGTTTCAGAATAGTGAAACTGCCTTATATTCAAAAGAACCCTCTGGCCACTCTAATGTGACAGTGATTTCATTAAATGTACATTATTTATTCTGAGGGTTGGGGCATTGGAGGAAAGGCCCAAAATTCATCCCAAAATTCCCTTGAGAAGGAAGGGGTGAATGTGGTGCGCGTCGAAAGAACCAAAGACTTGTTGATCCAAACCAAGGCTTTTATTAACTAAAAGACTGGAGCATATCACAGGTAGGTCGACCAGTCCAGAATGACCTGGTCTGGCTTGGATCAATCCTTCAAGACCTGCCAGTAGGCGTGGCTACACTCTCAGCCAATCACAGTCATCCTACACTACCATCTGTACATATGTACATAAACACATTAATGATAGAATCTGTACTAACACCCCTAACGTCGAGGTACTCGAGATGGCAGAGGTCGACAGCATCGAGTCCACGCTGCTGAAGATCCAGCTGCGCTGGATGGGTCACGTCTCCAGAATGGAGGACCATCGCCTTCCCAAGATCGTATTATATGGCGAGCTCTCCACTGGCCACCGTGACAGAGGTGCACCAAAGAAAAGGTACAAGGACTGCCTAAAGAAATCTCTTGGTGCCTGCCACATTGACCACCGCCAGTGGGCTGATAACGCCTCAAACCGTGCATCTTGGCGCCTCACAGTTTGGCGGGCAGCAGCCTCCTTTGAAGAAGACCGCAGAGCCCACCTCACTGACAAAAGGCAAAGGAGGAAAAACCCAACACCCAACCCCAACCAACCAATTTTCCCTTGCAACCGCTGCAATCGTGTCTGCCTGTCCCGCATCGGACTGGTCAGCCACAAACGAGCCTGCAGCTGACGTGGACTTTTTACCCCCTCCATAAATCTTCGTCAGGGATCGACAATGAGATAGACAACAGACTCGCCAAGGCAAATAGCGCCTTTGGAAGACTACACAAAAGAGTCTGGAAAAACAACCAACTGAAAAACCTCACAAAGATAAGCGTATACAGAGCCGTTGTCATACCCACACTCCTGTTCGGCTCCGAATCATGGGTCCTCTACCGGCACCACCTACGGCTCCTAGAACGCTTCCACCAGCGTTGTCTCCGCTCCATCCTCAACATCCATTGGAGCGCTCACACCCCTAACGTCGAGGTACTCGAGATGGCAGAGGTCGACAGCATCGAGTCCACGCTGCTGAAGATCCAGCTGCGCTGGATGGGTCACGTCTCCAGAATGGAGGACCATCGCCTTCCCAAGATCGTATTATATGGCGAGCTCTCCACTGGCCACCGTGACAGAGGTGCACCAAAGAAAAGGTACAAGGACTGCCTAAAGAAATCTCTTGGTGCCTGCCACATTGACCACCGCCAGTGGGCTGATAACGCCTCAAACCGTGCATCTTGGCGCCTCACAGTTTGGCGGGCAGCAGCCTCCTTTGAAGAAGACCGCAGAGCCCACCTCACTGACAAAAGGCAAAGGAGGAAAAACCCAACACCCAACCCCAACTAACCAATTTTCCCTTGCAACCGCTGCAATCGTGTCTGCCTGTCCCGCATCGGACTGGTCAGCCACAAACGAGCCTGCAGCTGATGTGGACTTTTTTTACCCCCTCCATAAATCTTCGTCCGCGAAGCCAAGCCAAAGAAACATAAACACATTAATGATAGAATCTGTACTAACACAGTGAACAGTTCTTGAATTGGTGCATTCCTCTGGTGAAGGCCCTTCTGCAGTTTGTATGATGGAGTTTCAAGATTTTATGATGGAAATACAATATATCTTCAAGTGAAGATACTGGAGGAGTATCTGCAGGTTATGATGTTCTAAAGTGCCTGCTGTCCTTTCTTGGTGGTGAGGGTGACAGATTTGGGAAGTTTTTTTTTAAGAGAAGCTTTGGTGAGAAACTGCATTTTTTAGGTGTAAAAACACAATGCTGAAGAAACTCAGCAGATAAAACAGTATACTTCATGCAGCAAAAATACATAACCAACGTTTTGGGCTTGAGCCCTTCATCAAGGTATGGGAAAAAAGGTTTGCATTTTCTAGATGGTATGTACTGCAGCTACTGCGCATCAGTGGTGGAGGAATGAATGAAATAATATTTGCTATGTCATTGTGGTGGTGAAGGGTTTGATCCAACAATTTCTTAACATGTTTTTCCACTTGATTCCAGTCTTCTAAATTCTGCTGACAGTATGTTTTGCTGACCTAAGCTTAGATTGTTGCACCAGTGGCTTGTAATTTGGTTATTCCCTGCACTTTGGATGATGTTCTTTTTTCGTGCATGGCCTCTGAATGCTGCAATAAATCAGTAGCCAATGTTTAAGTAATTTAGAAAAGAAAACCATTACTTTCTCTTTTGTTAACCCAACCATTTTCTATTTTCATTTCAGATTTACTTTTTAAATAGTTTTACTTCTAATTTTTTTTAAAAAGTGTATTAATTGGGCAAGTACTTGGTTAGTGGGAAGTCAGTCTTTTAGGTTGTGTAGCAATGTAAGTGGAGCAAAAAAAAACCAAACTGCTGGAGGAACTCAGCTGGTCAAACATCATCTTAAAACAAATGGTGGTACTGCTGGAGCCGCTGTTACTTGGTTAGTGGGAAGTCAGTCTTTTAGGTTGTGTAGCAATGTAAGTGGAGCAAAAAAAAACCAAACTGCTGGAGGAACTCAGCTGGTCAAACATAATCTTAAAACAAATGGTGGTACTGCTGGAGCCGCTGTTACTTGGTTAGTGGGAAGTCAGTCTTTTAGGTTGTGTAGCAATGTAAGTGGAGCAAAAAAAAAACCAAACTGCTGGAGGAACTCAGCTGGTCAAACATCATCTTAAAACAAATGGCGGTACTGCTGGAGCCGCTGTTACTGGTGGGGATCCAGGAAGAGCAGTGAGCGGAGACACAGTGCTCCCTCACAGGGTCCTACCACCCAATCCCTGCTACGTACAGGCTTTAAATAGACCATTAAAGGAGCCAACAGGGTTAAATCTTGCGACTGTGGGATCTGGGGCCAAGATGGAGGTGTCTTTGTTCAGCAGAAGCCTCTAGGATTGAAGACTCCAGAAGATCAGCGGGCTGGTATAGGGCACCTAACAGGGAGAGCATTCCTCATTGATAAGGTGAGATAACCCTAAGTATGGTGACGTACCTGCAAGTAACTCTGTGCTGAAGGACACAAACAGGTGGTAAGCTCTCCGCACCTGCCTCCCAAAGAGTGTTTCTGATGTGTCGGATATATGTTTGGGGATTTTTCTTCATTATAATGAGAATTCTTCTGTCATCACCGTGGAGATTGTCCATGGAATACCACTTCTTTTTTAATTACTGAGCTCACCAGTTCACTCTTCTTAATGATGTTCCAATCCTAAAGTTTGGGCAATGTCTCTTACAGTTTTATTCTTGTTTTTCAGCCTCATTATGGTTTCTTTGCCTTTCATTGGCACAACTCTGGTCCTCATGTTGAAAAGTGGCAACCACAAACTCCAAAGATGATCAAAAGCTTAGAAGCAAACCTGTCTAATACCTGCACCAATGAAGCAAATAAACATGCCCGTGTAATCACAAACACCTGTGAAACCGAGAGGTCACATCATGAGGTGCAAGTAGCAGGATGTCAACCTCCAGAGTTCCCAGACCAGAAGAATTAAAAATGGTTTTAAAAGTCAGAAACAAGCATCAAAATTGACAAAAACTAATAAATAAAAGTCTTTATCTTGCTACCATGGGTAAGAAGAGCATCAACCAAGCAAAGGCAGCCAATAAGGTGCGAGAACGGTCAGCACCTGATCAAGCTTGCCTTGCGGAGGCCAAGATGGCGACGTCAAGTCAAGGCCCGGGAGGCCCCGTTGACGGAGGTCCGACCTGCTGAGGACAAACAAGGCTCACCCAAGATGACAGCGGGAAGTGAGACCGACCTGGGGAGGAGAGGCGGCGTGGTCTCCAGCTGAACGTTGGGAGATGAGAGGCCTGCAGAGGCATCTGAGCTTTGGAGGGCAGCATGCGTTGCAACCCTTCCCCCTCCCCCCAAGACAACAAACAAAGAGAGCCTGGGAACTCAGCAGGATGGGCAGTGGGAGTGATTCACCTGGGGACGTGGGAGTCCTTGGCCCTGTGTTGGGAGACGGCTCCAGTGGCGACCCGAGCGAGGCTGACAGTGAGGAGGAGGAAGCTGAGAGAAAATCGCAGGGAGGACCTGGGACCAATAGAGGCAGCAACCTGGCATCAGTAAGAGGGGGAGGGGGCATGGAGCTCTTATTGCAAGATATCCTGCAAGCTATGGAAAGAATGGAAGAGAGACTGGCCAGGGATTTAAAGGAAAAGGCAGGAGAGTTATACAACATAAAATGGATAGATGGGAGAATGGCCTAACTGGATTATCAGGAAGAGTATCTGAACTAGAAGAAAGAATGATAATGAGGACAAAATTAATAATTTAGAGAGCAAGGTTGCCGCATGGGAGGCGGAAAGGGAATGCCTCTGGCAGAGGATTGACACCTTAGAACAGGGGTGTCAAACTCAAATTCACGGAGGGCCAAAATTAAAAACTTGGACTAAGTCGAGGGCCAAACTAAATATTTATTGAAAATTTTCAACAACATCTGCATGTTTTCTCTTCTTTCAACATATGTAATGTTAAACTTTTTCTTATTAAAATAAATGTTTAATAATAGTTTTGGATAAACTCTTTCCAGAAGCATTAACAAATGAGAAATAAAATATTCAATAAATAATATTTCTCGATAGCGGATTTGTCAAATGTTGCTAGTGTGCTGTCGAATAGTAAAATCTGAGGGCTATTGAGAATGTGGGAGAATAACATGATTCCTGAAACAATCAAATGGGTGACTGATTGTGGGCATGAACTCTAGCAGGGTTATTTGCCATGCCCTTTTTCCATTGGTACAGATATCCTTTGATTTACACACTTTTCAAGTTTTATGCCTAATGAGCTTGTATCCAGGTGCAGGACCATTTTTAACCAGGAATATATTTATCACTGTGACATGAAACTATTGGAAGATCGTTCATAATCCTTACTCAGGCCTGTATGCGGGAGGGCGGGGTTTGCGGGCGATCGGGTTGGACAACGACAGTGCGGGGGCATCGGCTCTCGCTGCAGGGCGGCATCTCGGCGGATCAGCGGCCCCATCACCATGAGTCGTGGATCGGCCTGCGGCAGGGAGGGGGAGTGGGCAACGGTCCTGGCGAGGTCAGGCCCGAGGCCTCTGGTTCCGGGCGCTGGGAAGCGGCCTTGGCTTCCCCTGACACCAGCCAGGCCCCAAAACCAGAGTCCACGGAGAGACCCTGCAACGTAAACAGAGGAGGTGGGGGCGATTAGCAGGCTGACGCCAATGCATTCTGGGATTTGTTGTATTACTGTGCATGTGCTATACTGGCGCGGCGGCCAGCGGGCCACCTCTAATACATTTTTGAAATGATCTTGCGGGCCAAATATAATTATGGGCCAGAGTTTGACATATGTGCCTTAGAAAATCATTGCTGGAGGAACACCATAAAGTTCATGGGGTTGCCGGAGGGTAGAGAAAGGAGGGATCCCATAGCTTTTTTTCAACCTTGGCTCCCAGAAGTCTTGGGAAAGGAGAAATTGGAGGAATTGGTGGAGGTAAAGAGGGCGATTGGACCCCCTTCCCGTGCCTGGGCTCTGGTCAAAAGCTACGCTCCTGGATCACCAGGATCACAAGAAAATTTTAAGGTCAGTGGTGGTCGGGGCGAAAGCGAGGTGGGGTGGGCAATGGAGCTGGAGGGAAAAAAGGTTCTATTTTACCCAGACCCTCCTGAAGCAGAGAAAAGAATTCGAGCCAATAAAAAGGGTGGCTAAGCAGAAAGAATGAGAAAGTGTCCTTAGTTACTTGGCAATCCTATAAGTCATAATGCCAGGAAGTGAAAGAAAATTCTTGTCAGAGGCCAAAGAGGACCAGGAGTTTGTGAAGCAGCTGTAAGAAATAATGGATGTATGTGGAGTGCTAAATGAACAACGCTAGTGTTTTTGTTCTATATAAGGAGTGTATTGTTAGAAATTAATTATAAATCAAAGTAGCAATAACCATTTTGGATAATAATTATGCTATTGGGAGAATTTGTGAAAGAGGAAATGGTCCGGGGGGGTGGTGGGGGGTGAGGGTGGAGATGTGTGGGAGGCAGATGGGTGCAATATGCACAGCCTGTGAAAAGGAGAGGGATGGTGATGATGCAGAGGGTAAAGTCACCCTGATTCTGCATAGATTAATACCATTAAGTAATAGGTAACAACATCCTGGACAGCTGGCATTGTAACGGTGTCAGGTGTATAGAGGACTGTTATGACCAGGGGCAACTTATGCCACTCGAACAACTCAGACAGAAGTGTGGTTTATTAAACAAGGCATTCCACTGCTATCTTCAGATAAGATCTTTTCTGCAGGACAAATTATGTCGAACCATGGCCCCGTCAGAATGCAGCAACACAGAGACTATGATTCGAAGGGAAGAACACACGGAAGTTCATCTCGGCAATGTATTTCCTGCTCTAAGTGGAAGGACCCAAACCAGGCCTTTGCATATCAAGGCAGAGGTGGGAGTCGGACATAGGAATAGCTATTGACAAGCGGTGTTGGTCCAATCTATGTCGGACCAGCATGACTGCGACCATCAACGTGTGGAGAAGATCTCATAACTTGAGGAAAAAATGAAATAATTACAAAATATTTGGCAACCATATTTAAATTTCACGAGAGCACGACTATAGGTCGACTGTCATGCTTTGCCGCGCTGCCTTCCCTGCCTACTCCTTAAACATTGAGGGGGGGGGGCGGCCGTGGTGGGTCCATCTCATCCCAACCAGGTAAAGTCAAGAAAAGAAAGCAGCCTGGACTCCACTGCCATGCTGTGACAAATTCACAAAATCCCAATATATGTTTCACTCCTTTGTTGTGAATGTCTTTCGTATCCTGTGTAATTTTGAAGGTCTCGTGTCGAATATGGGGGTTGGGAGGAAGGGAGATAAGAAAGAGCTTGAACTCTGTGAAAACTGTATAAAATGCATAATTGTAAATTGTTTAATGATGATTATATTAACATTGACACTGGTAATGTTGATAACTGAGTTTGAGTTTATAAATCATGAATAAAATATTGAAAAAAACACCTGTGAAGCCAAATGTCTATTTAAAAATGCTGTAATTTCTACATGGTCAAGCCAAAATGTATACAAATAACCTTGAATAAAATCTGGAATCTGCACTTTAATTACATGTGAATTATTTGATTATAAATTTAAAATTGTGGAGCACAGGGAAAAAAGTGTCTCATCTGAGACATTATGGAGGGTACTGTACTTGACGAAGGGCCCAGGTGAAAAACGTCTGTTTCCCCTCTCTTACTACAGATACTGCAGAATCTTTCTCTACTATATTTCCCCTCCCTTACTACAGATACTGCAGAATCTTTCTCTACTATATTTCCCCTCCCTTACTACAGATACTACAGAATCTTTCTCTACTATATTTCCCCTCCCTTACTACAGATACTGCAGAATCTTTTTCTACTATATTTCCCCTCCCTTACTACAGATACTGCAGAATCTTTCTCTACTATATTTCCCCTCCCTTACTACAGATACTGCAGAATCTTTCTCTACTATATTTCCCCTCCCTTACTACAGATACTGCAGAATCTTTCTCTACTATATTTCCCCTCCCTTACTACAGATACTGCAGAATCTTTCTCTACTATATTTCCCCTCCCTTACTACAGATACTGCAGAATCTTTCTCTACTATATTTGTGTATTGCCCTCGACCCCAGCATCTACAGAATTTCTTGTTAATACTATGATTGACATCATCTGTTTACATGATGTTTGGCTATTTATCTTTCGTACAAAGTTTACGTACCTTTCTGTACCTTTTGTCCCTCTTCACAGTTGGGAAATTATTTTGAGCTATAAGTCACTTTCATAGGTCATACAATCGTGACATTATGACATTTTGAAAAGTGCTTCAAATTTGTGGCCACACATACCAAGATGCAGTCGTAGAGTTTGTTTTGCTTGCAGTTCAGTTGGACATCCCGTACATAGCACACCAAGAAAGACACAACATGAAAGTGCAGAGTTATACAGAAAGATCAGTTGATACAGAGAAAAGGCAATATAATGTTACAATTTTGATGTTGATAATGGCGAGACGAGCTGTCCTTGAATCTGTTGATGTGTGATCTCACACTCGTGAATCTTCCCCATGGGAGGGGCTTGAAGAGTATAGTTGGGGTGAGATGTCTTTTAATATATTAGCTGTTTTACTGGTATATTTTTTGGTAGTGTCAGTGTGGGTGGATGCAATGGATAAAAATAAGCTTTTTATAAGAGTCTTGGGGAATAGCTCACTGAGCAGGTGACCTATGAACTAACGACTGAACCTGAGCTCTGTTAAGCTTTATTCTTGTGCTGTGTAATAAACTGATTGTTGAACCGAATACCTTCTCCTATCATTTCATTCAACGAGCACGCTGGACTCAGATGACATAGACTAAATTGAGGGTAGGGTAAAGCCAGAGTCCGACAATTTGGTGACTCCGACGTAATGAAGATGGAGAAGTGACGGAAGATAAAGAGACGAAACACCGGTCGATTGTGGTGTGGTGATAGCAGCAAGTGGCCACTCAACAAAAGGAGGTAAGCAGACGCCTGTTTAAATGAAGTTCTGCTATTGGCAACGATAAAATTGTGTTTTGTCACTACTCTGCAAAAGTCCTAGTAGAAGCCAAGGAATAAAGCTTAAAAATCCGGGGGTTAGAGTCCCCTGGAGAATCCGGGGGTTAGAGTCCCCTGGAGAAAACCGGGGGTTAGAGTCCCCTGGAGAAAACTGGGGTTAGAGTCCCCTGGAGAAAAAAACGGGGGTTAGAGTCCCCTGAAACAACGGGGGTTAGAGTCCCCTGGAAAAAACGGGCGTTAGAGTCCTCTGGAAAAAAACGGGGGTTAGAGGCCCCCTAGAGGAATAGGGGTTAGAGTCCCTTAGTAGAGCCATAGATATAAAGGTTAAAGGTCTTGGCCATTTAGTTAACATATTGTATAAGAGTTATTTGTTTTCGTATTGCAAAAGAGTTATTTGGTTGAGTATTGTGTTAAGTTTTTCTTTTGTGGTTACGAGAAAGCGTTAAGGTTCACAGTAGGTTGAAGGGCGGCGAAATTCTACCAGGTGAGAGACTCATTGAATTACGAGGTCTGAAGGAAAAAAGATAGGAACGAAAGATGGAAGGAGAATTAGGGGAGTGTCGGGAGTATGGGGGATGTGAATGGATTCCTCCATCTGTAAACCAGCAGTGGGAAAAAACAAGGAGTCAATTGCTGGGAGGACTGCGAAAGGGGGAGGAAGGAAAGGTTATGAAACGGTATGATCAGATATGGAAAGAGCTGCAGAGTCAGGGGAAGGTGCCGCTAGGATTGGAAAAAATCAGGCTTATATGGTATCTAGGAGAAGCCGAAAGGGAGGCGACAAAGGAGGTACAGGAACATGAGAAAAAGGGACAAGGGTCTATCTTGAATAGAAGAAAATTTAAACAACAGAAGGAAGCGAAGGAACAGAGGAGGGCAAATTTACATAATATGACATTGGCTTGCATGTCTGTGGAAACAAACCTTCAGCATTCTACTAAAAAGGCATCCCCTATCAAAAAGGAGAAAAAGGGGGAGGAGGTTCCATTCTTCTGCAAATATCCCTAGCATTCAGAATGTTCACTCTTGACAAATTGTCGTGAATCATTTTTAAAATTTAACACAAAATGTTGAAATTAACTAAAATACCCAAGAACATCTTCCTGCAGAGCAATTGTACTCTTCTCATCATCTTGATGTTGCTGTTGTTGACGTCTCCTCTCTCTGTGTTAGTGCCCAGAGATTCACTGGTCCCACGAGGATGAAAGCTTCCACCAAGGCTTCAAGGTTCCTTTTATTATCACGTGTCAAAATGTAATGTAGATGATAGGCCAACATTAGTCTGTTGGTTTGCGGAGGAGCTAGTGGAGTTGTTCAAGTGAACCGGTACGGACTTGAAGGGCCGACATGGCCTGTTTCTGTGCTGTAAACGGTTATATGGTTATAATGTTTTCTTTCTTCAGAGCCTAATTCGCACAATCAGGAATACCTCTTTATTGACTTTCTAGGGGTGAGTTATATTTTGCTCATGCAAATCGTACTGAAATTAGTAATGCAGGTTAAAAATTGGTTGGAGGTAACCGAGGGGTGAACAGCTGACCCATTTTTCACCATTTTTGAATGCAATGCAAGAGGCTACCAGACTATTTTCAGATGCAAGTTTTATGATTTACATGATTGATTTTTGTTCATGTTTTACTATTTCCTGAATGTTACAGCAACAATGCTGACTTCAGCACCTTTGAAGTAACATTTTCCAGGGTATTTCAGAAGAATATTTTCAAACAAAATTAACACTAAAATTTGTAATGAGAGAATAAAGATCCTGGTGACAATGAAGCTGCATGGATTTTTACTTGTGAATAGGAAGTGAGTGTCTCGCCAGAGTAACAGGGAAACTGTACATGTTCTATTTCAGATAAACAACTCCATTATATGTGAATAAGAGGAGTCTTTTACAGGGCCCCGGGTGGGCAAAATATTTAAAGGCAGTGATGACTATTTCAGTCAGAGGGAATGGCGGACTCTGGCAGAAAGTACATTTTCTCAGAGGCTGCAGATGTTTGACACTAGCGGATGTGAAAAGCCAAACTTGGAAAATTGCCTCTCTTCCAAAGGATCATGGAAATTGAGTTTGGAGTTGTGGTTCTTTGGTAATGGAGGGAATCATTGTGAGATGGAATTCCAATTAAGATGTCTGCTTTGGCTTAGATTATTGAGTGTTTCCTAACTGCACTCATCCTGCAAATTAGAGAAGCTGTCGTTGTGCCTTGTTCATGACAAGAGCTAGGCCAGTCAACTCAAAATACTCAATGACTAATTGTTCTTCTAGCCTCAATATTTGTTTGGTTAGTCTAGTTACACTTCAAGTCAGTATTGATTTTGGGGAATTGATAATGGTTTACTGTTGAACGTCAAATGTGTTTCTAGTACATTCTCTCGTCAAAGTGGATCGTTGCTTGACTATTTGTTAGCCTTAGTACCCGAACTTGAATACTGATCTGGTATTGTGGCATTTAACTCAGACTGGTTCATCATCTGAGAAGTTAGACATTGAACTAAACATAGTGCAATCATCATGAATAGAGGGAAACAGCTGAACGTGGCTCTGCCCAGGACTTTGTCTGGAGATCTTACATAGGAACATAGGAAGTAGGAACAGGAGCAGGCCAAAAATGGCCCATTGAGCCTGCTCCGCCATTCAATACGATCATGACCTAACTCCACCTACCTGCCTTCTCCCCATATCCCCTAATTCCTCTATCATGTACAAATTTATCTAACCGAATTTTAAATATGTTTAATGAGGCAGCCTCAACCACTTTCCTGGTTAGAGAATTCCAAACATTCACCACTCTCTGGGAACAACTATTTTTCCTCATCTCTGCCCTAAATCTACTCCCCCGAATCTTGAGACTGTGTCCTCTCGTTTTAGTTTCCCTGGCCAGCTCAAAAAACCTTCCTACATCTATCCTATCCATACCCTTCATAATCCTATATGTTTCTATAAGATCTCTCATTCTTCTGAACTCGAGCGAATACAATCCTAGATGATTTAATCTTTCATCATAAGTCAACCCCTTCATCCCAGGGATCAACCTAGTAAACCTCCTCTGGACCGTCTCCAAAGCCAGAATATCCTTCCTCAAATATGGAGACCAGAACTGGACACAGTACTCCAGGTGCGGTCTCACCAGTACCTTATACAGTTGCAACATTACCTCCCTACTCCTGAATTCAATTCCTCTAGCGATGAAGGCCAACATTCCATTTGCCTTCTTAATAACCTGCTGCACCTGCAACCTAACTTTTTGTGATTCATGCACAAGCACTCCCAAGTCCCTCTGCACAACAGCATGCTATAGTTTTTCACCCTTTAAATAATATTCAGCTCTTTTATTTTTCTTGCCAAAGTGGATAACCTCACACTTACTAACATTGTACTCCATCTGCCAGACCTGTGCCCACTCATCCAGCTTAACTATATCCCTCTGCAGACTCTCCACATCCTCATTACAATTTGCTCTTCCACTCAATTTGGTGTCACCCACAAACTTGGCTACACCACATTTTGTCCCCTCCTCCAAGTCATCAAAGTAAATGATGAACAGTTGTGGGCCTAACACTGACCCCTGCGGCACCCCACTTACCACTCTCTGCCAACCTGAAAAACTCCCATTTATCCCGACTCTCTGCCTCCTGTCAGACAACCAATTTTCAATCCAGGCCAATATACTTCCCCGGACTCCACTTTCCTGTAACTTACTGATAAGTCTCTTGTGCGGCACCTTATCAAACGCTTTCTGGAAATCCAAATATACAACATCAACCTGTTCCCCATTATCCACCGCACCCATTATTTCCTCAAAGAATCCTAACAAGTTTGTCAAACAAGATGTTCTCTTTCTAAAACCATGCTGCGTCTGCCAGATTGAACCCTTACGTTCCAAAAGTTTCACTATTTCATCTTTAATGACGGCTTCAAGCATTTTTCCAACTACAGACGTCAAGCTAATTGGCCGATAATTTCCAGTCTTCTGCCTACATCCCTTCTTAAAAAGTGGCGTGACATTTGCTGGCTTCCAGTCTGCCGGGACCTGCCCAGAATCCAAGGAATTTTGGTATATGACCACCAATGCATCAACTATAACTTCTGCCATTTCCTTCAGAACCCTTGGATGCATATCATCAGGACCAGGTGATTTGTCTGGCTTTAGTCCCATTAGTTTCTCTTTTTCTTTATCTTCTTGGATAAAGTAAGTGGCTTCAGATGACCCAGCTGTCAGAGCTTTCCAATTTCATTGACTTTATTTGACTGAACCTTTTTGACACCATACTTGGTCAATTGCTCCCTTTTTGCCAATTGGTTATAATGCTGGGTAAGTCAACTCTTTTGACGTGTTGGACCTCGTACTAATCATTGAGCGGAATCTACCCGAATTTCACAAAGCAAGTTATTGGGGAGTTGATGATCTTTGATATCTTGCTCCTTTTAATTCACCAGGTTCAGGGGCAAATTTATTACACTACTGTGTAATTGTAAAAAATGCAAAATATAAGGGTATTTATAGCAATAGCATGTCATAGTTCATCTTCAAGTCTGGTGCCCACCAAAGTCCAAGGGTCATTGGAATGTTAGAATTTTATTGTTACCTTGACAGTTTTTCAGGAAAATCAATGAAGATGCTATCCTACAAAAGGTGGACTTTGACTCATTTAGTTCCAGACAACAATTCTTCAACGTGGTCTGCACGCCAAGGCTTCAAGGTTCCTTTTATTATCACGTGTCAAAATGTAATGTAGATGATAGGCCAACATTAGTCTGTTGGTTTGCGGAGGAGCTAGTGGAGTTGTTCAAGTGAACCGGTACGGACTTGAAGGGCCGACATGGCCTGTTTCTGTGCAGTAAACGGTTATATGGTTATATGATATTGTTAGAGCATAGTGTTGCAGCCCCAGAGGAGCACAGGGATAAATTACTCCCATCTCTCAGTGTCAGAGATTTTGAGCAACGAAAAGCCATACCTGGTTGGAGATCCAGGTATCGAAAACTCCTGCTATTGAAGTCTCTCACAGTCTTCATTGTTTCCTTTGGCCTGTGCCATTGAATGAGTGATCCAGATTTGTGAAGGTGGGGATACAGGAGGAGGCCAAAATGAATCGATCTTGTGAAATTGTAACTTAAACCAGCTGAACTGCTTGCTGTGGTAGTTATGCTTATGAGACTCAGACATACTGCAGGATTGGGATGTTCATCCACCCATTGGTTTTTTTATATTTTTCACCAATTGTCACAACTGAAAACTTTGAATTAATCCCTTGAGTTTAATTTTCTTCATACAGCCTGCTGTTTGGCTACGTGTGGCTGATTCATCTGGTTGATATATGATTTTCTGTTGGGTTTAGTGTTACTCCTCTTATTCTCTTCTATATTCTTTCAGGGTTGGATGCTTAGTTGAATGGTAGTAGTTGGAATTTTTTTTAATTAAAAAAAATTTAGACTTACAACATGATAACAGGCCATTTCGGCCACGAGTCTGTGCTGCCCATTTTACCCCCGGTACCTTTTGAATGGTGGGAGGAAACTGGAGTCCCTGAAGAAAACCCACATAGACACGGGGAGAACATACAAACTCCTTTCAGACAGAGTAGGATTCGAACCTTGATCTGGACTCGATTGCTGGCGCTGTAAAGGTGTTGCACTGACCGCTATGCCATTCATATCATTACAGATTCTGGTGAATTGCATATCAGTTGCTACTGGTGACATCTTATAGCTATTTTGAAAAACTACATGTCGTGCATGTTCCATAGTTTTATATAACATGTCCACGGGTCAATTGGTCCCTATTTTTCTCCAGGTTAATGGGCTGGCTTTGTTCTTTTCTGCCAGACTGTCTCTCTCTACTAGATGGTCAGTTGGACTCAATCCACAAAAATACCTTACCGACACTTGATATATAGTGGGGACTTCAATAGCAGGAGTTTTGGATACCTGGATCTCCAACCAGGTATGGCTTTTCGTTGCTCAAAATCTCCGACACTGAGAGATGGGAGTAATTTATCCCTGTGCTCCTCTGGGGCTGCAACACTATGCTCTAACAATATCGTGCAGACCACGATAACCAAAGTCATTTAAGGTTAGACGTGATCAGTCGAACGTGTCTTCGGGCTTGTGCTCGCCCTCTGGCTTGACACCTCACGGCTATTGGGGGTTGCTTTGAGTGATTCATGCTCAGGAGTTTCCAACGGGACTTTGTAGAGGTATGTCCCACCATTGCACAAAGCCCTTAAGAGTATAATGGATTTCGCAGCAGGGCGGTGCAGCTGTAACCTCCCTCTTCCTGAGGGACAACTAGGGCTGACACTGCTGATCTCCCAAAATGGTAGTCCGGTCCATCAACCCGTCATAGTTATTATTCTGAATCTATTCCATTTAGCATGGTAATAAAAAAAAGACAAAGAGATAGACAACAGACTCACCAAGGCAAATAGCGCCTTTGGAAGACTACACAAAAGAGTCTGGAAAAACAACCACCTGAAGAAACACACAAAGATCAGCGTGTACAGAGCCGTTGTCATACACACGCTCCTGTTCAGCTCCGAATCATGGGTGCTCACCTACGGCTCCTAGAACGCTTCCATCAGCGCTGTCTCCGCTCCATTCTCAACATTCATTGGAATGACTTCATCACCAACATCGAAGTACTCGAGCTGGCAGAGTCCGCAAGCATCGAAGCCATGTTGTTGAAGACCCAACTGCGCTGGGTGGGTCACATCTCCAGAATGGAGGACCATCGCCTTCCCAAGACCGTGTTATATGGCGAGTTCTCCACTGGCCACTGGCACCAAAGAAGAGGTACAAGGACTGCTTAAAGAAATCTCTTGGTGCCTGCCACATTGACCACCACCAGTGGGCTGATATCACCTCCAACCGTGCATCTTGGTGCCTCACAGTTTGGCGGGCAGCAACCTCCTTTGAAGAAGACTGCAGAGCCCACCTCACTGACAAAAGACAAAGGAGGAAAAACCCAACACCCAACCCCAACCATCAATTTTCCCTTGCAACTGCTGCAACCGTGCCTGCCTGTCCCGCATCGGACTTGTCAGTCACCAACGAGCCTGCAGCAGACGTGGACATATCCCCATACCCCTCCATAAATCTTCGTCCGCGAAGCCAAGCCAAAGAAGAAAGAATAAATACAATACAAAGATCAAGGAGGAGATGAAAGGAGAGCTGCAACATCTAGTAACAATTTTTTACATTTGGCATTTTAATGTGGCCTTTAGTCCTATCTTTACATTTTTTTCCCACAAGATGCATCCTCTTGCAAAATTAATGCATGAACCTGTGTGGTGCGCTGTTAGACAGAATCAGACCCACACAAGGTAAAGACTGTACAATAGGCTTTAATCCACAAAGACTTCCACAGTGCCAGGGTGGCTGTGGCGGCAGCAACTCTGAGGGAGGCCTCGGGAGGCCGGCGCAGGCTTATATCCCAGAGGGTGATTGACACCTGACCGGGTGGGGCTTGATCCATTCAGGCCGACTGATTGACAGCCGGCCAGGTGTTGTCCTGTCCCCTTACACTCCTGCAGGTACAGAGGTTGCCCCTTGCAGTAGGCCGGTGGTGTACCACCACAACCTGTATTCCAGATTTAGACTTTTTAGTGAAGCTCTCCATTGTAAACGGAGACCCACAAATTTAGAACTTGTGTGCGCACAAGTGAATTTCCTGCAATTTTACTTTCACTTTTTCACATGTCCGTATCAGTTTTCTTTTATAGATTTGGAATTGTAAAATTGAAGTTCAAAGAAAACTGACTACTCAAGTCTTGTTGGTCTGCATACATATTTAATTAAAATGTAATGACTGGTGATTTAAAGGTTAACTAATTCATTAGGAGGTGTGATCCATAAAGGCTGTGTGTTTTCCACAAGATGACGATACTGTTCTTATATAAGGGAATTTTACATGTAATTATTTGTATAATTTTTGTATTCAATATTATTTTTTGTATACTATGAGTTATGATGTTTAATTATTATAGTTATAGAATTTGATGTCCTGAAAGAAATAAGTCATATAATATTAGTTATGCTTCTAATTTAGAATTGATATGTTATATTTATATGATATGATTTGATTCGCGCTGGTATACCTTGTGTAAAGGGTTTTGTTAAACTCAAAAATATTTTAAAAAGAAATAAAGTCTCTTAAATGGACCTCTCACTGGTAAAATATCACCCTGGTCACAACCTCTTCTTACTACTACCTTCGGGCAGAACGTTCAGAAACTTGAAGGGCACCACAAATAGGCCTATCTAATTATTGAAATGCCAATTTTCTTGCACTCCTGTAACTGAATATTTATTATCCATCTTTTATATTTATTATTTTCTTTCTATGGTAATTGTATGCTGTTGGAGTGGATTATTTTTCTTTCTGATATACGTATTCATTTGCAGCGAGAAAGAAAATTGGGTGCATGTGAACATTGTACTTTTGTATATGACTAAGCTCCGTATCATTAAAAGATGCACTATTTTAACTGTTCTTTACTCAATGCCTTGCCTGTTGTAACAATATTCTCTACAATTTTTAACTTACTGTAACACTACACCTTGCATTTTGTTTTATTGTTGCTTTTAATATTTCACATTTATCTCAGTACACATGATGATAAACAATTCCATTTAGTTTAATTAATTCATGGTTAATTTATTAGTTTATTAGTTTCAATTCTCAGTCTCCTTCCATCAACAATAGGATTGAAAAAAAAACTCTCAGGGGATGTCCATAACCAATGCCATGCCCCTTTAGGAAGCCAGTTTATATATTGATTGAAATTACCATAAAAGGATTGGACCTTTTCAAATAAATTCAGTGACTGAGCCTCCACAGCTGAGACAGTATCTACGATGATACTTTCTCTTTTATCAAAGATAGAACTAAATAAAACATTGATTCAAGTCCCTGATCTTTGCTTATGTAGCTAAATTTTAGCAATGCCCCTCAACCGATATCTATCACAAATTCTGATGTTGATCACTGAGCAGTGCATGTGTAAATATTCTAACGATAAGTCACCAGGAAGCTGGAGAAATCTCCAGCTCCAGCAAGGCTTTCTGTTGTTTCACAGTGAACCATAATTAATGGCCAAAAGTTTAGCTAGTGCTTCAACGATTGTGACAATCTCTTCAAAAAGAATGTAATAAGATAAAAAGTAACGAATGCACTCTTATCTGAACATATCTAGAAAACATTAGGTTACATGAGTAACACTTAATCAGTCCTAAACTGAGTTGAACTAAAAGGAAGTGATTTTCCTCAGTACAAGAAAAAAGGAAGCCGGATGTTAGTTTCAGTGATATCTATTTCAAAGGAAAATATTCCTTATCAGTAATCTTCACATGGTGAATTAACAGAAGGTCCACCAACAGGAATAAACAAATGTCTTCTTGGAACTGCACATTGAGCTTTCGCATTTTAACAGTACACAATGTGTTAATAAAGATGAGTTACAGATGTAGAATGCCACTACACACTGCTTTGACTTTTCAGTTAGACTATTTAGCTGATCTGATTTTAAAAGCAACTCTAATTGTCAAAACTTTTTGCAGTTTTGCAGCACAGAAACAACCCCTTCAACCAACGTTCATGCTTAAACCATGCAACCAATGTGTGGGGGGGGGAGGAGGGAAATTCCCCTCTTACCTTAAGCATATGCCCTCTTGTTTTAGACTCTCCTATCTCAAGAAAAAGACTGGTAATTCATTTTATCTATGCCCCTCATAAATTTATAAACCTCTGAGGTCACCCCTCTGTCTTCTACACTCCAGGGAAAAAGATCCCAGCCTATCTAGAGCCTTTTATTATAACTGAAGCCCTTCATTCCCATTAACATTCTTGAGAATCTTTTCTACATCCTTTCCAGCTTAGTGACATAATTTAGACATACAGCACAGTAACAGGCTATTTCGGCCCATGAGTCCATGCCACCCAATTTACACCCTGTTGACCTACAACCCCCGGTACATTTTGAACAGTGAAAGGAAACCAAAGCCCCCAGGGAAAACCCATGCAGACACGGGGAAAATGTACAGACTATGCGGGATTCAAACCTAGGTCCTGATTGCTGGCACGGTAAAGGTGTGGCACTAACTGCTACGCCAATGGTGTTGCTCTAAATTAGTTGAGAGACCAAAGATGCAAATTTGTTTTCTAATCTGTTTGGCAAATATAACTTTTCCATTATGTATTCTGGGAATTTCGAATTTCTATCTACGAAAGAATTACAGGGAGAACCTCTTTCTTGGTTAACTGCAAGCCCACATCTTCTTGAGGATAAAATTCCTGTTTTTAAAGCCTCGTGTGTGAAGTAGGTGGTCCTGAAGACATTTTTGCTGACAAATTACATTAAAAAAAAGAATTTGTGTTTAATGTGTCCAGGTCCGGATTAAGGCCAACCGATGCCCAATGATGGTTCTCCCTTTACCCTTCCATTGTCTAACTGACAAGACATTAAGCCTCATAAGTGTTGAATGTGAAATAATAGATTAAAAATTAAATTTTCTTCCAGGCCAGAC
Source organism: Narcine bancroftii (assembly GCF_036971445.1). NCBI lineage: Eukaryota > Metazoa > Chordata > Chondrichthyes > Torpediniformes > Narcinidae > Narcine > Narcine bancroftii. The sequence goes on along the minus strand of NC_091471.1, from coordinate 299,111,568 downwards.
CCCACAACTATATTAAATATTGTATGTTTGTGTGTATAATATGTTTTTTTTGTTGTGGGGGGGGGGGCTTTTCGTGGGACTCTAGTTCAGTTGAACCATGATCAATCTGGCACTGGAGAAAAACTCTGTGGTGTCCCCCTTCCCTTGGTGCCCTAAGCACATGCTTATTTTTCTTAATGGTTAATCCAGGCCCTGAATGTGCCTGTTTAGTATGCACAGGTCACTGGGAGCACAGAAAAAGATATTTTGAATTTCGAGTTTCCTTTATTGTCCTGTGTATAAATACACAATTTTGTTTGTTTTTTCAGGAATCCACATATGTGAAAGGAATTTTTCCTTTGCAGTCTACACTAGGAAAGGTAGGCTGTAAAGGTGGGTTGGATTATTTCAGCACAGTGGGTCATTATTTGAATATATTTAATATTCAGGAACCAATGTATTAATGCACATTATCCATTCTCCCTTAATGTGCAGCTCATTTCTGACCATGATTGCCAGTCTTCTGTCAAAAGATGTTGTGACTGTCTCATAAAATGACACATTACACCACCTTGTCAGAATTTGAAGGTTGCTTTCTTAGTGAATAATCAAGGAGACTCAAAAGGTTCTGACCGTTAGATATTCACTTCAAAAAAACAAACCGTGCCATGGCTGCAGAAAAAACCTTGTTAGGCTACACTTGGACTGATATAGAAGTTTTGGCATCAGACGTTAAAAAGGCCACTCTGATGCTATATCTGATTTTCTCTATATTCAGCAACATAAAATGTAGAGGAGGATCTTCCTGCATTGCATTTGTTCTTATGATGCCCTGTATCTCAAAACAAATTTGTTTTCTATATGTACATCTCTCTTAAGCCATGCCCTCCGTCACGAATTCATTCTTCTGACCTTTTTAAACTTGTACCTCTACTCAGAACCTTCACCATAATTTTAACTGTTGATCTCTTCAGCAAACTGAAAATTGGTCCATGAACAAGAAATCTTAATATAATTTTTATTTAGCAGCTTGCAATTAATGTTTAATGTTAATAATTTAGTTTGCTTTTAATTTATTTAAAATACATTTAAAACCTTTCAATGAGGTAAAATGCTCTGATTTTTTGAAGCAATGCTATTTCTCCTGATTCTTTGGTTAGTGACTGATTTTCATTTGGAGCACATTTTCAGGTGGTGAAGTAAACCTTTGTTATTGGGGCGTTATGCTGATGCATTATGTAATGAAATGCATAATTCTAGCAGTTGCTGTAAATTATCCCATCCAATTGCTTAGGGTCTGATACTTTCCATTTTCTCCAGTGTAATCAATCAATGAGCGCTTTGAGCACTAATGAACTATTTTCCCAGTAAGCACCCTGAACATGTTTTGATTTGTATCCTATATAATATGTAAATAGGTCTTCATGATATATAATTACTGCTTAACAAACTTTGTGAATCTAACAAATTCACTTAACATTTGGATTCTCAACCCTTCAAATAAAGAGTTGGGAAATAAGTTTTCAAGTAATAAAATTTTTTTTTCTGCTGCTAAAAACTCTGCCTCCTGATTTATTTTCATCAGCTTTTGATTCTCCTTATTGCAAAGAAACCTCCAGAAAGTGAAGCTATCAGCATCACATTTCACGGTTTTATTACCTAAGAGGGAACAGTGATTTTGGCGGCAAGAAGTTTGGTTCTGAAATCTATATTGGAAATTGATTGTAGCTTGGAAAAGCCACTGTAAGTGATTATGGCATTTGAAATGGGCACTGGGTGAAAATACATTCTTTTCATCAGATTTTGCAACTGAATGCCAACAGAATATGATGCATAGGCTGTACTAGTCTGGTGGTTATTTCCTGTCTAGCTCAAGAGTCTCTTAAGTGGAGTGAGCTGCTTCAATGAGTATTGCACTCACATCTACTATAATAAAATGCTCTAAGAGGTTGGTCATGGCAGAATTAACATGAACCTAAGTAAAGATCTGGACCCAGTGCAATTTGCTTACAGTCACAATTGATCCATAGCTGATAAATTTTCACTGGCTCTCCACTCAGTTCTGAATCACCAAGACAACAGCAAGACATATTCTGGCCACTCTTCATTGATTACAACTCCACCTTCAACCTCATTATTCCCTCAGTGCTGGTCAACAAGCTCCAAACCTGGACCTCAGCACCCCACTCTGCAACTGAATCCTTGACTTCCTCATTGGAAGACCACAGTCAGTACAAATTGGAAACAACGTTGTCTCCTCACTAAGGATGTGAGCTTAGCCTACTGCTCTGCTTACTCTACGCCCATGACTATGTGGCTGGGCACAATTCAAACGCTGTCTACAAATATGCCGATGACACCACGGTCATTGGCAGAATCAGAATCACAGACAGCAATGAAGAAGTGTACAGGAGGGAGATAGATCAGCTAGTTGAGTTTTGCCACAACAACCACCTTAGGCTCAACATTAGCTAAACCAAGGAGCTGATTGTGGTCTTCAGGAGAAAATCATGAGAACATGAACCAATCCTCATTGAGGGGTCAGCAGTGGAGACGGTCAAGAATGTTCAATTCTAGGTGTCAACATCTCAGGATCTGCCCTATGCCTCCATATTGATGCAATCATGAGGAAGGCTGGCTTGGAACCATCTTTTTGTGAGTTGCCACCAAAGACTTCCAAATTTCTACAGGTGTACCGTGGAGAGCATTCTGGCTGGTTGCATCACTGAATGGAGGTGCCAATGCACAGGGCAGGAAAATACTCCCAGAGAGTTTTTAACTTGACCAGCAATATCATAGCACCATTCTTCACTCCATAGAGGACACCTACAAGAGGCAATGTCTTAATAAAGCAGCCTCTATCCTCAAGAACCCCCAACACCTAGGCCATACCCTTTCACGCTGCTACTATCAGGGAAAAGGTACAGGAGCCCGAAGATGAGAACCCCTCTGCCATCAGATTTTTGAATGGACAATGAACAACATACACTGCCTCACTTTATTTTCTTGAACTATTTATTTATTTTTATATGTAATCTATAGCAACATTTGAACTAAAATGCTGCACAAAACAACACATTTCGTGACATGTCCATGACAATAAATTCTAATTCTGGAATAGGCCATCAGAAGATTCATTAGGCAATGACAAAGTTTGCTGATGAAGGGTTTCAACCTGAAACATTGACTGTCCATTACCTTTCATGAATATTGCTTAATCTGCTTGGTTCCTCCAGCATTTTATGTGTTGATTATCTAGATAGTATTGTTTCCACTAGTAGCATGTCCAAAGGATTATTTGTCAACCAGGCCACACCGCTTGCTGGTAATCACCAGGCAAGGATCTCATTGTGACTAGTTGTGACTACAGAAATCAACCCACCCAAAACATTAGAATCTCTACTTACAGATTCTCCATTTAGATCCTGGTGGTCATTAAGCCTCTCTTTTCAAGAGCTAAGGAAAGAAGGGATTCCTTATTACACATGGCAGAAATTTGCAGGTACTGAGGAGTAAATTAAGCCATGGGAACACAGAATAGTTGGACTTGCAGCTTTTCAATTCACAAGGAGGTCAGGGTTATTATTAGCAGAACTGAATGTTGCCCACACATTGAGAAATTCATGCACATCCGTGTAGTCCCTGATGCTCTCGTTTCAAAGAAGATAGTATCTTTTCTTTGAACAGAAAGTCTTATTGACCTCTCAAATGTGGCAGAATGAGAAATAGGTAATATTTTACTGCTATCTGGAACAATCTTAAAACTAAGATGATGAGAGTCTTCATCTTTGAGGTAGAGTTTTCATGGTGTTGATGCTTAGTAAAACACTACCTATCTAAAGTTATGGATCTCTATCATCATTAGAAAGCATGATCTCTGATTCATTTCCTGCATAGCAGGAAAGTGTGTAGCCACTGTCAACTGGATGAGATGGGGTACCGAAGCAGGATTTTATTGACATCTTCTCTTTGGCTTGGCTTCGCGGACGAAGAATTATGGAGGGGGTAAAAGTCCACGTCAGCTGCAGGCTCGATTGTGGCTGACAAGTCCGTTGCGGGTCAGGCAGACGCGGTTGCAGCGGTTGCAGCGGTTGCAGGGTGTAGCTTATGTTCATCCTGCAGCTCCACCCCTGACGGGTATTTTAGCTTCAGGTTATTTTTTGCCTGTGAGGATTATGTGAAGTAAATGAATGCTGGCGCAGTTGAGCTTAGATTTTAATTTGCTGGGCAGTAGCGGGACTCGGAGTCGGCAGAATGAGGGATTTTAAAAGAAAGTAAATGAATGCTGAGCTATGAATTCTTGTGCTTGAATACCAGAGGGCCCCAAAGCAGATATTTGATAGCAACCAGCATTAGAAAAGGGGACTCACTAGCGACCACAGATGGTGGAATCTGAAGGCAAAGATTATCTGCTGGAGGAGCTCAGCGAGTCGAGTAATGGGAGAAAAAGAATGGTTGACATTTCAAACTGAAACTATTCATCAGGATTGTGGGAAATTAGTAAGGAGCAGTGCGAAGAGGACAGGGTGGGAGGGAAGAGACAGGGCCCCATGTGAGATTGGTGAACTGGGCTGAGATAAAACCTGAAGGACAAGCAGATTACTGGCAGATGTCAGACAAAGGGAGAAAGAGACAAGAAAAACAAAAATGGTCTATTGGAAGTAGGTAAGTCATACAGGGTTGAGAGGGTGATTAATAGACAAAGGCTGTTAGTACTAGAATCTGTGAAGTAGAGAAGATGAGAATGGTTTAATAAAGAGAGATTGAAAGCAACCAAGGGAGGGAAATTGGGATGGGGAGAATGAAACAAACCAAAGAAGAAGGTGGATGCCCCCCTCTAGCATACATTCTGATGCCAACCCTCTGCAGAAGGGATACAGAAGAAGAGAGAGGGGACTCATTACCTGAAAATAGAAAATTCTATGTTCATACCTTATTGCTGTTAACTGCCTGGCTGAATATGAGGTTTTGTTCTCTAGTTAATGTTGTGCCTCACTCTGGCAGAGGAAAAGGTTCATGTGGGAATGGGAAGGGGAATATATCAAGAGCAGGGAATGCAGTAGATGAGGTTAGTGGAGGTGTACATGAATCTTTGCCTCGCATGGAAAGGCTGTTTGGTTTCCTGGATGGTGGGGAGGGAGGAGGTGTTCAAAATAAGTGTTGCACTTTCTATGGTTGCAGGGGAAAGTATTGGGGGTAATGGAGAGGTGGGTAGGGAAAGGTGAGCAGATGAGGGAATGCCTGAAGAATGGGGTGGGTGGAGGTAGATGTGATGGTGGTAGAAGATGGTGGGTCAATTACAATTAGAAAAGGGGAACCAAGACCAAATTAATTGCCAAAAACGTGGGTAGCTTTCTTCAGTCATCTGAATATGTTGTCACTTTGTTTAACTTTACACCTGTCGCTCCCTGTTGTTTAACACATTTTGGAAAGTTTTTAAGTTGCTCTGTTTGAAAAAAATTAGTTAATATTCTTTAATATGTGAGCTGTAGACACATCACACACATTACAAATTGAGTAAACAGAAAATATTGAAAACACAGCAGGTAAGACAGGTTCTGTGGAAAGAGAAACAGTTCACACTTTAGGTTTGGAATCTCCATCAGAACTATGGGGCCATTGCCACACCAATATCTTGAAAGTTTATCTACCAGAAAATTAACACTGTCATGCTCCAGCTAACTTGTGGAGGTTCATATATCCTGCTCTTTCATAATGATGCTTGAATGCAATGACATGTTGGTTCCATTCTGAGCTCCTATGCAACAACTGAGAAACTGCTTGACTCTCTTTGTATTCAATTACATCAGCTGAACCCTATGAGAGTTCAGCTGATGGCCAAAGCTACAGGATTGAAAATGGAGGTGGCTTTCACTGCTATAGTCAGAAAGAATGAACTCTATACCATTGAAATTAAACCGATAATTAGTTTTAATTGACTCAGAATATCAGAGACATAAAAAAGCTTTTTTTTTTATAAAGCCTTAACATCTCTGACAAGGGATGATGGCCCTACCATAGACTTGCTTCCTGTTAAATACTGCCCAGACAGCTCCTGGGTGTGGGAGGTCAGTTGATTTAGCTCTCTTCAACATGATTAGGTGAGAGCAAAGATCTTGGTGAGTCCAAGTACTGTGTTTGGTTGTTTGAGCAAATCTATTTCATTTTGCCCCTATATTGGTTTAGGACATCAAAGTGTGTGAAAGAGAAATTTGAGGTATAGTTAATCCTTGCAGAGACATGGTCTTCTTAATTGAATTGTTATTTAAAAAAAATGGCCATTTTGGATGAGATATCTGTGCTCTGATAAGCACATTTGCTGAAGACATGAAGATTGATGGAGTTGTAGATAGCAAGAAAGGTTGATTAAGGATACAGAGGAATATAGATTAGCTGGAAAATTGGGTCGAGCATTGGCAGATAGAAGTTAATCCATACAAATGGGAGGTAATGCATACAGTAAACAGAATAGATCTTAGAAACATTGATGTAATGAGCAGTCTTGAGGTGCAAGTTTATAGCTCTCTGAGATGGCAACACAGGTTGAATGCATCGTGGAGAAGCTGTTTAGTTTGCTTTGGTCAGCAGGGATATTAAGTATACAATTCTAGAATTAATGTTGCAGCCATAGAAGACATTGGTTTGGCCATATTTGGAAGATTGTGTGCTGTTCTGATCACCACACTATAGAATGTGTTAGTGCTAGAAAGTGTAGAAAAAACCCCCCAGGATATTAGCTGGAATGAAAGGCATCAAGATTGGGATTATTCTCAATGGAGCATAGAGAATTCAGAGGTTTATACAATTATGAGGAGCATTTAATAGTGCAGATTGTCATAGGGTAGGGGAATCTAAAACTAGGTACTCAGGCTAAGATGAGAGTGAAAATATTTAAAGAAGATCTGAGAGGCTGGTTTATCCATGCAGAGGAAATAGATTGCTGGAGGAGATCATATAGGCACTTACAATCACAATGTTTAAAATGCTTTTGGATATGTACATGGAATAGAAAGTCATCAAAAGATGTGGGCCACATGTAGGAAATTGGGTCAACATAGATAGGCAACTTGGGCATGGATGAATTGGATTGGAGCCTATTTCTATGCAACGTGAGCCTACAATATTATACCTATTGATAAGATTAAGTTAAACCAGCTTCAAAATATGTTTTATACTACATTACTCCAAATGCAAGTTAAAAAGTGTTTGGCAAAGGAAATACTTTATCATAATTCAGTGGGAGCAAGAGTTTCTATTATGGGGGATGGATGGGGATTTCTACAAATTTTTTGACTGTTGCATCACCTAGGAGTTTCAGTGCAATGTGTAACTTCTATATATGTTCAAAGATAAATGATATTAATATGAAGCAAGGAAAATAATTATTTGAATGTACAAAGTAAGGATTCTGACTGACAAACTTTCTTAGGATATGGCAGCTAGTGGAAATGTGAGGTGGCACTCCTAAGGGATTGGTGTTGACTGATTTGATCAAGGACTGAAAGTGTTATAAATTTCTGCATGGTACCAAAATGAATGCTAATTATCTAATGCTCCAAAAGATGATGACTTTGGTGAATGGCTACTGCTTAGATTACATTAAAACTGGACTTCTAGCTATTGCCAAATAATCTAGTGTTTTCTTCTCATCAGAATTTTGTGTTTATTTGGAGTTGTCCTGTAGCTGTAATAAAGTTGCATATCAGGAGCGTGTCATTCATCTGCTCGGGCCTTGCTCCACTATTCTTTAAAATCATGATTGATGTGTTACCTCAGAACCTCTTTACTATATTCATATCTTTTGGTTCATTTAATATTCAAAATCTATTAATATCTGTCTTGATAACACCCCAACACCGAACTTCCACAGGGATAGCTAATCCAACATTTTGAGACAGATTTTTGGTTTGAGACACACCAAGGGAATCATCATCTCCAAATCTATACAATCAAACCCAAAAGGAATTTTGAATATATGGGATAACCTGTCATTCTTTGAAACTCTGGGCAGGATAGGACCAGTTTATCATCCTTCTTGTCACAAACCTACCATTTCAAGAAATAAACTGATGATCTCTTTTTGCATTCTCTCCAGTAAGTAGTTTCTTATGTAAGAGAATAGACCAGTAAATAATAATCTTGGTTCAGAATTGTATAAGAAAATCAGTGGCACGATTCTTCAGAATTATTGTGAACAGCGGAAGCATTGGGGACACACGAGAGACTACAGATGTAGATATCGGGAGCCCAAAACACAATCTGCTGGAGGAACTTAAGTCGAACAGCATCAGTAGGAGAGAAAGATGGTCAACAATTTGGGCTGGAACCCTTCACCAAGACTCATGTGTCTTGTAAATTCCATAAAGTGGACCCAAGAGAGTTAATGCCATTGGAGATTTTGTATCCGCTAAGAATCGCTGATTGTGATCTGCCAGATGCCACAACCACAACAGGAGCCACAGAACCAGGCAAAGAACAGTTTCTGTGGCAGCGAGGATGAAGTGCAATTTTGATTTTGAATCTTTTCCATATTGGGGTCAGCCACACCATCAAGATTTACAACACTGCTAAATTAGGAAGGTGACAATGCATCTAATGAAGGAGGTATATGTATTTGCTTTATCTCGGGGCAAGTCAATGTTTTGGGGTTCTCTATGATGCAGGGTTCAAATGGCTCCATACATCTTGGAGCTTTCTTAAGATGAGGAGGTGCATCACACTCAAAATATTTCACTCCCTTGGTATTAAAACTGCTGGCAGAGTCAAAGAAAACTCTAATGAACAAATTTAGATCTACTCATTTCTGTAGGACTTCATGGCAAAGCCTAACTAGTGACCTGTCTCTGAATCCTGTTAGCACTTTAGACACCAGAGTATAGGTGTGTACAACGAGAGATTTGTTGCCACTTGTAATAGAATTGAACAAGTCATTCATATAACTGGTCTTCTGGCCTAGAGGCATGTTCTGATAACTCTGGAGATTGCCTTCTGATTTACGGTGACTTACTGCATTTACAAATTAATATGAGGTTGGCCTTTGTCAACTGCCGTTGGGCTAAATCAGTGGAATGTAAAGTAGAAGGAGGGAGGCAGAGAATCAAGATAACCAGTGATGTAGGAAAACATATTATTGCTACAAGATCAAGAAGAAATAAATTCCACCTTGATTTCAGTCTGGAGACTCTGAGCTCTATTACAAAGGTTCATGGGATGAACCAGTCAGTATAGCTGCAGTATATTTGTACTGTGTTCAACTTCAGCAGGTAAATGGCAAACAACCTTCAACCAGATAAAAAATGATGGTAACTAAAAGAGGGATTCTAAACTCCTCCCCTTGGCTATCAATGACTTAATTCAATGTTTTCCTCCCTACTGGCAGAGCAGGAGTCATCAGTGATAAGAAACTAAATTGGTCTTGTTTAATAAATCTTGTATAGAATTTTTTGAGGCGTTTATAGGATAAGTTGATGAAGGAAAGCCCATGGATGTTTTCTGCATGGACTTTACTAAAGTCTTTGACCAGATCCTGCATGGGAGATTGGTCAAGAAAGTTCAGTCACTTGGTATTCAGGATGATGTAGTAAATTGGATTAGACATTGGCTTTGTGGGAGAATCCATAGAGTGGTAGTAGATAATTGCCTTTCTGACTGTGACTCATGGTGTGAAGGAATTGGTATTGGGTCCATTGTTGTTTGTTATCTATATCAACAATCTGGATGATACTGTGGTAGATTGGACCAGGACGTTTGCAGATGACACAAAGATTGGAGGTGTGGACAGCAAGGAAGACTTTCAAAGGTTATAGTGGGAAAATGGCTGTAAAATGGCAAATGGAATTTAATACAGCAAGTGTGTGGAGTTGCACTATCTTTGGGAAAACTAACTAAGGTTAATGGAAGGGCACTGAGGAGTGTAGTGGAACAGCGGGATTTGGGAATACAGATAAACAATTCCCTGAAAGTGCTGTCACAAGTAGGGTAATTAAAAAAAAAATAGCACATTGGCCTTCATAAATGTAAGAACTGAGTAGAGGTATTGGGATATTTTGGTGGTTGCATGAGGGAAAATTTGAAGGATTGTCTGCAGTTTTGGGTCATCTGATTGCAGAAAAGGTATCAATAAGATGGAAAGAATGCAGAGAAAATTTACAATTATGTTGTCGGTTCTTGAGGAACTGGGTTCCAGGGAAAGGTTAAACATGTTAGGACTTGGAGCATTATTCCCTGGAGCAGAGAAGAATGAACAGAGACTTGATATAGATGTACATAATTATGAGAGGTATAGATAGAGTAAATGCAAGCAGGCTTTTTCTACTGAGGTTATGTTAGACAAGAACTAAAGGATATGAGTTTTAAGGGAGAAAGATGAGATGTTTAAAGGTGGAACTTCTTTATGTAGAGATTGGTGAGAGCATGGAACAAGCTACCGGCTGAGGTGGTGAATACGAACTCAATTTTGACATTTCAGAAAAATTTGGACAGGTTTGTGCATATGGGGGACTATAGTCATGGCGAAGATCAGTGAGACGAGGGAGGATAATAGTTTACTACAAAATATAGTCTAGATGGGCTAGAAGGCCTGCTCCTTGCTGTAGTGTTCTATGGTTCAGCAATGTAAACGCTGTCATTACAAGGAAGCATTTCAGATAAGTGAGACTCCTTCAATGCCAGCTCTATGCTAAAATTTCCATGTTGAAAAGCCTTTAAATGTGCCACTGCCCCAGAACTAGTTTAGTCGTGCATCTGCCACCTGGAGGCATTGGACACTATTGACTTAGTATTATATAAGGGAAAGAGTTTTCTTCATATTGCACCGGTGAAGAACGGATGAAGTAATTTGGTTTTGTCCAGGACCATTGAAACATCGGGGCTGGGACCACAAGGGAAAGAGGTCCAAGGGTGGAGGGGAAGAACCTTGGATCAGAATGTTGAGGGTCAGAGCAAAATCAACTGCTGGCCAGGAGATCAATTGGTTGAGGACTGGGGGTAAGGTCTGGCCTGGCTGTAGCAAGGAAATGTTTTAAGTGTGTTGGAGCCAACTTGCAGACATCCTGAGGCTCTTAAACACACACAATTTAGTTCATTTTAGGAAGGATATAACCACACTGAAGAGAAAGTGGAGAAGATTCACCAAGGTGCTGCCAGTAATTAAGGATGAAGACTGTGGGACTATAGGTGACATCACCAGCATCAAAATTTGCCTTGATACTTCTTCTGCAGATATCTGGTTTGCATGAGAGATCATTTTTCCAAACAATCTGATTCACATTAAAAGAATACATTTGTGGTTTCCACAAGTTGGAGCTAAACTGATGCATGAACTATCCAATGTCATGGCAAAAGTCTGTTAACTTCAAACTAGGAAACAGTTTCGTCTCAGAGAAATAACCATATTTTTTTCTTGAAAAGATGCAAGGTAATATTCTTATTTTTGTTGATTAGGCCTTTGACTCTGTATTGTTTTTTTACTTGATGGGATGTATGTACCAGTTAACTAAGCAGGCTTTTAAGGCTGGATATGTAAACCACTCTTGTATCTCCACAAGATCCCGAACAGAGACTGCAGATTGATTTTCTGTGGTCAAGCAGAGATCTATACAGTTTGTGTTGATTTCATTCAGTGTTAGTGCATCAGTATTGGTCTTACTGACTTGCTTTACATTTGCACAATATTAATAGCCATCCTTGCTGAGACGCAAATTTTAGGATAATCTGCCTTTCCCCTATATAATTTTCCATTAAGTCATTTAGTTTGCTTTCAATCTTTGAGTGGGAATGGGGATTTCCAACCTTGTGCATCAGAGTGCCCTTTCATGTATTGGTAGTTTCACTTATATATCTAGCCTATTATTGAAAACATTTGGAAATTCCTTGCATGTTTCATCAATTATGCATGTTGCCTTCACCTTCAGTTCTGTATGATATGACAAATGCAGGCAAAAACTCAGGACTCCATATTTTCCCAAGATTTCACTGAATGCTTGTGTTTGTGAAAGTTGCATGTGAAGAGAATTTCACAGAACCGCACAATTAGGTAAAGACATACTGAAGCACACATGTTGCCTTGGCTACATTATAATTTATTGATCTTTTCACTTTCCAGTCATTGTCATATTTAGCCTAACAGGTATAACCTTTGAAGGAAGTTCAACATCACGGAACATTCCAATACGACAGGCATGGGAAGGGGAAGAGGTTGGGAGGCTGAAAAACAACAATGCCTTCAAAAGCCATGTTTTTGTGCTACCTGAAATAGTGCCAGTGAAATCTGCAAATAAGAATTATAATCTCTCAGATCAGTCAACCTGAAAATCACATTGCATACCAATTCTGTCACTATACCGCTGGTGCCATTTGCAGGAATTTTTCACATGAAAACTAATGCCAGAAAAACTAACATGACAGTTTCTTTGAGAGAAATGTCACACACTGCTTCTGCTGAGAAGACCACGGGAGAGTTATTATGTCTGTATTGGTAGCCTGAGAGCTTTGAGTGACAAGGAGTGTGTAGAGTCATTCTTCAATCTCCAGCAGCTCTTTCATGGTGGAAATTTTGAGGCTTGTGATGGCAGTAGGAGGCAAGTTTTCCATGATGGTGCAGATGAAGCTGCAAGTTTCAGCTGATACTGAGATATGGATATAAACAAATTCAAAGGAACAGAGAGCTGCCACCCAGGACCAAAGGTGCTGTTGTGCACAGGCAGCTGCCATCTCCTGACTAGGATGTTGATGATAGCACTCAGACCACAATCAGTGAAGATTGATAAGAGCATCTCCTCCACAATCTCCATCAGCACTGAAGCACCACGGGGCTGAGTTCTTAGCCCCCTGCTCTACTCACTTTACACCTACGACTGTGTGGCTTGGTTCAACAATAACATCATCTACAAATTTACCGACAATACCACGGCAGTGGGCTGCATAAAGAAAGGTGATTAGTCAGCCTTCAGAAGGGAGATTGAAAACTTGGTTCAATATATCAATAACAACCTTGCACTCAATGTCAGCAAAACTAAGGAGCTGATTGTTAACTTCAGGAAGGGAAAGCCAGAGATCTACAATCCAGTGATCATTGGGGGATCAGAGGTGGAGAGGGTGAGCAAATAAGTTCTTGGGGGGGGGGGTCACTATCTTGTAGGATCTTTCCTGGATCTATCACACTAATGACATTGTGAAGAAAGCACGGCAGCACCTCAGAAGATTGCAGAAGTATGATATGACACCAGAAATCCTGGCAAATTTCTACATATGTGTGGTAGAAAGTGTGCTGACTGGTTACATCATGATCTGGTATGAGGGCACCAATACCCCTTAGTGTAAAGCTCTCCAAAAGGTAGTGGGCACAGCCCAGGACTTCACTGGCAAAACTCTCCCCACTGTTGAGCACAATTACAGGGAACACTGACATTGGAGGGTACATCAATAATCAAGGATCCAAGTTTAAGTTAATAGTGATATGTTTCATCCTATTTTCATGTTTAAAGATAATCAAAAGCAACTTTCTATTGCTGATGGATTTTGGGGTCCTCTGTGCCCATAACAACATCTACAGGGAATGCTGCTGTCAGAGATCAGCAGTAATCATCAAGGATCCAAACCATTCAGTACATGTTCTGTTCTCGCTGCTGCCATCAGGGAAGAGGTGTAGGTGCCACAAGACTCGCACCACCAGGTTCAGGAACAGCTGCCACCCCTCCACCATCAGACTCAACAAACTCAACTGAGGACTCATATATGAACTCTTACTGTGCACTTTATTGATCTTTTTAATTCAGTATTGCACTGTCAGTTTCTTTATTTGTTTACATGTATACACTGCGTACGTTTTTTTGTGCAACCAATGAGTGGTAATTCTGCCTCGCTGGTGCTGGCTGGAACATGCGCAATAGATTGGAAAACTGAGGCCTAGCATTACGCTCCCCCCCTCCCTCCGATGGAAGTGGTGCTAGTGGCCCCAGTATTTCAATCCATTGCACATGTGCCAGCCGGCACCAGTGCATGCACGTAAGAAGAAACATGGCGTTCGGACTCTGGGATATTGTAAGTGACCCCTTTCTGCCCCTGCACCCCTAAATGGAGGATAGCCAGATTGTCTGGCCTAAAACTGGATGGGGAGGTCATAATACCTCATTTGTTTTCGGGAGGATGGATGGGGGGGGGGAATGGCCTCTCCTTGGCACTGACACTGTCTCCATTCATGATAACTACTGCCCTTCAACAATTCAATCAAAAGTTCTTTCATGCCAAAAACTAGTGCAAGCTACACTTAGTTAATCATTATAGATGAGAGGAAGCAATCTTTCTCCAGCATCACTGCAGCTGTAGGAAGAGAATTGCATCAAAGTAGGAGGCCCAGGAAAGCCATCAGTGTGGTGAATGTAAGGGTGGTTGGTTCCTGTGATCATTGTAGAGTCTCTGAATTGTATTTATCTTCCCTGTTAACCTATTTATGTTGATTACATTATTTTCACAACTGAGGCCATCGACCTCAATGAAATTTATATCTGAATTTCAAAGGAGTATAGAAGACTCCATGAGACATGCCATTAATTTTTGCTGTGAAACGGGTCTAATTGTAAATGTGACCATGCTTACATTGAGTGTAAACTGGCGGGACCTTGTACAAAGGGCAGAAGAAACTTTAAAATTTTTATTTGTCACATTATTCTGAGTAGAGTGAGAAGGTTTCAGACAGGGAAATCGTTCCATGATGTCATCTTTGTTTGATTTCTAGTCGAGGATATGGCAAGTTACTTTCCTTTTATCACTGCACATGGGCAACTAGAGCAGATGTGCACTCAATGCAAGACTGGAGAAAATTTACTTTGCCCATCTTTGGCATGTCTTGAATTGCTGAATCCATTTTGAGGCAGTATTAACAGCATACCGTGAGAAGCACCAGCCGCTGTAATCCATAATCATAGGAGCACATCAAAGGTCAGATTTATTGTCGTACATGCATGACATTTACATACATGACATCACATACAACCCAGAGATTCTTTATTCTGTGAACCAGGCAAGATTTCTATTTATCGGTCGTGCACAAAAACTGTACTTAAGAGAAGATATGTATACAAAAGAGAGAAATGAAAACAAGAAGAAAGTACAAACAAACTGTGCAATAAATAAAATGCAAAGTAAAAGTTCTTAAATGAGTCTCTCATTGAGTTTGTGGTTTTGGAGTCTGGTGGGAGGGTAACAACTATTCCTTAACCTGGTAGTATGAGCCTTGTGGTACCTTTTATTCTTTTTTTTAAATTTTTTTTTATTTTTCACACTATAAACCATACTGACCAAAATACATACAGACATTTTTCTCTTGAATATATACAGTGTCATTTTCTCCCCTTTTTCCACCCCTCCCTTCCCTTCCTCCCTCACCCCCCCTTCCCATTTATTCAAAGTTCTATCTATAAGATACATTAAACCCGTTAATAGAGAAATCCTACCATGGACCTCCACCACCTAAAATGACAGAAGGAGAAGACAATGAAATGAACTGACTCAGTATGTAAAAGTAGAAGACAAAAATTTCTTGTTTATTTTTATTAAGTGACCTATTCCTCTTTCTTGATGGCAGCAGCAAGAGACAACATGTTCTGGGTAGTGTGAATCCTTGATTATTGATGCTGCTGTTTGACAGAAACATTCCGTGTAGATATTCTTGATGGTGGGGAGAGCTTTGCCTATGCTGTACTGGGCTCTGTCCAATGCAGGGATTTCTGCTTAGACAGAGGTATTGGTGCCCCCATACCAAGCTGTGAAGCAGTTGGTCAGCACACTTTCCACTACACATCTGTAGACGTTTGTCAAGTTTTCTGATCTCATGCTGAACCTCTGCAAACTCCTGAGGAAGCAGAGGCGCTGACGCACTTTCTTCACAATGATCATTTGATTGTTGGGCCCAAGAAATGTCCTCCAAAATAGTGACTTTCAGGAATTTAAATTTGCTCACCCTCTGCCCCTCTGATCACTAGATTGTACACCTCTGTTTTCCTGCTCCTGAATTCCACAATCAGCTCCTTGGTTTTGGTGACATGTGTGTGAATTGTTATTAGTATAACATTCAGCCAAGTTTTCAATCTCCCTCCCTCCTCCATTGCCCATTTTTATACACCCCACTACCATGGTATCATCGTGAATTTGTAGATGATGCTGTTGTCGTACTGAGCCACACAGTCATAGGTGTACAGTGAGTAGAGTATGGGGCTAAGAACGCAGGCCTATGGTGTACGGTACTGATGGAGATTATGGAGGAGATGTTCTTACCAATCCTCGCTGATTATGATCTGGAAGTGAGGAAATCCAACATTCAATTATACAATGGGGTGTTGAGTTCCAGGTCTTGAATTTCGCTGATCAATTTTGAGGGGATGATGGTGTTAAATGCTGATAAAGAGCATCCTGAAATATGCATCTTTGCTGTACAGGTGTTCCATGGCTTTGTGTAGAGCCAATGAGATTGCATCTGCCTCAGACCTGTTTCTGAGGTTGGAAAATTGGAACAAATCCATGTTGCCTCTCAGATGGGTCGATATCCCTCGATGTCAGCCTTTCAAAACATGTCACCATTGTGATGTGAGTGCCATTGGTTGATAGTCATTTAAGCAGGTTACTACATCTTCCTGGGCACTGGTATGATTGGGGTCTGTTTGAAACAGGTGGATATCACACTCTACTGGAGTGGGATGTTGAAGATATCTGTGAATACTGTACGTTGGCAAGTTGGTCAGCAGAAGTTTTCTGTACTCAGCCAGATACTTCGTCCAGACTAGATGCTTTCCTTGGATTCACTCTCCTGAAGGCAGCCACACATCATCCTCAAATATTGACAGTAGAGGGATCATCAGGGGACATGGGGTGTGCAGTGACTGTTCCTTATTTTGGTGGTCAAATCAGGCATAGAAGGTGTTGAGTTAATTTGGGAGTGAAGTTTCACCCTCTGCTACTGCGTGGAATTTGGTTTTGTGGCTGGTTATGTCATTTAGGCCCTGCCACAGCCATTGGGTATCCTTCATTGTCTCCATTACAGTTGGGAATCTCCATTTCGCCTGAGAGATAGCTGTTTATAGGTCATACCTGTTCCTTGTGTACTGTTCTAGATCTCTGGAGTTAAATACCTGTAATCTGGCTTTCAGCAGGTTCTGGATTTTGTTTTTCATCTGGGACAGTGATTCTCAACCTTTTTCTTTCCACTCACATACCACTAAGTAATCTCTATGCCATAAGTGCTCTGTGATTAGTAAGGGATTGCTTAAGGTGGGATGTGAGTAGGAAGGGAAGGTTGAGAATCACTGCTCTAGACCCAATTGTTACTGAAATATTTTGCTTGAGAAGAATTGTCATTGGCCCATTTCCTTTGGAGTTATGAAACTGTGCACATAACAAGGCAATTAGGTCTGATTAAAACCGTGGTTTTAAAACTTTTTCTTTCCACCCACATTCTGTTGATGTTAGTAAATAAACTGCTTGTATGTGTGGCAGATAAAGAGGGAGAGAGGAAGAATGTGTGCGAGTTAGAGAGAACTGAAAGTGCTTTGAAAGCTTTGAGATTCATCTCAGTGCAGTTGGAGACTTAAAAGGAGAAATATTGGAAATGCCCAGTGTAACATTCAGTGTCTATGGAGAGAGAGAAAAAAAACATGAGTTAATGTTACGTAACTTACAGCAGAACTCAAATGTTCTGATGCAGACAGAAAAATGCAATTTACCCAAAATTATTGAACTTCTTGATAATGTAATTTATCAGTGTAAACCTGAACAAGATTGCCTCCAAAATCAACAGGTTGGATTTCCACAGCAAAGTGTGATTGAGTAATAATAATAAATGCTAATGTTAACGAGAATATCCATCATTGAGAAAGTCTTCCCAGTAAATGCTTCCAAGGGCCAATCAATGTATAAATGACAGCAAATAATGAGATGCTAAAGGATCTCAGCAAGTCAGACAGAATCTATGGATAGAAATGGTCGGTTAATGTTTCGAGTAAGGGCTTTTGACATTTTTCTCCGTGGATGCTGCACGACCCGCTGAGTTTCTTTAGCAGCTCATTATTTCTTCAAGATTGAAACATCTGTATTGTTTTGTACTTCCCATAAATACCTCATCGAATTACAGTTTTCTGGGTTTCCACTATGTTATGATGTGATTGCAACCCATATAGTCCGATATCATCTGTTAAAAAGCATCTCTGGAGGAGTCCATTGATTTGCCATTTCCACGAGCACCCATACTTCAGATTAGTAAATATTGCTGTCTTTCTGCGTTGCCCATTGTGCCCTGATAAGATAACAATTAGGATTTTTTTTTCCAGAAGGCAAGATTAACAGTCTTAATTCCAGAAGAGAAGTCCTCAAGAGCTGTGGAGGGATAATTGCATAGCAGCTAACGTAATAGCAACTACTGAAACTGCCTGAAAAAAGTCATGCAAGATATCTTTGGTCGGTAGAGCTTTGCTTACTGTTTTAATTTAGAGTCACAGAAGTAGCTTGCGTGCCCCTAACCACTTCCATGTCCTGATTAATGGTGAGTCGCTAATCATCTTCACGAGTATCATAGTTGCATTAAGTGAACCATTCTGGGAATCTGGTTTCCCTGGGAGTCTTCACAATGATTTTCAATTTGGAAAACGGTCAGCTAGCTATCTCAATAAAATGTCCCGAACTGATCCAGAAATAGACCATTTCTCTCCACAGATGCTGCTGACCTGTTGAGTTCTGCTTTCTCAAAATCCCAGTTTTTTTAATTTCAATTTTAGCAGGTTGGGCCTCTCCAGAGTTAAATCAAACATAAGAATAATTCAAAGAGATCACGATTTCATTAAGCAATGGTTAACATATACATGCACAGACATCAAGCAAGATATGTAGAAAACCATCATATCCATTTAACATGTTTGTCTGTTGGTCTGTACTCCTCCCCCTCCCATTCTTCCCCCTTTCTCTCCCTCGTCTTTAATTCCGACTCCCTGAAGAAGGGCTCAGGCTCAAAACGTCAGTAATATATCTTTACCTCCTCTGGTAGCTGAAAGACCAGCTGAGTTCCTCCAGAATTTCTATGCTTTTTACTGCATTCACAGCATCTGCAGACTTTTGTGTTCCACTGCTTTTAGCTCATACTTTGAGGAAGGGCTCAGGCCCAAAACGTCAGTAATATATCTTTACCTCCTATGGATGCTGCAAGACCTCCAGCATCGCTGTGTTTTTCCTCATGTGAAGGCTGCCTTATTGTTTTGATCGTAAGAGGCAAAATTCATGTGGATTCATTTTAACAAATCAAAGTAAATTGAAGCATCGTATGAAAACTGGTGCATCCTGAAAAGTTCATTGTCCAATCCCCAAGGAATATAGAAATCTACTGAACAGTGCAGACCCTTTGGCACAGAGTTTTGCTGACCTCATAACCTCCTCTAACAACTGCCTGGAATTTACCTACTGCATAATGTTCCATTTTTCTCAGTTCCATTTTCCTATTTAAGACCTTAAAGGATCCCATTGTACCTGCCACCACAACTGTTGCCTGCTGCACATTTCCATGCACCCACCACTCTTTGCATGAAAAATTTGCTTCTTTCATCCACCCTGTACTTTCTCCCAAACACCTAAAGACTACACCTCCTAATGATAACCATTTCAGCCCTGGGGGAAAAAAAAACCTCTGGCCATCACCAAGATCATTGCCTACTTCCAGCCCTTTCTTCATTTCTAGTCCATAGGAAGTAAAGATATATTACCAATGTTTTGGGCCTAAGCCCTTCTTCAAGGACTTGTGCTAAAGTATTATTACAGAAGTTTATACAGGGCCTATAAGTATTTTTAGGCTGGTTGCTCCCTCTTGTGGACTGATTGGATAACTGATTTGTATGAATTTAAGATTCTGGGAACAGTACAACTTCTGATGTAAATCTTTCTAAAGTTATGATGAATTATATTTAATTTAACTTTATTCCTATTTTAATGGGAGAATTCAAAGTCTCTCAGTGTATTTGAATGATGGATCATCTGGATAATTGGCCCCAAAACACATGACAATATAAGTGACAAGTGAAAAAGCAAGTAAAAACAAAACTTACATGAGGTTGAAAGTTCTGGGGAGATGCTGAAGATGCAGCAAGATGTGAAGATGCTAGAGATTGGGAGTCAGGGAAGACACTGGAGATGGGGAATGATGGAGAGACACTGGAAGAGGGACATGATGGGGAGATGCTGGAGATGGGGTGTGATGGGGAAGACATTGGAGATCAATGATGGAGAGACTGACAATCTTTCATCTCGTGAGATATAGATGTATCTCCCAGCACTCAGCAGATCAGGAGTACTGAATCATTGTCTGGATAGCTGGTGGTGAAGGCCAATTGATGCTGCTGGGAGATATGACTGGTTTGCTGAGGTCCAAGGGAAGCTCAGTGATATCCCAGGTGAATGGCACAGTGTGAGGAGGTAATCATCAGAAAGCCACAGGAGACCACTTGCGGTTGTCTAGACAATCTCCAATAAGAGAGGACACAGGAACCTCTTAAAGTAGAGGTAACTACCAACGAGTCACTGAAAGAAGTTGCTCATGGGAATACATATAATATTGGTCAACTTACCTAGTGATAGCTAATCTGCCAATGCAAACCAAGTAGACACTGCATTGCGTGACCTGTCATAATCTGCAAGCCTTTGCATTTTCGCCAAATAAATTTCCCATCATCCTCAATACAATGAATAATTGTGAATTTTTAACTGCTATAATTATTAATAGAAGACCAATTAGGGTTGATTTTTAATTCCCTCTCTCAAATATCCTTATGAATTGTTAATTTTGGGGGATAGGGTACTAAGTGAAATATTTTAAATATGTCAAATAGGCCCCCAACCTGATATTTATTCACCTGCTGCCACTTCTACAACAATGAAATCATGTGTACAAATGTCATTCAGAGAATGATATTTTATTATAATATTTCAAGCACTATTAACTGTATTTAGGCTGATGTTGTCTTCCTGGTTGCATTTTTATCATCTCCTACTGCTCTACTTCTTTTGTTCCTTTCCCATGAAACTGCAGGGTATTCAACATCTCTCCTTTCATCTCTTACCATCCCACCACTCAGGGCCACAGTCAGTACCTCAGGTGAAGCAGTAACTCATTTCAACTTCTTCCAATGTAGTGTGCATATCATGTTCACAATGTTCTACCAAACATAGATTGAGTGATTGCTTTGCAGAGTCCGTGGGAGTGACCCTGAGCTTCCTGTTACCTGCCACTCTAATTTACGCACACTGCTTGCAGTCTTCTGCATAGTTACAACATGAGCCAATGGAAGCTTGAAGAAAAACATCTAATCTTTTGTCTGGTCATGATGCAGCCTTTCAGACTCATAACTGAATTTTACAACTTCCAGTAACTGTTTTTTAATCTGTCTGTATCAGAACTGCCTAGTTAATTGCTAATATAGGCTCAGATTTGTTCTCCATTAATAAATTTGAGTTGTTGACTATTTTCTACAATTTTGCAGTGATTACATTTCTTTGCTTGTGTTCTCACTCCAATTATGCTCATTGATATAGATTGTAGAGAAGTGGGGCCCAGGCACCAATGCCTGAAGTAACCTGCTTGATACAGCTTGAAAAGACCATTTTATCCTACTCATTACTCTCTGTCTAATTATCAACATTCAATCCCCATCTGTATGTTTCCCCCAGTTGGATGTCCACCAACTAACACTTGTAAGACCTCGTTGAATACCTTCTAGAAATTAAAAAACACCATTGTCATCAACTGGCTCCCGTTTACCTATTAAAATGCATCACATCGATTGGTTCATCCTTACCTCTTCTCAAATACGCCACATCGACTGGCCCTCCCTAATCTATTCTGTCCAACCAATTTTTCCTTCAATTCTTTTCAATGTGAAATGTTTTTTTTAATTGAACCTGTTTTACTTAGTTTTAATTACCCAGAACACTTAAGCCATTCTGAAGGCTAAGGTACTAGCCTTAATTACTTATAACAATGCTGAAGGGGGGCATTTGGCCAGTAGAGCATACCAGTTCTGAGCTGAGCAATCCTATTCACCCCTTACCCTCTGCTTATATCTCTGAATCCCTGTAATCTGTTCTCTCTCACAAATCCTTCAACTACCCCTTAATTCTTTTGCCTCTCATCTGCATGACAGTCACATAATCTACCTGAAAGCCTTTGGATATGAGAGGAAACCTCAAAGCCCAGTAGAAATCTTTCCCACCCTTCAAAAATGTACCGAGGTGCAGATTAATGGGGTATAAACTGGGTGGCATGGACTCGTAGGTCCAAATTGGCCTGTTAGAGTGCTGTATGCCTAAATTTAAAAAAATCAACATTAAGCTTGCCAGTCCAAGCATGACACAATGTATTTGTGGCATGAATCACAAATCCACCATTCTGCAAATTTTTTTAACTAAATCATTTCCTGACAGAGTCAAAGATGTCCTGAAGGTTTCAGATATTTGCTGCTTCTCCTTTTGCTGGCATCACTCTAATACTAAAATTAAGCATGCAAAGTACTTCACCATAATGCACACTTTAGATACAGAAAGTGCAATCACTTGCCTCCACTTAACAAGTTTAAGTTTTTGCAGACTTCAAACACTAGCAAAAAGTGACTTCCTCCTCCCCTTCTCAATACCCTGATACTTAAAAAGTTGACGGTTGGAGTCATTGAGTTTTATATCATGGAAGGGGTAGAGGACATTTGGGTTAAATTGACTATGCTGACCAAGTTGTCAACTTAAGCTAGTCCAATTTGTCTGCCTCCTATCCATACCTCTATTGAAATAACTTTCTATATTGCAATTGTGATCTCTGGCACTTGATTTTGGTCATCCAGTTATAAGAAAAATATAATTAAGTTGGAAGAGATGCTAGAAAACATTCACAAGAATGTTACCAGAATTAGTAGGCTTGAATTATAGGGAGAGGATGCATGGGCTGGGACTTCTGAGGAGAGACTTATAGAAGTTTGTAACATCATTAGGGGCTTTAATCAGGTAAATAGAGTACGGTAACCTGCCTATATAACTACCGACCAATGGCACTCTCAACCACAGCGATGAATTGTTTTGAGAGGCTGGTATTGAAGGATATCAGCTCCTGTCTGAGCCGTGACATGGATGCCATTCTCACTGCTGGGCCTACCTTAGAAGTGGAGCCTGCGGAGTCGATTCCTGCTCACCCAAGACCGCAATGGCAGTCCCTGGGTAAGACTCACTTGACTCTGGCGCTGACCACGCAGCATTGTGGAAGATGGCGCAGGCGCCCGAAGACATCCTCCTCCAGACTATGAGGAGCAACTGCGCATGCATCAACGGAGGAGGAAGAAGGCAACATTGGAGGGGGACTGGAAGAAGAAGAAATCTATCCAGGTATGGAGGAGGAAGATACTGTTATATATAAGGGTAGGCCCATATCCAAACAAGTTTCTACAAAGTTTAAATCTGGCCCTCATTTTTCAGACCCACCAACTCAAGTTGATATATCTAAACAGATTTTTTTAAATTGGCAACTCAGATGGGTCAAGGTTTTTCATCTATGAAGGAACAACTTACTGATATGAAGGGGGAAATATCATCTATTAAGTTGGATGTGGCAAAGTGTGTGAAAATGGGTGGATAAGGCACAAGAGAAATTTAAGAAGATTGAGGAAGATTTTCATGATTGTAAGGATTATGTGGAACAATGGAAAGATGGAAGATTCATTTACTGGTTGGGAAATTCAGAGAAATTAGTTACTGAAGAAAATTGATGCGTTGGAGAATCAAAGTTGGAAGAATAATGTTAAAAATTGTTGGTCTTCCAGAAGATTTTGAAGGCGCGGACCCAGTTCAGTTTTTTTCAGAAGCGGATTCCTGAAGTTTTGGGGGGAAAGAATACTTTCCGAATGGTTTGGAATTGGAGAGAGCTCATGGAGCGATAAGAAGGAAACCTGTTCCAGGTCAAGCTCAACTTTCTATCCTGATTAGATGTCTAAGCTATCAAGGTAGAGAACTGAGTTGCATTTCAAAAGGCGAGAAGTAATTAAGGCCCTTGGTAGTTAAGAATAATAGTTTTCTTTTGTGTTGATATGAGCCAAGCTGTTATTAAATGATGTAAAGAATTTAATTATGCCAAAGAAAGGATACAAATTTGCTTTTTGGGATCCTGCTGTACTTAAAGTTTTTTATGGAGACTTTCAATCTCAATTCTTTAGTGACGAAGCTGAAGCTCTTACATTTTCTAATTCTCTACTGGATAATAAACAGATGGAAAGTCAAGAAAGCTTTTCTCAATAGCTTGCACCAGTTCAGAAGGGGAAGAAGAATGGAGGGCGAGAGAAGAAATCTCAGCAATTGATTGATATTGATATCGACGATGATCAAGTTAATAGAGATTTGGAGGAAGCATATCATACTTGAAATGATTTGTTGATTATTATTTTTTGTTCTATTCAGGGGAGGGGGGAGGGGTTTGACTACTGATCCTTCCGAAGTCATTGGCCACTTTGTGGCATTGGTCACTCCAACCACTTTTTGCCCAGTACATCACAGCAAAACTCTCCCCACCATCGAGAAAATCAGCATGGAATGCTGCTGTCAGAGAGCAGCAGCAATCATCGAGGATCCACACCACCTAGCTCACGCTCTGTCCTTGCTAATGCAATCAGGAAAGAGGTATATGTTCCACAAGGCTCATACCACCACATTCAGGAATTGTTGCTACCCTCCACCATCAGAGTTCTAAACAACAGACTCAATCATTTGATGTCCTTTGCGCATTATTTATTACTGAATTTTTTTTGTTGTATTGCACAGTCATTTTGCTCTTTTTTTTGTATAAAAACCCTGTTTTTCTGAGTACAGTTTACAGTTACTGAGAAATAGAAATTAAATTCTGCCTTGCCCACAGGAAAAGAATCTCAAGGTTGTTTGAGATGTCTTGTATGTACTCTGAAGATAAATTAGAACTTTGTCCTTTTTCCTAGTTTAGAAGAATCTAAAACCAGAGGGTATAGATTTAAGTTGAAACTGGCATGGTTTAAAAGGGAGCTGAGGGGCATATGGTGGGCACTTGGAAACAGCTTGCATAGCATGGACACATTGGGCTGAAGGGCCATTTTCTTTGGTGTAAAAATGTATAAATATTTTTATGTGATCGTTTGTATTATTAATGTCTTTTTTCATTCTAGCCACTGAATTCTCAAGTGAACGATGTTTTGGTTGGTTACGTACTACTTTAGTTACCTACTCAGAAAATGTTGGTAGCTTTAGGACTGTAGAGCTTAGTAATACAAGTCCAAATTTACTTGTACAAATCCAGCAAGCTGAGTTTTGAGATTGATGAGTTGGAGTTTTACACTGGAGGGAGGTGGAGGCAGCATTGGGGAGGAATAATAAATTATGAAGAGTTGTGGAAACAAAGGATAGTTTTCTTTCTGAGTGGAGAATGGTGTAAAGAGATGAGAGGAGCAAATCTCTGAAGTAGAGTCTCAAAATTGTTTGGAAACTAGATTATTCTTGAGCTGCCGTCTGCAGC
Source organism: Narcine bancroftii (assembly GCF_036971445.1). NCBI lineage: Eukaryota > Metazoa > Chordata > Chondrichthyes > Torpediniformes > Narcinidae > Narcine > Narcine bancroftii. The sequence goes on along the minus strand of NC_091471.1, from coordinate 299,086,052 downwards.
AAACCACTGAGATCAGAAAATGACACCTTCTTACACCTACAATGTTGAGTATAGTTCTGATGGACTACAGCTGATGAGTAATCTGTTAAGTATCTTTATGAAGGATAATTTATGTCCTCTAGTTGTTTATAATGTTTTCCCCTGAAATAGACTGCAAATTCATTCAGAGCTACAAAAGTTTGGATCAGGATGGATATGACATAAAATGAGCTGTAAGCAGGCTCGAGGTGGAAGTGTGATTGGCAGAAGGTTGAGGACATGAAAGTTGTTCCTTAATAAACAAGTATAGAACCATTTGCAATGTGGTTTTTTGAGGGTTATGAGAAAGGTTTACAAATTATCTTTGTGTCACAGCTCTCATTGTTTTACATTGGGTTGTTAAAGCTGTAAGTTCATGAGAGACGTTATTTAATTTATATCAGTTCAAGATGGATTGTTGTGAAGGATGTCTGATTGATTAAAAATGTAGAAATTTGAATTTCTATATCATGTTGGTCAGAAATTTAAAAAATGGATTCTTCACTATTTATTTAGGAAGAAATAAAATATATTTTTCTAAACAAAATATTTTTCAGTGTTATAATACATAGCATCATCAAGTAATCAACAATTAAATATTTCCATCTTTATGAAGAGACATAAAAGATGTTTACGTCTTTATTTAAATCAACAGGAACAGCTTTAGATTTACAAGCTTGCAGAAAACAGGGCTGGAGGCAGATAGCAAAGGTCTCTCTGGTGTTTTTCTTACTTGTGTCCTGTTAGATTTCAACTTTAACTTGCCCTATTGAGCAAGGCTGCATTGATGGCCATGTGAAGCCTGACGGTCCTTTTAGTGGACAGAGTACAGAGTTGAAAGTCCATGATACTTCTCACAGTGACCTGACCCACAGTTTAGTTTCTACCACAAAACAGCCAGTGGTGAATATGGAAAAAGAAGATAATGCATATGCACTCCTAACTTTTTGTTTCTTTTCTGATAGATGATGATGTGTTTATTTGTCATCTCCAGATGCAAGAAAAAAGTGATGTTTCAATAGATTTTTTAATGGTCGTAGAATAGTTTTATGGTCAGGGTTAGTGTAGTATGAAACAGATCCATATGTGAACTATGGAAGTAAGAGTAGATTACGAATGTTGGGATATCTGTGGGTTAGTTTACCAAACAAGCTATCCTGGTTGTTGTTATCCTTGTTTCACCCCATCCACCAACCCCCCCCGAATTCCTTTCACATGATTCTTAGCATTGCTGAATACTGTTCTTTCTGTAAAAACTTTCTGTATCCCAATATCTCTTGCAATGAAGGCCAGGTGATTGTAAATGGCTGAGGCCCTAGCATGTATCTTCATGGATCACATTTCTCGGGTTTTACCAATCTAAAACAAATTTATTTATTCATACTTTCAATTTCCATCGGTTAATTAATGCTCTATTCATGTGATTAACTACCTGAAATACCTTGAGGCCTTGGACAGAATGTTTAATGAGGTGCCATATTGAATGGAAATCCAAATGCACCCTTGCAGGTGGTTCCCCATTGTAAGTGGAGCCTAAAGAACTCTACAAAATTTTTTTCAAATATGATTTCCTCTTCATAAAACAAGTCTGTCAGGTCATATTGTGATTTTCAAGGTGTCCCATTGCTTAGAAATGGAACCCCAGGGACTGCAGATGCTGGAATCTGGAACAACCTCAGACCACCTGTAAATTGAAAGAACAACACTTGATTTCCATCAGGGCACTTTTTAACCAGATGTCATTAACATAGACTTCTCTGATTTTTCCTAACCTATTCTCCATTCTCCCTCCCTTCCCTTTCCCTTTCCGCTAGCTCTCTACCCATTCTATTCCCAGAGCCTTCCCCCTCCCCTTCCTTGCTGCTGTTCCCTCCCTCCCTTATCCACCTATTATCTCCTGGCTTTGGGACCATGCTGCTTCCCTACCCTTCCCCCCCCATCATTTTTTTTTCAGGCCCTTGCTGACATTTTTCCATACCTTCATGAAGAGCTCAAACCCAAAACATTGGTTACCAGTATTTATTTTTGCTATTTAAAGTACACTGTTTGACCTACTGAGTTTCTCCAGTATTGTGTTTTTACTTCAACCACTATGTCTGCAGACTTTCTCATTTAACTTCAAACTTCTGGAGGACCTCAGTGGATCAAACAACATCTGCAGGGGAAAGGAATTGTCAATGTTTCAGGTTAAGACCCTGCATCAGATCTAGTGGGTCCTCAGCAATCCTGATGCAGAATCTCAAGATGAAAAATAGACAATTCCTTTCCCTTAAAGTGGGGAAAGCAAGACCAAGTTCGACAGTGGTTGCAGAAAAAGTGTATTTTTCTATTCTATAATCTACATATATGTTATAATTCTATAATCTCATTCTGGGAGCAAGTGTGAGATATTTTCAGGTTACCAAAAGTAAATATTGCACAGACAATTAGCTTTACATTTCACTTTTAACAGAATAGAGCAGCTAACTAGGCCAGCTCCTGGGGAACTGTACTTCTATATTCCAAATGCGCAGGTGGTTCCATCATTGCTACTTCTACTACCTCCTACGCTGACGATTCATTCCCTCATATTGAATGTGAAATGTGCAGGAACAAAAATACACTAGAAATGTTCATTGAAATATCATGTAAAGTGCATTTCAAAGGAATCACCAAGAATGATTATTGATTCTGATCTATTCTAATTCCATCTTACCTTCAAAACCTGGCTGCAGAGAGGAATTGTGAATAGGGTTCATAGAAACCCATTCAGAAAGACTACAGGTGAGCTTTTCTCATTCCCACAAATGGGTGCCTCTTAAAGATTCTGTAAATATATACAGTGGGAAAACCTAAAGAAATAAGAATATACAAACTAAAAGTAGGAGTTATGGTGTGTACTGTTCTGGTTTCCTTGCTTGAGAAGATTCCTTATGTCACCGAAGACTCTCGTAAACTTCTACAGGTGTACCATGGAGATCATTCTGGTTGTGCATCCTTGCCTGGTAAGAAGGCGCCATCGCTCAGGACAAGAATAAACTCCAACCTGTGACATCATAGGCTACAAACTTCACTCCATCAAGGACATCTACATGAGATGCTGTCTTAAAAAGTAACCTTTATGCTCAAAGACCCCCACCAGCCAGGCCATGCTCTCTTCACTCTGCTACCATCAGGAAAAAGGTACAGGAGCCTAAAGATGAGCACTGAATGGCACAAGGACAGCTTTTTACCTGCTGCCATCAGGTTTCTGGATAATCAATGAACCAAAGACACTGTTTTACTTTTCGAGCACAATTATTTTTTATAGTAATGTTGTTTCTTCTTTGGCTTGGCTTCGCGGACGAAGATTTATGGAGGGGGTAAAAAGTCCACGTCAGCTGCAGGCTCGTTTGTGGCTGACCAGTCCGATGCGGGACAGGCAGACACGATTGCAGCGGTTGCAAGGGAAAATTGGTTGGTTGGGGTTGGGTGTTGGGTTTTTCCTCCTTTGCCTTTTGTCAGTGAGGTGGGCTCTGCGGTCTTCTTCAAAGGAGGCTGCTGCCCGCCAAACTGTGAGGCGCCAAGATGCACGGTTTGAGGCGTTATCAGCCCACTGGCGGTGGTCAATGTGGCAGGCACCAAGAGATTTCTTTAGGCAGTCCTTGTACCTTTTCTTTGGTGCACCTCTGTCACGGTGGCCAGTGGAGAGCTCGCCATATAATACGATCTTGGGAAGGCGATGGTCCTCCATTCTGGAGACGTGACCCATCCAGCGCAGCTGGATCTTCAGCAGCGTGGACTCGATGCTGTCGACCTCTGCCATCTCGAGTACCTCGACATTAGGGGTGTGAGCGCTCCAATGGATGTTGAGGATGGAGCGGAATAAGTTGGTTATAAAATGAATGTTTGCACGATGATACTGCTGCAAAACACTGAATTTCATGACTTGTTCAGGCAATAAATTCTGATTCTGAAAAAATGTACTGGCTTTGGAGGCAGTGCAGAGGAGGTTCACCTGGTACAAACAGGATCTTAAGATCGAGGCAAAAAAAGTTGTTTCCATTGGTAGGTGAAGCGAAAACTAGGAAACATTGACTCAAGACTTAAGGAAGTAAATTGAGGATGGAGTTGAGGAAGAACAGCTTTTCCCTGAGGTATTTTCCCTGTGGAATTCTCTGCCCCAGGAAGCAGTAGATGCTTCCTCTTTCCAAATGTGGAAAGATTTTTGTACAGTAGAGGAATTAAGGATTTTGGGGAAAAGACAGGTAAGTGGATTGAGTCCATGACAAGATCAACCATGATCTTATTAAATGGTGGAGCAGGCTTGATGAGCCAGATGTCCACTCCTGCTTCTATTTCTTATGCTCTAGTAGTTAAGTTTCTTCTGCATGCTATGCCATTCAATAATGCAGTATTTACTTCAGCACCATGTTCCTGCACTAGCCTTTGATTCTCATCATATGCACAGATCTACAGATATCTGAAATGACTGATCCTCTGTAACTCCCTTGAGAAGAGAATTCCAAAGCTTCTAAGTGAAAAAAATCTTCCCATCTCAGACCTAATAACCAACCCCTGATTCTGAGACTGTGACCTAGCCAATGTGATTACTTCTCGATTCATTGAACACAAAATATGTATTTGGAGAAGGAGGAGGCCTCAGCCCCTTGATCCTGCTTGCCACTAATTATCCTCTACTCTGCATTCCTGCCTATCTCAGTAACCTTTCGCACACGTGCTTATCTAAGCACTATCGAGGTTTGTGAACATCCAGCCACAGCAGTAATTGCACACTGGTCCTAATCTCTTCCACTACTGGAAACACCCTTTACACATCCACTTTATCCAGGTTTTTAAATATTTTATAGGCTTTGATGCACCATCAATTACCAGAAAAGATTATAGGTTTTTATTGACTATAGACTGGAGCACCAACCAACCTCATTGACTGATCATGGCAGGAGGACTATGGAGCATGCAAGGGGTAATGGGTAGAATCAGTCTCGAGAGGCGTGTCCAGCCAGCAGTAGTCAATCATAGTATAACAATGGTTTACCACAGGCTTCAATGAGATCCACCCTCATCCTTCTAAACTCCAGAAAGTACAAGCTCAGAACCATCAAACATTCCTCAAATATTCATTCTCTAATCCCTGGGATCATTCTTGTAAATATCCTCTCGACCCTCTCCACTGCTAACACATCCTTCCTTAGATATGGGGCTCAAAACTGCTCACAATACCCCAAATGTGGTCTGAGCAATGCCTGCTTCTTTGCTTTTGCACTCTAGTCCTCTTGAAATGAATACTAACATTACATTTGTCTTTCTTGGCCAGATGGTGAAGGCAAATACTACTGGAGATACTTCCTCCCTTGTTCCATGTCCAGTACCTGCAGTCTCTTGTGTGTGTCTACTTGCTCTCTTGATTATTCTCGTTTCACTGTTGCCAACCAGTGATGAATGACACACAAACTTATTAAGGGTGACATTAACTATTTTATCCACTCAAACCAGTAAGTACTGTTCATTTTTCAACATCCTTTTCATGCACGAACTAATCTAGTATGTGCACACTAGGAGCATCTATCTATACCATATAATATGTAACTGAAATGAAATTCTTCAAAGTTCAAGGTAGAATTTCATTGTGATTCATAGTCATTGTTTAGAATCAACCATTTAGAAAACTACAACTATATTTAGGGTCTAATTTTAACAGAACTTCTGACTTTTAGTTCAGTAAATTGTTCTAATTTAGCAGTCATGAACATTGCAGACAGTAATATCCTATTCCCATTTAAACAAACCTTAAATTTACCCTGAAAGCTCCTTTTTCAATCATGTCATTAAACATGTGTAGAAATTGTCTCCCTTTTATAATTTGTTTTGTTAACTTTGACCTACTATTTCTTGCAAGGTGCGGGGGTGGGGGGGGTGGGTGGGGGTAGCTTTGTGCAGTAGGAAAGGCCCTCAGTGGCAGCAGCATGCACCTTTCCTACAGACTCCAACCACAGTCTAACCACGCGGAGTACTGGCGTGAGGGGTAGATCTTCCAAAAAATATTCTGATGGTGAAAACTACAGTAACTAGTGCAGTTTCATTCCAATTAGTGAAAACCACACACATTGACTGCTTTTCAGAGATTTCCTGATCATTTACAGCATCTTTACCACTTGATGCTTTCATGACCTACTCTTTGTCAAACCATAATCTTGTTTGTCTTTTAGCCCTTTCACAAGTATGGAAGTTTTGGACCATTTTTCAAGAATGACCTAGACTTGCAAGTGGAATAATATTTCTATAATTTCCTTTAGTAAAGCAAATATCTTTTAAGAGTGAATATATCTTTTTTTTAATATAATCTGACTGGGCTGCACTTTTTAAATTGAAATCTATTAAATTACTGGATATTCTCAATTTTGTTCAACAAATTGGCTGATTATACCAAATATCATATTTACTAGATTGTTGATGATACAAAATGGCAAGGGTTGTGAGTACTGAGGAGGAAGAGGATGTAAAGAAGCTTCCAAAGGCTTGTTGCATAGCACAGAAAATGGGGCCAGATTGGGTTTGTTTTCAGAAGACGATAAACAGTATCTTAAACCTAACATGCAGGTGGAGCTAAATGATTAGGTCCAATGGAGCAGAGCAGAGATTTTACTAGAATTGTTCCAGGGCTGATGGGGTTTCTGTATGAGAAGAAACTGAGTGGACGGAGACTATGCACTCTAGAGTTCAGTAAAGAAGATCTCATTTGAACTTGCACAATTTTCACAGGTGTCAACAGAGTGTATGAAAGAAGGGTGATTCCCTGGGCTGAGCAGTCTAACACCAGAAGTTACAGCCTCTGAATAAGGAACCAGTTAATTTGACATTACTGATAGGACAAAAAAACGAAGCTGTAATAGGAAACATCTGGAAACTGAAAATGTAATTAAGAGTAGTCTGTGGATTGCACAAGGAAATGTCATTCTCAATCAACTCATTGGCCCAGATCCTAATTTAAAGCAAGGAATTCCTTTGTTAGCTTTCAGTGACTTAACTTTGCAGATCAACATTCTTAGGATAATTATGCTCCATTGATTTTCTCATACTTGGGCTGAAAAATCTGCCTGCTGTATCTGTAGATGAGATATATTCTGCTTGGGGGTAGGTGACTAGTGTTGTTTTGCAGGGATCTGTTGTGGCACCCACCCCACCCCTGCTCTTTGTGATCTTTATAATGGCTTGGACAAGGAAATGTCGAGGTCGGTCAGTACGTTTACAGATGACATGAGGGTTGGAGGTGTTGTAAATAGTGTTGAAAGTTGTTGTGAGTTACAACGATATGTAGCCAGGACATAGAGTTGGGTGGAGAGGTGACAGATGGAGTTCTATCTGGAAAAGTGTGAAAGATTGAGTTTCAAAGTGGTATATGGCAGAGCAATATGGAGGAATAGAGGGATCCTGGGCTCCAAGTTCATAAATTCTTCATGGTTGCTGCACATGTTGAGGAAGTTAAGAAGGCATATGGTGTGCTGCTCCTCATTAGTCAGTAATTGAGTTCAAGAGCCACAAAGTAATGTTGTAGCTCTAGAAAACTCCAGTTAGACCATACAGAATATTGTCTTCAGTTCCATTTGCTTCATTATAGGAAGGATATGGAAGTTTTGGAAAGGATGCAGAGGATATTTATCAGGATGCTGCCTGGATTGAAGGATGGGCTTCTGTTTTTGGAAGGATGGCAATGGACAATACCAAATGACATGCATTTAAGGTGAGCGGAGGAATGTTTAGGGGAGATGTCAGGTGGGTTTCTTTTTAAGAGAGTGGTGGATGCTGGGAATATATTGTTGGGGATGGTCAATAGGGACATTTAAAAGACTCTTAGCTGGGTGGGCAACCTGTTTGAGAAGAACCTGACAAACAGGATTTAAGGAAGCCTAGATTAGGGATAGATCAGGGGAAGGGCATATCTCACCAGCCTGATTGAATTCTTTGAGTTGGTAGAGTGGTGGATATATTGAATATGGATTTCAGTAAGGTATTTGATAAGGTTCATGAAAGACTCATGCAAAAAGTAAGGGGGCATGGAGTTCAATGAGGCCTTGCTTTGTGGATACAGAATTGGCTTTCCCAGAGAAAGCAGAGGGTGGTTGTTGATGGTTTGTATTCTGTATGGAAGTTGTGACCAAAGGTGTTCTGCAGGAATCTGTTTTGGGACCCCTTGTTATGATTTTTATAAATGACCTGGATGAGGAAATGGAAGGATGGATTAATAAATTTGCAGATGTCACGACAATTGGTAGACTTGGAAGTTTGCCAGAGGTTACAAAGGTAAACTGATAAGACGTAGATAGAGCTTAACCCAGAAAAGTATGAAGTGGCTCATTTCAGAAACTCAAATCTGAAGGCAGAATACAATGCTAATGGGAGATCCCTGAGCAGTGTGGATGAACTAAGAGATCTTGGGGGAACTCAAAGCTGCTGCACTGGTTGATAGTATTATTAAGAAGGCAAGTGGTTCGTTGGCTTTCATTAACTTTAGGATCGTGCTGCAGATATATAAAACTTTGACCCCACTTGGAATATTGTGTTCAGTTTTGGTCCACTTCATTACAGGAGCTATGTGGATATTATAGAGAGGGTGCAGTGGATATTTAGAAGGATGTTGCCTGGATTGAAGAGCATGCCTTATGAAGCTAGATAGGTTGAGTGAACTTGATCTTTTCTCCACACAAACCAAGGAGGGTGACCTGATGGGATGTATCAGATGATGAGGGACATTGATCATGTGGATGGCCAGAGGGTTTTTCCCAAGGCTGAAATGGTTAACATGAGGGGGCATAAGATTTAAGGTGCTTGGAAGTAAATACAGGGTGGATGTATGTAATAAAGAGAAGTGGGCTCATGGAATGTGCTGCTGGCAACGGTGGAGGAGGCAGGTACAATAGGATTTTTTAAAGACTATTCAATAGCTACATGGAACAGAGAAAAATGGAGGGAAATTCTAGGCATTTGTTAGAGTAGGTTATTATGCTGGCACAACACTGTGGACCAAAGGGCCAGTTTTGTGCTACAGATTTCTATGTTCAATGTAGGTACATGAATGTAAGTAAAATGGTGGGTTATAGGTTGCGAGGAAGGGAAGGGTTAGATTAATATATAGGTTGGCACAACATAGTGGGGTGAACTGTTCAGTGTTCTTAAAATGCCCCTCAGTGTTTTTTTAAAAGTTCACTTGTTCTCTGATGTCAGAAAGACGGCCTAGTGCTTGATTTCTGTCGGACATAGATAGCAAGAAGAATGGTTGCCAGAGCTGGGTCACACATTTCTGCAAAGCACAAACCAGGCATCATCAAAAACCACAAAAAGGAAAGTAACCATTATCTTTGGTTGAGTAGGACCACAGTCCACTTACTTTATTTGTCCTATTTACAAGTTCTGATAAATTAATTATAATATTTGAGTAGTAACTGCCTGATTACTTGCATTGCTGTGTTCCCCCCCCCCCCCACCTTTTACCTTCTAACCACGTTTATCCTGAAACAACTCTGCTTTGTCAGCTGTCTGTGGGCGAGGTGGTATCAGCTTGCCAGAGTTTGCAAAGGGTGGGTCCAAGGGGACTGAGTGGGGGGGTGGGTTGGGGTGTTGGAGTCTGTCAAGTACAATCCAACCCACACACCCCCCACCCCATGCACTATATCTCTCCTTATTTGCTGCTGTCAGACTCTCATTAGTAAATAATGCTGCCTTTGCACTGTTTTAACTGAACTTTTTCTCTGCATTTTTATTTTGCACCATGTTGTACTCAAGGATAGATTAACTTGTGTGGATAGCATGCGAAACAATGTTTTTCACCTTAATACACAACATAATAAGCAATCAGGATTTTTTTCTCTGGAAATTCTTCAGTGACAAGAGTCATCTCAGATGCATAACTTTATCATCTCCTCTCCCAGGTTCCTCTACCTTGCCTTAGTCACCTGCCACAACTTGCTCCCACTGAGATGGTACTGTCAGCAATATGCCTTGAAGAGATCTAATTTATTGTCTATACAGAATATATTTAGAAAAAAGCAGATGCTGTTATTTCTTTTGGGCACTTCAAAAGCAGTTTCCAATGAATGTTGGAACCGCCTTTTGAAGTATTGATTAAACAGCGCAATGTTTCTGAGCTTCATATTTCTCTCTTTTGAACTGGAAATGGCTGTGGTTATAATTTACTCCGAACCAAATCAATTTTCAGTTGCATACCACTGAAAAATCAGCTCCCTACTAATTTCTTTATGGGCATGTCTAAATCAATGATAAAATGTACAGTTTATCATCATGGATATTATTGAGGTTAATGCTCTAAAATTTTTGTATTTGATTATTTGTTGTGTGCTCTGAGATACAGTGAAAAACTTTGTTTGCATGCTATCCATACAAGCCAATCTATCTTTCACTGCAACAGGTAATGGAAAATAAAAGAAAAATACAGTGATAAAGAGGAAGAAGTTCAGTTAAAACAAAGCAAGGGCAGCATTATTTTACTAATAAGTGGTCTGCTCATGGACTCCACAGAACAATGCTTCCATAAGCTGAGGTTTGCAAAGATAGGGAATAATGAGAAAGGTATGAATTCCAGCCACCTGCCCTGCCCTGCTTCAACAGTGTAAGTCAAGGTCATAACCATTATAACTATCTGGCCTCAGGATTATTCTACAACCTCTTTGGGTCAAGACGATCCTCCTCGTATTCCATGGGACTGCACAGTTAGCGTAGTGGTTCCAGCGCCAGTGATCAGGACCAGGGTTTGAATCCCGTGCTGTCTTTGAGAGGTTTGTACATTCTTCCCATGTCTGCATGGGTTTCCTCCAGATGCTCTGGTTTTCTTCCACCGTTCAAAACATACCGAGTTTAAGGTAAATTAGGGTGTAATTGGGCGGCACGGGGTTGTGGGCCAAAATAGTATGTTACTGCGCTGTAGGTCTAAATTTAACATTTAAAAATATTCCTTATAATTCACTTCCCCCGACCCGAAATATGTGTCCTCTTGTTTTATCTACCTCTGATATGGAGAAAGTTCTTTTTAGTCCACCCTACCCATACTCCTCATAATTTTATTTGTCTTAATAATGTTCCCTTTTAACCTCCACTCTAGGGAGAACAGGTCCAGGCTCTGCAATCTCTTCTCATAACTGAGATGCACCATCCTAGACAACATCCTGTTGAATTGCCTCTGGATCCTATCCACTGCAATCACATCCTTCCTGCATGGTGACTAGAGCTGGGGAAGGCTGAACTGTACAAAAAGGATGGGCTGCACCTGAACTGGAAAGAGATAAATATCCTGACAGGCAGGTTTGCTAGAGCGGTTGGGGAGGGTTTAAATTAGTTTGGCAGAGGGGTGGGAAACAGAATGTGAGTGCAGAGAAGAGGGCAGAAGGTCAAAAGAATGATGTTGTGTTCTGAGTTTGAGAGGAATGATAGGCAGGGGAGGATTCAGTTAAAGGGTTTGAAATGTGTGTATTTCAATGCAAGGAGTATTAGGAATTAAGGAGAGCATGGATCAGTATGTGGAACTTCGATGTTGTGGCCATTACACTGATTTAGCTGGCAAAAAGGCAGGATTAGCTGATACAGGTACCAGTATTTAGGTGTTTTAAAAGGAAACGAATGGAAGGTAAGAGAGGAAGGGGAGTAGTATTACTGGTCAGGGATAGTATCACAGCTATAGAAAGGGAGAATGTTGCAGAGTGTCTACTGAGTTGGTGTGGGTGGAAGTAAGAAATAGGAAGGGAGCAATCGCTCTACATGGCGGCGTCTATAGGGACCAAAATAGGCCTCAGAACATCGAGAACAGATAAGCTAAATATTGACTGGCACTTCCTGACTGAAAGAGGAATAAATGGGTCTGAATTTGTCAGGTGTGTTCAAGAAAGATTCCTAACAGTATGTGGACCAGCCAAAGGGAGGAGAGGCCATACTGGATCTAATACTAGGTAATGACCCTGGTCAGGTGGTGGACCTCTCAATGGGAGAGGATTTCGGTGAGAGTGACCACAACACCCTGTGCTTTAGCATAGCTATGGACAAGGATAAAAGCTAACAAAATGGGATTGTGTTTAATTGGGGAAGGGCTAATTACGATGGAATGAGGTAGGAAGTAGTGAGAGTAAAATGGAAGCATGTTCAAGGGTGAAACCACAGAACTAATGTGGAGGAAGTTTAGGGACCACTTGCGCTCAGTTCAGGGTGGATTTGTCCCACTGGACAGGAAAAAGAGGAGAGGAACAGGGAATTGAGGTTGACAAAACAGATGAGGCAGGTTGTTAAGAGGTAAAAGGAAACATACATTAGATTTAGAAAGCAGGAAACAGAAAGAGCTCATGAGAATTATCTGGTAACAAGAAAGGACTTGGGAGAGCATAAAGGGGGCATGAGAAGGCCTTGGCAAGTAGGATTAAGGAGAACGCCAAGGTGTTCTCTGCTTATGTGAACAGAAGGCTGACGAGAATGAAGGTGGGGCTATTGAAGAATAAAACAAGCAACATGCGCCTGGAGGCGGAGGAGGATGAGGAGGTTCTAAATGAATACTTTCCTTCAGTATTCACAAAAGGACCTTAATCAGGGTGAGGTCAGATACAACAAGCTTTTGAGCTAGACGATGTTGAGATTAAGCAAGAGGAAGTGTTGGATCTTATTAAGAACATTAAGATTGATAAGTTCTTGGGGCCGGATGCGATATACCCCAGCTTGCTGTGGGAAGTAAGGGAATAGATAGCTGGAGCAGTAGTTATGATCTTTGAATCCTCCTTGGCCACAGTGGAGGTGCCGGAGGATTGGAGAATAGCAAATGTGATCCTTTTGTTTCAAAAAGATGATAGGAAGAATCCTGGGAATTATAGACTGATAAGTCTTATGTCAGTGATGTGCAAACTATTGGAAACAATTCTTAAGGACAGGATTTAAGAGCATTTGGAGAGGTACAGTCTTCTCAAGGATAGTTAGCATGAAATTGTGAAGGGAAGGTTATGTCTCACAAACCTAACAGTTTTTTGAGGTGGCAACAAAATAAATTGATGAAGGCAGAGCAGCGGATGTGGTCTATATGGATTTTAGTGAGGCATTTGACAAGGTCCCCAATGAGAGACTTGTTCAGAAAGTCATGAGGCATGGGATCCATGGAGCTTTGGCTGTGTGGATTAAAAATGGGCTTGCATATAGAAAGCAGAGAGTCGTAGTGGATGGAAAGTATTCTACCTGGAGGTCAGTGACTAGTGGTTCTGCACGGATCTGCTCTTTGTGATTTTAATAAATGTCCTAGATGAAGAGGCGGAAGGGTGGGTTAGTGAATTTGCATATGATACAAAAGTTGGAAGAGTTATGTAAGGTTGTCATAGATTAAAAAATAATATAGACAGGATGCAGAGTTGGGCATATGGAGTTCAATCCTGATTAAGTATGGCATGATGCATTTTGGAACGTCAAACCAGAAGGCTGAGTAGAGGGTTAATGGTTGGATAATTGACAACTTGGAGAAACTTGGGATCCAAATCCATATATTTCTCAAGGTTGCTGTGCAGATTGATAGGATAGTTAAGAAGGCCTATGGGATGATGGGCTTCATTAATATGGGGATTGAGTTCAATAGTCAAGTGGTCATTTTGCAACTCTACAAATCTCTGGTAAGACCACACTTGGAGTATTGTGTTCATTTCTGGTCACCTCATTATAGGAAGGATGTGGAAGCTACGGAGAGGGTGCAGAGGAGATTTACCAGGATGTTGCCTGGATTGGAGAATGTGTCTTATCAAGCAAGGTTGACAGACCTAGGATTTTTCTCTTTGGAGTGAAGAAGGATGAGAGGAGACTTAATAGAGATCTACATGATTATGAGAGGCAGATATTCGATGGGCATCCAGCATCTTTTTCCCAGGGTAGGAATAGCAAACACCAGAGGACGCATGTACAAAGTGAAGGGAGGAAAGTTTAGGCAAGACATCAGGGGTAAGATTTGAACACAGAGAGTTGTGGGTGCCTGGAATGCTTTGCCAGAAGGTGGTGGTGGAGGCTGAAACATTAGGGGCATTTCTCTTAGACTGGCACATGGATGAAATAAAAATAGAGGGTTATGAGGTAGAAAGGGTTCAGTACATTTTATTTTGGTAGGAATATATAAGTCGGCACAACATTGAGGATCGAAGGGCCTGTACTGTGCTGTAATGTTCCAACTGCATGCATTACTCTAGCTGACATCTAATGAAGATTTTATAAAGTTGGAGCATTACATCCTGCTATTATATTCAATGCCATGACTAATGAGGGACAGTATCCCATTTGCCTTTTTAACCACATTTTCTACCTGTGTTAACACCTTCGAGGATCTTTTGATTTGTTCTCTAAGGTCGTTCAGTACTCCTTAAGAATCTACCATTGTTATGTCCTGGCCTCATTAATACTCCAAAAATGTATCACCTCACATTTGTCTGAGTTAAATTCCATCTGTCCAAAAGACTGGTGGAGTCTTGCTTGTATAATACAGGGTACAGTATTGTTAGGACAGGTCTGTCACTATATTACCATGGGTACTGTTTGCATCTAGCCTGTCACTGCATAACAATGAGATATGTCTCTGTGTAACTCTTCTGTACAATACTAGCAAATCTGTAACTTGTTCAATACAAGGGTATAGTACTGTGAGAGATGAGACTGCCTAGCTTTAACACTGGAGTACGTATTTACAGGGTCAGGTCTATATCAGTTATTGAAGTTGGTCAGGCAGGAAATGTGCCCTACTTTCTCATTTCAGTGAATGGAAACTGTTTGTGCTTTGAGCAGAAGTTGTGATCAGCTAACATTTAAAAATAAAATAAATAACTTTTTTTGTTTGACCTGACCAAAACTACTGGATGAATGTCAAAAAAAATTGGCTGATTTGAGGAAAGAACAGATAAAATTGAAGAAATGTAACATTATAACACCAGTAATTTGCAGATGTCAGTCGATATACAGTATTTGGATACAGTGGGAGCTGAAACTGAATAAACACCTCATACTTTTTGAAAACTTTATCAGTGCTGACAATTGTGTTAAAACATTTATCCATTTGCGACTGTCATCCTTTATTCTTCAGCAAGGATTGGGAGGAAGTTTTCAGCACTGATGAAAAGGATTGCTTTGGACCCTCGCACATTGGAAGTCAGAAAGAAGTGACCTCGATACAGATCCTTCCAACAAACTGATCATTTCTCAAAAGGAAGTGAAACACGACAGTCTATTCATCCAGCATTTCAGTTGGATAGAGTTCTCCTCACCTCAGCTTCAGGTATCCAGGTTGGAGGGTGGGGGGAGGCGGGGGTAGTGTGGGGGAGGGTTCATCAGAGGGACATGGAGGTTTTTTTTTGGCTTCATCCTGTTCTTCTCATCAAACCATGCATAGAAAGTGTTTAGTCTGTTGGGAAAGGAGGTGTCATTGTCCTTAATTTTCAAGGTTAATTTATGATCCGCAATAGTCTTAATCTCTTGCCACTTGTGCCTCATGTCGTACAGTTGTCTGTGGATCTTCTATGCGTACCCTCACTTTGCATTCTGGATTGCATGGGAGAGTTTGGCCATGGCTGATCTTAGTGCCATCCTACACCTATTCTGAATGCAGCATCATGAACTATAAAACGTGTCTGGACCTCTGCATACAACCATGGTTTCTGGTTAGCCGTGGTTGTGAAGCATTTTATCTTGGTGATATCCTCAGTTCATTTGCTGATGTAGCCAGTCACTGAGCTCATGTACTCCTCTATGCTTATGTGATCAATGTAGGTGGCTGCCTCCCTGAAGCAGCTCCAGTCTGTGATCTCAAAGCAGTCTTGCAGCACTGCTATTCGCTTCCCCCCCCCACCCTAGCCACGTCCTGATTTCCCTGTGAACTGACCTAGTTTGTTTTGCCAGCCGTCTGTACACGAGGGTTAACAGGACAGATATGTGATCTGAGTAACCAAGGTAAGGGCGGAGTGTAGCCTTGAATGCACCAGGGACGTTGGTGTACACCCGGTCCAGGGTGTTCTCTCCTTTGGTAGTGCTGTTGAAACCATGCTAAGACCATTTTCAGGTTGGCATGATTGAAGTTGCCAGCAACAATCTGGCACCATCAGGATGGGAATTCTGGGCTTCGCAGCCAGTACCATAAAGCTCCTTCATGGCTTCACCCTCATTAATCGAAGGCGGAACTTAGACTGTGGCAATCAGTGTGACTGAGAATTTCTTGGGAAGGTAGAAGGGTCTCCATCTCACCAGGAGGTACTCTATCCCTGCTGAGCAGAGGGTCTTCACAAAAGAGACATTGGTGCACCAGTTCTAGTTCACGTAAATGCACGGTTCCCCTCCTTGAGTGTTGCCAGCAGCGCTATGTCTCTGTCTGCCCTGAAAGAGTTAACGCCATCCAGCTGGTTGGCTGAGTCTGGAATGGTGGTCTGGAGCTACGTTTCTATAATCATCAGAGAGCAGTTTTCTGATTTTATTACCTGAATCTAGTTTGGAAGAATATGTACTTTCAATACCAAAAAAGGGATATATATCTGATTTGTATTGTATTTTACAAGAAATTGATAGTAGAAAAAGACTGGGATAAAGATAAGTTGAAATGGGAAAAAGATTTAGGACATAAAATAGCTGAAGAAGCTTGGATGGAAATTTGTCAGAATAGTATTTGGAAATTAATTAACGCTAGACTAGCGATGATTAATTATAATTTTATTCATCAGCTATATTTAACGCCGGAGAAATTTAAAAAATTTGGTCTTAGTTGGATTCTTGTTTTCGATGTGATCAGACGGCCAATACTTTTTTGCATACTGTTTGGCTTTGTAATCGATTGCAACAGTTTTGGAAAGGTATTCAATCTGTTTTTAACAGTTTATATAATATTCATCTTGTATTAGATCCCGATATATTTTTATTAGGGAACATGCAATCATTAATTGATTTAGGTTTAGAGGATTATCAGATTTCCTTTATCTATTTAGCTTTAGTCGTGGCTAAGAAATGTATAGCACTTACTTGGAAATATAGAAATATATTAACTTTAGATAAGTGGTATTTGGAGATGAAATTTTGTTTGACTATGGAAAGGATATCTTTTTCAATTCAGGATAAGATGTCTTTTTATAAGTTAAAGTGGACTCCGTTTGCTAATTATATGCATTTAAGTTTGATTTAAATATATGTTTAAGCGTGATATTTTAGTATTGATAAATTTTTTTTTTGTTGTTAGAATTTTTTTTAGGTTAAGTTTTATATCTTTTTTTGTAAGTGGGTATTTTTTTTCCATATATAATGTTAATTTTATTAATTCCTCACTCTTTATTTTGGGGGGGGAGGGCTGGACTAATTTTAAGTTAGATTACTAATATTGTGTTACAATTAACGGGGGGGGGGGTTATTTTGTGTAGTTTTCTATGTAATATTGTAATCATACCATTTTAATTTTTTTTTCTTTAAATGTAATTCTCTATTGTATTCATGTTATAAAATTTTAAATAAAGTCTTAAAAAAAAAAGAGAGCAGTTCTCTCCAGGCAAAAAAGTAAACTTACGGTCCTCCCTAACAAATTTTATGATATTTGACCATTGCAATTCACAGTTCCCTGTCATAGGGATTAATACACTTGAAGCTTTGATTTTAATCTAATGCTAGATCCTATTCATTAGGATATAAAAGAAATATTAAGTTATTAAATGGTTTCTTGAACCTTCTATTGAAACAGTCAGAGGATATAGACCATAGGAAATTGAGTCAGACAGATTAAAAAGTGGAAAGAGGAAATCAAATGAAATTAAGGAATTAAGGATATAAAACTGTGGTTTTGTGAGTTTTAAGAATTGGGCAAGTTTTGAAGAACCTTTTAAATAATTCCTCAGAAATAGAAGCAACATTAAGAGGGAAACCATAAGTGAAGATGCACCGAACAATCAAGTGAATGATTTTTGGAGGCATTCCCTGAAGCGTATCAGATTGGGAGATGCTACAATCCTTCTCTCCATAAATTGATGCACACAAGTACAGTATGTAAGAAACAGGAGCAGGAATTGGCCCTCCAGCCCTCCAAACCTGCTCCACCATTCATCAAGATAATGACCCATTCTCCTCCTTGCAATGATATTCTTGCTCTTTTCCCATATCCCTTGATTCCCTTCTTGCCTAGAAATCTATGGACCTCTGTTTTGACTAAGCCTCAACAATTCTCCAGGATAGAGAATTCCCAAGGTTTTTTAACCCTCTGAATGGACATGCTTACCCTTCAGCCTTAAACTATGCCCCTTAACTGCAGATTCCTCATCCAATGTCAGTAAAGGGACACCAATTGCCCTGACCAATCTTTTTACATACTTATGAAAGCTCTTACTTGCAGTGTTCAATTCCTTTAGTTCCTTTTTGCTGTGTTGTAAAACTGTAGCCGACTTCACAATACTATCTTTAATTCTACTTGTCAGCCACAGGTGACATACCAGCATATACAGCATATAGCTATATCTCCTCCCACTTTGTTTTCTGATAAGATTCAATTTCACTCTCTCTATCATATTCACTTTTTTGGCCATTATCATTAAGATGTCTTTACCTTAACTGTACCATCACCAACATCGAAGTACTCGAGCTGGCAGAGTCCGCAAGCATAGAATCCATGCTGCTGAAGACCCAATTGCGCTGGGTGGGTCACGTTTCCAGAATGGAGGACCATCGCCTTCCCAAGATTGTGTTATATGGCGTGCTCTCCACTGGCCACCGAGACAGAGGTGCGCCAAAGAAGAGGTGCAAGGACTGCTTAAAGAAATCGCCTCCAACCGTGCATGTTGGCGTCTCACAGTTCGGCGGGCAGCAACCTCCTTTGAAGAAGACTGCAGAGCCCACCTCACTGACAAAAGACAAAGGAGGAAAAACCCAACACCCAACCCCAACCAACCAATTTTCCCTTGCAACCGCTGCAACCATGCCTGCCAGTCCAGCATCGGACTTGTCAGTCACCAACAAGCCTGCAGCAGACGTGGACATACCCCTCCATAAATCTTCATCCGCGAAGCCCAGCCAAAGAACCATCTATGTGAAGCTACTGTGATCATTAGAAAAAAGCGCAAAGGCAGATAATGATTTAAATTGTGACAGATTTAGATATATTGATGTACAGATGGACATGAGGGTCCTAAGCGTAGTTAAGAAGGCGAATGATATGTGGTCATCATTGCAAAAATTTTGAGTATAGAAAAAAAATCACCTTAGTAAACCACAGCTGAAGTATTGTGTTGAGTAACAGCAAAGAAAGGATATCATTCCCTGCCCTAGGGGAAAGTCAGCAATGGTTCAACAGAATGATTCTAGGAAGTCAGGATAGTTGTATTTGGAGGGATTGGATTGCCCAGGCATGCATCCACCAGTGTTTAACAATGGGCAAAGATGAAATGGAAATGTACAAATTCTGACTGGGTGAGCTATACTGAATGATTTCCCTGGCTGGGGTTCTAGATAAGGTATGGATTAAGACATTTGGGGCTGATATGAGGGAAGATACTTCCTTGGAGGGTTGTAATCCTCAACTGGTGATGCTGTTGAAAACGTTATGAGAGAAAATAGGTTACAAGAAAATGTGGGGGAAGGAAATTGATTGGATTCCTCTGAGAGCCAGTATAAACCCAAAGGGCAGAATGGCCTCCTCAAAGTCATAGGGTTTTACAATAGAAACCACCTTTGTGCCCAGTGTCCATGCTGACAAAGTTGGCCACCCAGTCTATTCCCATTTGACTCCATTCAGCTCATATCCATCTAAAGCACTCATGTCAAACTCTGGCCCGCGGGCCAAATTTGGCCCGTGATATAATTATATTTGGCCCGCAAGATCATTTCAAAAATGTATTAGAGGTGGCCCGCTGGCCGCCGCGCCAGTATAGCGCATGCACAGTAATACAACAAATCCCAGAATGCATTGGCGTCAGCCTGCTAATCGGCCCCACCTCCTCTGTTTACGTTACAGGGTCTCACTGTGGACTCTGGTTTTGGGGCCTGGCCGGTGTCAGGGGAAGCCAAGGTCGCTTCCCAGCGCCCGGAACCGGAGGCCTCGGGCCTGACCTCACCAGGACCGTTGCCCACTCCCCCTCCCTGCCGCAGGCCAATCCGCGACTCATGGTGACGGGGCCGCTGATCCGCCGAGATGCCGCCCTGCAGCGAGAGCCGACGCCCCCGCACTGTCGTTGTCCAACCCGATCGCCCGCAAACCCCGCCCTCCCG